>NC_140176.1:40326121-40358296 GCF_963971535.1 Notolepis coatsorum | reverse complement strand
AGAGTTTGTGAGGTGAGAGGTAGTTGAAAGGAGAGGAAAAAGCGAGAAGGTGTTCGTGGTACTTGACCCTAGACTGGCTGAGAAACCCTTTTGTGAAACTGACCCTGGACCGGAAGACAAACCCTGAGTATTTAACATTCCCTTTTTGTACGAGAGCCTGATACGTGTTTTGACCCTGGACTGTTATTCGACTACTCTAATTGCCCTTCGGACTTTTGTGCTTCCATTCAATAAATATCTTTTATTTATTGAAATTGTGCTTGTGTGGACAATTTAATTTGTTTGTTTTGAACCGCGTCGAGCCTGAACACCATCAGGCTCGTCACAATATGTAAATAAAGTACCTATCCACCACAGGAAAAAGGTACATGTTGTACGTTATGTTATAGCCAAAAGTAATGTATTGACATATTTATGAACATTTACAATATGTACGTATTACAAATAAGTCATATATTCACATATAAGTACACATATTCCATATTTAAAAACATATACAAAACGCTTACATGGGAGGCAAGTGTGTTTACCTCAAGACTAGCTAGACACACTTTTCTGACCTTACCTTACCTTACCTTTTCTGACCTTGCCTTCTGACCTTACCTGACCCAAACCTTAACCCTAACCGTACTCTTAACTTAAACTAACCATAACCTTAACCCTAACCTTAACCTTAAGGACACTGTTACACTAACCATAACCTTAACCTTAACCCTAAACCTAACTTTCTATCTTAACCATAACGAAGGTTATCCTATAACCCTAGTTATATGAGTAATAGCGAGCGTTTTGCTCTATTGGAACTATCCCTTTAATCATATCCTAAAATGAAAAATGTCACCAAGTGTACGACCTGCCTACCTGCCTGACTGACCACTCCCACATCCGCTCCTATATAAGCGGGGGTCATGGCCACACCACAGCTCCTTCCCCAGTCGTTCACCGCCGAAACGGAAGACCGTGGGGTCCTCAGTGAGTCAGAGCAAAGAGCTCGCTATTACTCATATAAGTAGGGTTATAGGATAACCTTTGTTATATTTCGTTAATAGCTTACACTTTGCTCTATTGGAACACAAGAGCTGAGCAGAGCGTAAGCCCGACAGATGCACCCGCTGAGGTCCCCTACAACCATCAGAACCGGGGAGGATCCGGGCCCCCCCGCCCCCCCTAGCGAGGGACGGGAGGGAGATCGGACCCGACTGTGCGAAGAGGGTATAGCGCTTCAAACGCACAGGGTGAGGAAACTGTGGGACTTACCTTTGTTTAGAAGGGCCCGCGACTACTCAGACGTGCATCCCACACGCCACCAGGGAAAGGACGTGAGCAAAACCCCCGTCACAGCCCCCAATATCGCGGGGTCGGAGTAAAAAAAACCCAGTGACCGTCTGGTGGTGTCACCAGACGGTCACTGGTGACACCATCCCCAACATCGCCAGCGTATCAGACAGGGCCTAAACCAGGTGAAGGCCCTTCTCCCCTTGGCACGCCACTCCGAAGCGCTCCCAAGAAGGCTTCCCCACCACAATAACGCAGGGCCAGCCGGCGCGCCGGGGAGACAACCCTCCAAGGAGGTTGATCCCTCAATCCAGGCCGACAGGTCCCAAGAGTAGAACTCGACCTGCGCCCGGAGCACTGCGGACTAGACAGACGCCTAAGGGGCTTACTGTAAGAACAGTATCCTGGCTGAAAGGGTGTTCCGGTATGCTGTGCACCATGTCACAATCTCCACGAACCCTGACCCCGCCAATTTATTAATCCCGCGGGTCGAGGTTCAGAGAAAGAGTTTGACACAATTGGCAGACATCATGAAAGATGCGGGGGCATACTCTCGGGCAGCCAGGGTCAGACCCGGGCTCAACCTGAGAGTCGACTCTGCTACCAACACACCGCGAGACAACCACCCCCCTATGTTTATTATAACAGGAGGTGGGTGCTCCCTTAACCCACTAAGAAACCCCAGAAACACAACTGCGTGTATACACAGGCTATACAATGCAGTTCAAGCGTTTCAGGTTTAAAAGGGTTAACCCAGGCCAACAGGTTATTGAGGGCAAGGCCCGACCTGGGCCTGGTTGACCGGGACCTACACAGGGATGCATAGAGGAGTTGACAGAAGCAGCCTCCCCGACAGCCCCCTGCCATCCCCGGTTTAACAGGGAGGGAGGGGTGAAACAAATGGAGAAGGACCAACCCCCTAACATCGTGCAAACAGGTACAACACAGTATGGACCAATGCATGCCACTGTTAAGGGCAACTCAAGGTGACATGTATATGACACACACATTCATGACATCAACCCCTGTGACGTCCGGCCCAACCTGGCATTTTCCCCCCGGAAAAGCACAGAGTCCCTCGGGGAACCAGAACCTGTCTGTGCCCCGGCGGACAACGGGTTAAACTGATCTGGCCCGGCGCGACCAGGACCAGTCCCGTGCCCTAGTCACGCCGCCGCCCCCAGTCCTAAGAGGGGGGTAGGTACGCGTGTCGATCCAAAACATCACAGAGGGCGCCACCAAGACGGTCAGTACGCGAACGCACTGCTCTTGGTGGCCCACCCAAAGGCGTGAACCCCCCCTGCCAATGTTTGATCTACTCTGTCATCTCCCCCCAAAGATGTACGTGAGCCGTCGAGTCTAACCTAGTGCACTGGCGCTCGGTAGAGACAAAAATCTCCTTCCCAGCCGACCGCATAAAAAAACGCAGTTTTTATGATGTTGGGCAACCAAGGCACGCCGGACCCACAAAGCAAAGAACGCGAGAACAGTGACAGCGAATTTCTAACAAGAAAGAGCCTCGCAACGTTTCCCCTTGCTGTCTGGGACGAGCAGCAGGGAGCCGTCTACAAAAGACACAGACACAGGTCCTCACATGACGAGCCTGGGTATAGCAACCGCGTCAATTCTGCTCTTTATGTAAGAGGGGAAGACAGCGGTTTTCCCAGAGAGACCTCAACGTGAGTAAACAATTGAAAAAGGTTCATGTAACACATTGTACTAAGACTCTCTGAGGAGGAGGCTCTGAAACTCTGAGGAGGCTCCCTCACTGAGAGGGAGGTTCTGAAACTCAGAGGAGGCTCTGAAACTCCCTGAGGAGGAGGCTCTGACCCAATATACACTACTGGTAGGGAGCAGAGTAGAAGACAATTGTCTCTACTGCATTGCATCACCTATCCTTTACAATGACAGCGGTCTGTAGTACAGGCCCTGTAACTCACGGACATGCCTCTTGGCCAGCAAGAAAAAAGCACCTGTGACGTTTTTCAAATGGCCGGGGGAAACCCGTGTCCCACCTATCCTGATTTGGTGTGGGAGACAGGAGACCACCCTCGACAGGGAGACTGATAGGTAGAAAGGCACAACCTCTCGGCCAATCAGTTTCGTAAGGATATAACTATATCCGGGAGGGGGGAGGTTTATTTTATCCACCCCCTCACCACCTCACCCATGATACAACGCCAAAATAAAGCAGAGCCGTAACACCAGTTGCATGGCGCGCCAGATGAAAGCACATACTTACCTCTAGAGTAAAATGCACGCCAGCCACAGCCGATAACCTCGTTTGTGTAAAAAACTGGCTTTATCCACGGCTCTGGCTTATGTGTGAAAAACTTGCCACCCGTTATTTTTATCATTACCGTTAAGCAAAGAACAATTTTAAGCTAAATATAGGGACTCAAGGCCCTTGGTCATATGCCACTATGTACAACTCTGTAGGCTAACACCCAGACCAGTTGTGGACTCAATGCTACGTTTACCTAAACGTTACATGAAACACACACACAACTTCTCATCATACAATAAAAAAACCCAGTTCACTTTTACTCATGTAAGAAGAACGCTGTTTTTAAGTAGAGAGAAGGACATAAGCCTTGGCCAAGTGCTAGAACTTACAAGCCTTGCTAAGCTATACAAAATAGCGACCAACACAATTTTCAAAGAAAACTGCACAACACTCCAAGCAAGAAAACGCAACCCCAGCATTTGTGAGCAGCTGTGAGTTCACATAGCACACGTCGTATCTCCCAAAATGCAGTGAAGTAACACACGTTTTGTTAAACAAAAACATTCTTATTAACCAAAAACATTCGGGAGGGGGAGGAAGGAAGAGTGGGGCATAGTGTAATGTCCTACCTGACCACCGGACGCAGGATGAATGGCCGCAACAAATGGCTGGTCCCCCATGTTGACGAGGCCTCTCGCTGGCGGGGCCAGAGGCGGCGACAGCTGGAGCCTCGCTCCGGCGCGACACCCACATCCTGCGGCCGGTCATGGTGCAGGCCGACGACATCTTCTGCCAGAGATGACGCAGAGTCAGAGTGCTCAGGGCCCGCTACTTCCTCACAGCTAACGCCAACGGTTTAGCACAAGCTAACAGCTAGCTCCAGGCTGACGGGTAGCATCAAGCTAACGTTTCCAGCCTTAACGCAGCAGCAAGCTAACGGCTTAGCCTAACAGCTAACTGGCTAACAGCTAGCTCTTACCGGCTATCGATAGCCACCAGCTAACGCAGTAGCAAGCTAAAGCGGCTACTACTGAAGCTGTGTAACGTGAGGAATAGCGATACAGGCCAAACACTTCAGACAGCCGACTGTCCCTCCTTCTTTTTATCCAAAAGAAAAAAGGGAAGGCAACACACGTCCCTCTCACAGAGTTACCAGATACCGCGGCATCGGCAGCAAGCTCCGTTGTATGCGGGCTGCAACCTGTTCCACCCCAGGTGAAAATCTGCATAAAATGTATACCTAGGTAAATGGAATATTGCTCCACTTCTACAAGGGCTATTTGCATATTCTTGGTATCTAGGTATATCTATGGACCTCAGTGAATGTATTCTCAGTGTCAGAAATATTGTGTCTATTACTAGGCTTGCTTAAATTGTGATGAAACAAAGGAAAATATAAATTATGATTTTTCTTTTCATATTTGACAGTGAATAACACCATGATAATAATGACCAGACTTAAAAAACTACCACTGAGCTCATTCAGTACCCTCTTGAGATCATGTGTACAAAAGATCTAAGGAATTTAATATAGGGAAGATGATAAAACGAAAGGTTATGTAGATAACCTAGTTATATTAGTATTGGCTGAGCGTCCCGCTCTGAGCCTTACGAGATACTTCTATCTCCTGTGATACATATTGTATCTCCCACGAATAAAAAACACATGCACCCCACCTGTATGGGGCCCCGCCCCTTATGGTGGCCACCACCCATATAACCATGACTCTGGTCATGAAACACCCTTCCTCGCCAAAAACCCGTCCCAGGAAAAGATCCCTCAAGAGGGAACTCAGGGCGCGCAGAGCGGGACGCTCAGCCAATACTAATATAACTAGGTTATCTACATAACCTTTCGTTATATTTCGTATTTGCATCGCGTCCCGCTCTGAGCCTTACGAGATAATGGGGAAGAGCGGGCGCGAGACCGGACAGATGTACCCCCTGAGGACCCGTAAGCCCACATCAAGGGGTGCGGGGAGCCCTGTCACCCCATCCTTCCTAATGAAGGGGGGGCGCAGTCAACTCCACCTGAATGCGAACAAGAGGGAGCTAGAACCCCTTGAACACACCGTACAGGCGGAACCACGTGTGACTCAACACACTGTGGCCCAAACCCACACACTCCTGCTACCCGACCAAAGAACGGGAAGCAGGAAAGGCCACAGACCCCAGAACCGCCTGGGAGACAGAACCCCTGGTCATGTCCATGAGGTAAAACCTTACAAAGGGGCCCGGTGAGGACCACGAAGCCGCAGCACAGATGTCCTCCACCGAGGCCCCACCCAGGAGAGCGGCAGAAGCAGCCACCCCACGAGTGGAGTGCGCCCTGACGCCCCCAGGGGGATCCAGCCCAGCCAACGTGTAGCAGAGGGCAATACCCTCGCACAACCAACGGGACAGGCGCTTCGTCGACAGTGCCTTACCAGCACGAGCCCCACCGTAACAGACAAAAAGCTGGTCGGTAACCCTGAAACCCTGAGTACGGCTGAGGTAAAACCCCAAAGCACGGACCGGACATGACAGGTGAAGGCCCGCATCCAACTCACTAGCGTGAGGAGGAGGACGAAAAGCCTGAACCACAATATCCCGGGAGCGGAAAGAACTCCGGATATTCTTAGGCACGAAAGCAGGATTAGGTCGCAGAGTGGCACCGCAATCGGTCCGAAAAGACAGGCACTCCGGACGCACCGAAAGAGCACAGAGCTCACCCACGCGTTTAGCGGAAGTGACAGCCAGCAGGAACGCGGTCTTGAAAGACAGCCGTCCCAACGGCGCCTGTTCGAGCGGCTCAAACGGAGCCAAGGACAACCGACCGAGGACCAATTGGAGATCCCAAGTCGGAGCCAAGGAGCGTCGCACCGGCTTAGCGCGTCGAGCGCCAAGCAGGAAACGCTTCACAAGAGGGTGGCGGAACAAAACACTCCCCTCAAAACCCTCATGATAGGAGGATATAGCCGCCGCATATACCCTCACTGTCAAAGCCGACACCCTACCAAGAAGAGACTGGAAATAACCCAGAACAGCATCCAGGGGGCAGGAGACGGGGTCCCAGCCCCCCCCCCCTTACACCACTCTTGGAACGCACGCCACCTGCCCCGCGTAAACCGCGACAGTGGAGGGAGCATGCGCACACCGGATGGTATCAACCACCGCGGGATCCATCCTCTCCAGACTCACCCCTCCACCAGCCACACCAACAGGCGTTGGCCCAACACCGGAAACTGGCACAGTGACCCGTCGTGCTGAGAGAGGGCCGTCGCTGACCACGGAATGGCCCAAGGAGGAGCGACCAGAAGCTGGATTAAGACCGGGAACCACACTGACGTGCCCCGGTCCGGCGCAACCAGGATCACCGTCCTGCGCTCCCTCCGTATCCGCTCCAACAGCTGACTCAACAGCTGTACAGGAGGGAAGGCGTACAGAAGCCCGGGCGGCCATGGAAAGGTCGAGAAGGCATCCACCCCCAAGGGGGGACGATCCGCTCGACTGAGCGAGAACCACAAGGGGCACTTGTGAGAACGTCGGCACGCAAACAGATCTACTGAGGCCTCCCCGAACCGATCCCAGATCTGTCTGACTATGTCGGGGCGGAGTTCCCACTCGTCGCGACGAGGACCGCCCCGAGACATCACATCCGCCGCCACATTTTCCGTACCAGGAACGTGGAGCGCCCGCAGACTGCGCAGCCTGCGGGATGCCCATAGCAACAGCTCGCGCGCCACCCCGAGCAGGCGGGTGGAACGAGTCCCACCCTGCCTGTTGATATACGCCGCCGCCGTCACATTGTCCGTCCTGACCAAAACGTTTCTGCCTACCACCAGGTGGCCGAGCCGTTTGAGGACCAGGAGAACCGCCTTCAATTCCAACACATTGATATGCAGTCGGCATGACCCGTCCAGCTGCCCCCCACAGCATGGAACCGCAACGCCCCTCCCCAACCTGTGAGAGAGGCGTCGGTGAAAACCGTGACGTGGGAGCCCCTGCCGCCCATGGGGACCCCCGCAGAGAGGATACCCAGCCTCCCCCAGTGGGCGAGATCCCCCCATATCGACAAAGGAACCGTCAACCGTCTCCCTTTGCCCCACACCGGATCTATTCTCAAAGAGAGAAACCACCTCTGTATCCGCCTCATAAAAAGGAGGCCAAGAGGAACCACCGTGTGGGCCGCCGACATAAGGCCTAGCAGACGCATCACCTGCCGCGCCGTAACCGTCCCTCCCGGACGGAAACCCCCGAGCGCGTGACGGAGAACCCCCCGACGCTGCTCCGAGAGGGTCGCAAGCATGGGCTTCGACCTCAATGTCAAGCCCAAGTACTCCACCCGTTGACTGGGAAGAGGGGTACTCTTCTTCCAATTCACAGCAAAACCCAGGTTGGTGAGGAATTCCACCACCAGCCGAGTATGAGACCTGGCAACCTCCTCTGAACGGCTGAGGAGCAGAATGTCGTCGAGATAAAACAGGACTTGTATCCCCCGACGACGTAAAGGCCCCAGAGCAGCCGCCACGCACTTGGTGAATGTGCGGGGAGCCAGAGAATAACCGAATGGCATTCTGTGGTACTCGTACGCTACGCCCTGAAACAGGAACCGTAGGAACTTCCTGTGAGGAGGGAAAATGGGTATGTGAAAATACGCATCCTTCAGGTCTATGGAGGTGAACCAGTCCCCCCTCCTGACAGCAAGCAGAAGGAGTCGGACGGTCAACATCCTGAACGGTCTCGCTACAATCAACCGATTGAACACGGACAGATTCAGTATAGGTCTGACCCCCCCAGTTTTCTTGGGCACCAGAAAATAACGGGAGTAGAAGCCTGACATTGCGTCCTCTCTCGGGACCACAACGACGGCCTGCTTCGCCAACAGAGATTGGATCTCGTCGGCCAGGGCTGTCACTGCGTCTGACCCTGACAACAGGGTCGGCACCAAACCTGAGAACGGAGGATGGGGCCGCGCAAATTGCAAAACCAGCCCCTCCTCTAACGTTCTCCTCATCCACTGATTCAAGGGACATTCCCGTCGCCATATGTGAATATAATCCCACAGCGCCCCCGCCGTCAACTGACGCTGGGCCGCAAGGAACAGCAGATAATTGGCCCGGTCCCCCCCGTCGTGCAAAGCAACCAAGGGAGGACCCCGACAGAACGGGCCGGTTTGATACGGGAGGAGCGGTCATCAAGCTTGTGGACACACACTCACCCCCTGAACACCCCTCTAGCACACGCTGAGGAGACGTTCCGCAGCCAGACACGCAAGGCCTGAGGACCCCATGGGCTCCTACACGCCGAAGCCCTGCAGTGATATTGCTACCACTCAAATCACGCCAGCCTCTCCTTTGCAGACCACTGCCGGTTTGACGGGAGTGGGAGGCAACAGCGCGACACCCCGCCTGGCGAGGGCGAAGCTGGGGTAACCCCTGCTGAGCATTCAACAGAAGAGGCACTGAGTCCCCCTGCTGACCACTGGAGCTAGTGGCAGCTGTAACACCAGGTTCCACCCACCCACAACCTGCGGTGTAGGAACCACGCGACGACAGAACATTCTCACGGACAGACCCAGGCTCAGCCATCAACTGGGTGTCAGCCCCTGTCTCCATGAGAAGCGAAGAATGGGGCCGCATACGCTTCAAAGAAGGTTCGCGGCCCGCAGCCAAAGGAGAACACTCAGAAAAGCGAAACAGAAAGCGGACTGAACGGGGAGCGGGCTGCTCGCGGCAAAATGACGACAGGGTGGTTTACCAACCCCGAAATCACCCAAAATGGCCGATCCCTCGGCCGCCAAGACTGTCGGCCTCGCGATACCCTGTCGATTCTCCAACCAGGGCACCACTGGCGGGGGAAACATGGCCGCCTGTCGAGGATCTCGCCACAGTCGTTGACGAGATCATGCTCCCACCCCTGGCTGCACAGCGTGAGGCGGTGTAGGACCCGAATCAAAAACCGCCTGCGCCTCCACAGAACGCCCAAAAAGACTATCTGTGGAAAAAGGAGTCGTGAGGAGAGAAAACCTATCCTCTTCCCCAAGAGGAGACTGCTCCAACCAAAGATGCCTAACAACCAAAGTCGATAGCATCCGAATCCTCCCCGCAGTTATAGCTTGCGACTGAGTCAAGATCTCTATAACACCACAAACATGAATCACGTTCATAGTGTCGGTCGGACCCGAAGACCTACAACCCGACGCCATCTTGGATAGGAAAGTAGCCAGCTGAGCCACAACACTGGCCGCCGCTAAATGCCATCCTGCAGCAGTATACCACTCATCCGTCCATACTGCCACCCTCCGAGCCGACATGCTATCAAGCAACGGCCGGGCGGAACGTCGTTCATCCCCGCCTGGGCACAAACAAGAAGCTACCTGGCTACTTAGCCAAGGCACCCCCGGGCTGCACCCCGTCGTCAGCCCCTTCACCCGCAAAAAAGGTAAATAGAGCTCAGCGAACCCCCCCCCACCCACCACCGACTGACCTTCATCAATGAAGCTGGCAAGAGGAGGGAAAAGCGGAAACCCGCGGCGGGGATTATTAGACATTCCAGCGTCAACATCAGCGTCAGCAGAAAAAGCAGTAGTAGCATTAGCATTAGCAATAGCATTAGCATTAGCGTCAACAGCATGTTCCAGGATCGCCAAGACATCGCCCACTACAGTGGAACGATCGCCAAGCCGCCCCGGCCCTGGTGCCGAAACATACTCCACAGCACGACCAACACCGACATTGACGCCTACCGACACAGACCTCACCTTTGTACAAGCCGACCCGTTAGCCTAACCTTGTACGCTGCCCCTCGGTCCGTCGTCGTCAGCCGAGGAACCACCAGCACAGGTCTCATGTGTCGCCGAAACAAGTTCCGGAGAATCCAGGGAAAAACAACTCTCCGGTAAACCCTCAACATTATTAATCTTCCTTAATCTTTTCATTCCGCTAGACTCGTATAGTGCACGCATCCAATACGCTGGGACGAAAACAGAGGAAGGGTGTTTCATGACCAGAGTCATGGTTATATGGGTGGTGGCCACCATAAGGGGCGGGGCCCCATACAGGTGGGGTGCATGTGTTTTTTATTCGTGGGAGATACAATATGTATCACAGGAGATAGAAGTATCTTGTAAGGCTCAGAGCGGGACGCGATGCAAATACGAAATATAACTGAAGGTTCTGTATATACAGTACTGAATTCTCCCATCCGGACCAATGCAATTTGAAATATTATTATAGAATATAGAATATATGCTTATACATTACCTTATTATAGCCAATTCGCACATTTATATATATATACATATAGTATCTTTCAAATGGCCGAGTTCAATTTGGATATAGTATCACCAGGCGTGCATAATAACAGATACTGATATTTGCTGTAATCTACTGTACTTTTTTATTTCCCCCACAGTGTAACCATTTTGAAACTAATTTCAGATCTAATTCTTCCTACATGGTAACAATAGTGAGGAGAAACTGACTGCGTTTCAATATTTGTCAAAAACGTTACCTTTTGTGGCTTATTATCGCGAATCATAACAATTATTGATATGATTCATTCAGAACGCTGAACTTTGAACCACCATAGTATGTGACAGGAAGTGTAGATCGGAGAAATTTCTACAGTACAGAAAAAAACTACAATTCCCATGGTTCAACATTTCCATTTCCGGTTCCGGGTCAGATAGACGATTGCATATCGAAAACTTAAAACGATATAAGGACACTTTTAACCTATTGCTAAACTATTGCCAACCTAATGTTTACATTCTACATGCATTTGTGACATAGTAGTGATGTTAATACTTGAAAACGGTTGATTTTAAAATCACTAATTATTTTCATCATTCATAAAAATATGCCTATATGATCATAATGTCAAAAGGGGTCGGTACCGACCCCGTCGAGTGGAACAGGTTAAGGGAAGGGATTATTAGGTGGCCTTGATGTCAGAGACCTGATTGGGAATTTGGCCAGGAACGTCGGGGAACCCCCTACTCTTTACGATAGGCGTCCTGGGTTCTAACCGAGATTCAGTCAGGACCTCGGTTTAGCGTCTCATCCAAAGGACGGGATTTTGTTTATATATTACTTATGGCTACAACATAAAATACATTATGAACTTTTTCCCCCTGTGGTTGATTAGTACTTTATTTCCGTTTTCTGATAAGACTGGGTGGACGAAGACGCACAAGCTGAGGGAGTGAGAACAGCCAGCCAGGCAGGCAGGCAGGCTGGAGCAGCTGGATTGTCTGACAGGGTTTGAGCAATGACTGATGAAATGAGAAGAGAAAGAGAAACAAAAGAGGAGGGGGCTGTGGAGGGAGCAGAGAACAGTACAGGAGGAAGAGGGGTAGGAGAAGGAAGGAAGGAAGGAAGCAAGAACACAAGGAATGAAGGAAAGAAGAAAGGAACATCATGTCTTTGAGGTGATGGTGGTGTGTGTGTGTGCGTGTGTGTGCGTGTGTGCGTGTGTGCGTGTGTGCGTGCGTGCGTGCGTGTGTGTGTGTGTGTGTGTGTGTGTGTGTGTGTGTGTGTGTGTGTGTGTGTGTGTGTGTGTGTGTGTGTGTGTGTTTCACATTGTGGAGTTTGCTCTCCTGAATCGATAAAGTGGGAACTAGATAGTAGAAGATTTATTTTCTGGGACTGGGAGACCCATATTAATGACCCAAACACTATATTGTGTTGGTTTTCAGAATGTATTAACACTAACATAAATATACCATTTACAGCTAAGCCTAGTACGGTGCCTTCTCAAACGCTTCCAGCCAATCAGGGAAATTATCAAAGAAAGACCCATATGTCATTGGCCGCTGTGGTTGTCAATCACACTCCTACGAGAGGGCTAGAGCAGAAAACTGTGCAGAACAGCATCAATAAAGTATGAAAACAGTTTATTCTCAGACTCACGGTTTGTGTTAAAATTATGTATTTGTGTGCTCTCTTACAAAGGACCCACAGCAGTGGTAGGTTCAGCCATTGAGGTCAAGAGAGAGGCCATATTCAAAACAAGGGGCGGTGCCCACAAACCAACCAAACCTTTCATCTAAATCCAAGAGTATCTTTCTAGGATTTTGTCATTTAGCTACTTATAAATTGTGAACAGCAAGTCAGCAGGAAGGGTACATCTCTGGCAGCTAAGGGTAAGTGGCATTTTTGTCAAATAGTGTATGTAGTAGTCTATAAGTATAGTAGCATAATAGTCAGGGCTTGACGTTAACTTTTTGGCTCACTAGCCACTGTGGCTAGTGGTTTTCCAAAGTCACTAGCCACTCAGCATTTTCACCAGCCAAAAATCCCCACACACACCGATCATAACCCAACAATGGTAATAATGTGAAAATGGGCTCCAGACTCACTTTTTTCACCACCGTGATGAATGAGAGACCTCCTCCAATGTACAGTTTATATGTCAAATGTATATACACTCTTTTCTGGACACTTTTTGTATCACAAACAGTACTGTATTTGCATATCTGGTATGTCATAAATGTATATCTGTCTATCTGTATGTCATGTATGTCATATATGTTATGATGAATTGAAAATGGGGGACCCTGATGTAAACAAGACGAAAGTATTTCTCTGGTCTGCATCCCCTTAACAATTGTGTGTATTGAGCTGTACTGTACTGTACCCATTTTGCAATCTGTTAATAAAGTTTTCATTCAATCAATCAATCAGAGAGAGAGAGAGAGAGAGAGAGAGACAGAGAGAGACAGAGAGAGAGAGACAGAGAGACAGAGAGAGAGAGAGAGAGAGAGAGAGAGAGAGAGAGAGAGAGAGAGAGAGAGAGAGAGAGAGAGAGAGAGAGAGAGAGAGAGAGAGAGAGAGGGAGAGAGAGAAAGGGGGGGGGGGAGAGAGCGCACGCGTAGGTTCTAGGTTGAATCAATTGATGAACAATGTCATTTTCATTATAAGCGGCTTGCAAGTTGCAACGCTGGTTAAGATATGAAAATACTTAAGCATTACATCACGCGCAGGAGTGGTTTGTGAACAATAAACCATGCCTAGGGGTGGTCGTTAGACCACCCTAGGCATGGTTTATTGTTCACAAATCACGACTGCAAGTGGTGTAATGCTTTTATACAACTGCCACATTCATCCAACCTTATTGCTATACAATAAACACACATTAATCGAAGATTTATTGAAAAAACCATCCGCCAGAAAAAGTTGTTCCCACAACAACAAAAAAGACAATTTGCCTCCATGTGGAAGCAGCTCGGAAGTGCATCCAACCAACTAACACATCCAACTGTGTGTTATTAGAATGATTGAGAGAAGTTGCCTCATGTGGAAGCAGCTCGGAAGTGCATCCAACCAACTAACACATCCAACTGTGTGTTATTGGAATGATTGAGAGAAGTTGCCTCATGTGGAAGCAGCTCGGAAGTGCATCCAACGGATCCAACAAACTAACACATCCAACTGTGTGTTATTGGAATGATTGATTGGACATTTTATTACCAGATACAGAATGGGTACAATACAGTACGGCTCAATACACACAATTGTTAAGGGTATGCAGACCTACTTTCTATAGAACTTCATTCTTAGATGCTTCTATAGAAAGTAGGTAAAACAAATTAAAAAGTTTTCTTTGCCCTATAGGGAAAAAAAAGTTTTCTTCGCCCTATTTTTTTATTTATTTTTTTAAACCTACTTTAGAGGGCCTAAACTTAACCAGTTGGAAACCAGGCGTACAGTAATAAAATTAGCAATCAGCCAATCAATCAATTCAATAGACCATGCTCACTTAAAACAGCGCAGCACTCAGCTGCTTCTCTCTCAGTCTGACTCTCCCCCGCCGTTGCAGACAGGAGTGTGTGTGTGTGTGTGTGTGTGTGTGTGTGTATGTGAATGTGAATGTGTATGTGTGTGTGTGTGTGTGTGTGTGTGTGTGTGTGTGTGTGTGGGGGGGGGGGGCAGACAGTGTGAGAGTGAGCTCTAGTCTGCAGTCAGGGGGAAGGAAGTAGACATTTAAAAAAAAATTGCAAATAATCAATCAATCAATCCGCGATTTTTCTTTTGTTCTAAAATGACTCATGACCCATCAATTACATCATCCAACATTGTTTAAAGGACTAAGACATTCGCCGTGACAGAATCGCTTTATATTTAGTCGTTATGACACTATCAACATATCCATTTGTTAAAGATTATTGTCCGCCATCTTGTTTTCTCCGAAGAATCAGCACGGCAGAGTGATGTGATTCGGTTGTGGGCGGGTCCTGGGACCAGGAGCGTGGATTGTGCCCTATACATACGTGTAAATGGACTGTTTCAGCCAATCAGAATCGAGAAATTTGCATGCCGTTGTATAATTGCCAGTACTGTCTGTAAGGATGGTTGTAGGCAGCTGTGTTCAACGAGCTGTTGTGTATTGGCGACGGACTCTGTGAAAATAACTTTGAAGAGAGCTGGTTTCAGGTTTCACATGACCAGCCAATCAGAGGCAGATCAGGGCTGGTCTTTGCAGAGATATATTTTTTTGGAATGCAGGGGGAAAAAGACGCTTAACACACACACATAAACACACACACACATACACACAGGCAGACAGACCACTAGCCAATGTGGCGGGTAGAATGACGGAAGTACACGCCCCAGGGGAATTCGACCCGCGTCTGGTGGGTGGGCGGGTGTCAATGTCAAGCCCTGACAATAGTAAGGTACATAATAATAAAAGACAATAAGAAGACAAGTAATAAGTATTACATTTTTTTATATTGTTTGAAGAACTCCTCGCAAACTTCCCACTACGGTCAGCACATCCGAAATGTTCCACTGTCGACTAAAAACACACATCTCCAAATAATATCTGAAATTAAGAAAAAAAATACTACAACTAATCTTCATATTGTCTTTTACTAGTAGGCCTATGCACTCTGCCAATAAGGAATCTACGTTGCCTATACTACTGCCTACTATGCTAATATGTCTACTATGCACTCAAGACTGTAGGACTCAAGTTCAGTCGCTTTGGATAAAAGCGTCGGCTAAATGTAAATGTAAGTATAGTATCATAGTAGTAAGGTACATAATAGTAAAAGACAGTAAGAAGGTTAGTTTATTTGTATCTTCCTTTCAGATATTGTTTAAAGAAGTGTGTTTTTAGTTGACCGCGGAAGACTGTGGTGGGGAGTTCTTTCCACCATTGTGGAGCGAGGACAGCCTGTGCTCTGCCTAATGGATTTTAAAATGCTGAAAAGGATTGTTGTCCGTGTTGTTGAGATGTAGAACCACTTCCTGCAGAACTTCAACATGAACGCCTCTGATACAAGAGGTAAGATGTGACCGCCGATGCTCTTTCAAGTCAACATTTCAAATGTATAAAAGAACATTAGCAGATTTCTGAATAAATAAAAGAAGTGCAGACATAGAATGAGTATACAAATAGACCAAATAAGAGCAGTGCAATAGACATTGAGACACTGAGGTTACCCTAATTTACAGCGATGACAAGCTTACAAAACGCTAGGTTATGACTATAACCAAGTTCTGTTAGTTAGAGGTGACGCTTGGCATCACACTGCACTATCTCGCGTACGTGCACGCGTACTGAATAAATTCCACAAATGTACCTCTAATACCAGTATTAGTCTGACCACACCCCTCATCAGCTTACCTTCATAAGCAGGTGTGTGGTCACCTGCTCTCCTCCTTCCCAAGCTTTCACCACAAGGTGAGGTCAAGGGCTGCAGCGGCCGTCTGATGCCAAGCGTCACCTCTAACTAACAGAACTTGGTTATAGTCATAACCTAGCGTTCTGTTCCGTTAGAGGCTCTGCTTGGCATCACACTGCACAATGGGAGGCCAAGCGGAGCCGCTGGCTGACAAATACACCCCGCTGACAGCCCCCCAAAACCATTAGAACAGGGAGGGCCGAGCCCCCCCGACCCCCCCTAATGGAGGGTATCCCCCCTATTAGAGGCTTCACGGGAAGGCGACGGACCCGACCGCGCGAAGAGGCACTCAAGCAACTCAACGCACAGGGTGAGCAGACCGTGGCTTGACCCCACGACTACACACACGCACAACCCGCATGCCACCCGGGAACGAACGGAGGAACAACCTCGTTACTGCCCCCAGAATCACGGGGTCAAGGGCAAACCCAACCCCGTGGCAAGGCCGTAGCAGCGGAGCGCGAAGGAAGACCCAGACCCACCAAAAGGACTGGACTCCCTGGAATGGGGGCCCGGAGAAGTCCATGATGCCAGCATCAAGACCCCACCAGGTGGGCACGTAGTGCCCCGCCCCCCACATCGCCAGCGTATTCGGACAAAGGCCCCCCAGTTACTGCACCTGGTAATCCCAGGCGGTATCCCAACCAAGTACTAACCAGGCCAGAACCTGCTTAGCTTCCGAGATCGAACGAGATCGGGCGTGGTCAGGTCGGTATGGCCGTAAGCCGAGCGGGCCCCGTCCCCCCAATAGTACACCGCCTGGCACACTGACCCTGCAGAACAGACAGTCAGCATGGCCGTAAGCACACAAAAAAAGGTTAACCAACGGAAGCAGGCAGCGCACCGGGGAAAAACCAGGCAACAGGCTGTTAACCCTAGCCTGGAGACTGCGGACGAGACAGGCGCCAGAGGGGACAGCTGAACACAGCTGCCCCGGCGGAAGGGGCGTATGCTGGCGTTGTTGCATGACCAAGCCTCCATTTAAAAACCCCCACCCAGAGGGGTCGAGGCAGAGAAGGCTGACACGATTGGCAGACGTCATGAACGTGCAGGGGCACCCTCAACCGGTGAACCCGGGAGTTGACACTGCACCAACACACCAGGGAATCAACCACCTCGGTGTTACCCAATGCGGTGGTTGTTCCTATAACCCCTCAAGAAAAAACTCCAAAACACACCTGCGGGTATACACCGGCTATACCGCAGTACAAGTGTTTCAGTTTTCAAAAAGGGTTAACCCAGGCCTACGGGTCGCAAACATCACTTCGGACCGGGCCTGGCGGTACGGGAAGCACAGGGTCACCAGAGGAGGTCAAAAAACCACCCCCACAGGCCCCTCTTCGCCATGCGTGAGAGAGGAGCGAAAAATAATGGAGAACCAGCCCCTAAGCACACCATACTTGGTATTCCCAGGCGGTCTCCCAACCAAGTACTAACCAGGACCAACCTGTGTAGCGGCCGAGATCCGACGAGATCGAGCGTGTACAGAATGGCATGGCTGTAAGCCATTACGACAGTGCTGAGTAAAAACATACCCAACCAGGGTCTCCATAGCGCTTAACCCTGTGACACCCAGACCGACCTGGCATTTTTCCCCCTGAAAAAAGCCCAAGTCCCTCAGGGTACCAGAACAGCAGATCTGCATCCCCGGCGGACAACGGGTTCAACTGATCTGGACCAGCGTGACCAGAACCAGTCCCGTGCCCTAACCACGCCGACATGCCTACTCCAGGAGAAGGGCAGATATGCGTGTCGATCTTAACATGAAAAGAAGGCGCCACCCAGACGTTCGGGCGAACCGCGCCTGGTGGCCCACCCCAAGGGCGTGAGACCCCTCCACATATGTTCAGATCCATTCCGTCATCATCCCCCAGACATGAACGAGAATCCGTCGAAAAACCAACCCAGGTCGTGGGATTTGGTCGTCGGAAGAGGAAAAACCCCCATCTCAGTTGCTTTATAAAAACGCTGTTTCAACCACAAGCAACCAAGGCGTGCCAGTCAATCGCCTGTTTACAGCGAGCTAGCACTATACGTGCGTCGGGACACACCCCCATCAATGAACAGGCTATTTAGACCTGTCATTGAATCCCCAAGGCGCCCAGGGGAACGACAAGAGGGGTGTGACACTCCCTAACTCCAACACTTCTGGAATAGAAAAGAAGGAAGCATCAACAGTATGTATCCCAGTCTACACAGCCGGGGTAAAAAATGTTCACATTTTTACATCCCACCACCCTCCCATAGGAAGGAGACGGGGATCCCCAGAGAGACTTCCCACGCGAGCTGTACAGATTGAAAAGAATATATTGCACCTTGAGCCATGTAAAAAATTGGTTTTAGGGCTCTCCGGGGAAGAGAGACTGAACCCATACACACTCAATAAACGAATTGAATCGAATACATATACAATAGAAAAGGACCCTTCTAGAGGGTCCACTCACTTTGACAATCTGAGGAGGAAGGCTCTGTACTCTGATGGAGGCTCCCTCACATAAAAGAAGGAGTCCGAACTCACAGAAGGCCCGAATAGGCGCTTGGTGAGGAGGAGCCCTGACCACCCCCCTGAAAAACAGATCCATCACATGGACCTGAACAGCACACGGAAGTCCTACCAACAGAGACGCGCACGGTGACGTACTCTATGGCGGGGGAATTCCTGCGGTGCACACGCCCAATATACCAGGCCGTGGGACCAGGAAACTCCCTCCTTCCCCCGCCCCCCCCCCCCGTAACGTGCCGAACCGCCACGTGACGGGAACCTTGAAGGACAGGGGGTGTACCCCTGACCGACAGAAACAATGGGGAGAGGAAAGGTTACCAGTTCACCCCTTTACGACCCCACACCCATGATACGATGTAATGACAAAAAGAGAATATGACACAGTCATAGTCAACTCTATGAAGCATTTTACAGCTCCACACAGCGCATGAGCTAACCTGCTATCTGATTTTTACTAAGGAAAAACACAGAATAGAGAGGGCTCTAAGAGCCCCGGTCCAACATACACATGTGCTTCTGTGGCCAGTCCAACCCAGTTGTAGGTCACATGACACACACAACCCATCATCACCTACAAAAAACGGCAAAAACACTCAACAGAGGAACGCCGTTTTTTTCACAATGAGAGAATACATCATTCTCGATTAGTATCGGCCACAGGCCTTGCTAAGCACACATGACAGCAACCAACCATTTTCTTTTTTAGGAAAATAAGTCTCTCCAGCAGATTTAGCACAACCTCAGCAATCAAGCTAAGAGTTACATCGCATCCCTACCACACAAAAGACACAAATAGTGCACAAACATGTCTGATAGGAGGATGAAAAAGTCCCCAGGGAACCGGGGGGGAAAACACAATCCTCCTATTTTACCCTCAATACGGCCAGTTAAAACAGGAAAACCTGTTAATATGTGAACACACTGTTCATTGTCATCACAGTCTGAGAAAGAACATTCTTTTACTCACTTGTCACCAAGCATAGCTTCATAGGTTAGTTACCTTAGTTGTGAGTACACGGTACATATAAACACCATGATGTTTCTCACACAACAACCAGATCATTACATCCCGATTTGCACGGAGAAGCTAACTGCCAGTGACAAAAACAGCTCACACATAACCCGCAACGTATCCTAAATGCATTGCAGCAACACACGTTTTGTTAGAAAAACACCGTTATTCACAATACATTTAGCAAAGTAAAACCAGAAGACGTGTTATGAGGTCTGGTCAACCCCGTTCCTACCCGGAACGCAGATCAGCGAAGTGCAGTCGCAGACACCGTAGGAACACAGCCGCTCCTGTGTTGTCCGAACTGGGCAGCGTCACCGCCCCAACCCGCACTACAGTCCCCTGTTGATGCAACCTTGCCGTCCTGGCTCAGGGCAGGGTCGACGAAACATCCCCTGTCAAGGATGACGTCGTGGTCAAGAGTGTAAAACATGTTAAAATCAAAGCACGTTCAACAGAATAGCATCAAGCTAACGGCCGCTCCAACCGTTCGGGTGCTACTGCTTCTGCTCGCGAGACGCCGAGCTAACGACGCACGCGATCAGAAGCGAGCTCACGGCGGCGCGCGAGAAGCTAAGCTACCCCGCGCCAGGCCATGGCCTATAGCAGCAAGCTAACGTTACCTAGCGACCACGACATGCTAGCCCTGCAGCTAACAGCTGACTGGCTAACAGTAGGCCCAACCTAAGCAGGCCATGCAGCAATCCAGCAGGCTAACGCAGCAGTTAACAGCTGACTGGCTAACCGCAAGCTATGAACATGTAAACAATGACATAACACTCACCCAGACAGGCCGCCGTTCTGAACCTCTCCTCACTTTTTAAGAGAAAAGAGAAAACAAGATGTCAACACCGCTTCACAACCGTGATTTTACCACACCCGACGGAATCAGCACAATACCAACTGGCCTGTGTAGCTGACTTTGAACATGAATCTGCCGCTATCGCACATTCATGCACATATCCCCTCGTGAAGGAATACTCTCATTTGGATATGAAAGATGGGGCCTTAACACGGTGACAGAGAGAATCCACTCGTCCAAAACACACAGGGATCACCAGTGTCAATGGTCGCGGCCCACTAGTTAAAACTATAATGGTCTTCAGACCAAGGTCTTCTGTCGCCTAGGTGGCTGAACAAAGGACCCTAGCCTGGGGCCGGTTTCCATAAACATTGTCAAGTAGCCCCCATAGCACTAACAGACAAGTGGAGCCTGCCAGAAAACACTACTCACCCAACCTGGAACGCACCGCTTCTCACAACAGCGGCATGTCCGACAGTTCAGCTGTGGCCTGATAGGTTTCACCCCAACAAACACAGCAAGGAACTGCAGTTGAGAAGCATGCAGCGGCGTGCTCCCAATACGAAAACCGGTGGAGGGTTTTTAGAATGATCATCATCTTCTAGACACTCCAGTACGAAGACAATATCGCCGTATTTTCTCGAAAATAGTGAGAGAGAAAATAAAGATATGATGTCAACGTATCACTCCTTGTAAACTAACTAACTTTCCCCTAACAACACGTCAAGTGGGGTACTACCGAGGCACTTTCTTGTGGTGAAAGCGAGAAGGAGGAGAGCAGGTGACCACACACCTGCTTATGAAGGTAAGCTGATGAGGGGTGTGGTCAGACTAATACTGGTATTAGAGGTACATTTGTGGAATTTATTCAGTACGCGTGCACGTACGCGAGATAGTGCAGTGTGATGCCAAGCAGAGCCTCTAACGGAACAGAACAAGACAGTTTATCAGCAATTTCATACATATACTGTAGGCACAATAAATATGAATATACAATAGAAATCGGCTAAGACAGTTACAAGCCGACACACAGTGGTCGGAGATCATACTTTTAAATGCAGCAAAATAAGAAAGAAGCTTCAGTGTCGGAGGGCATTCCAGGTGTTGGAAGCATCAAAGGAAAAATCAGTTTTTCCTAGTTCAGAGCAAACTGGAGGAACCCTAAGGACCAACCAGTCATTTGAACGTGTAGAATATGTTCCAAGATTCCATTCCAACAGTGTTGTGATGTAAGGGGGGAGTTTACGAATAAGGGATTTAAAAATAAACTAATAGCAGGCGACTCTCTCACACATGCCTTCTTTTTATTTTCTCCATTGCCGTTTCTCTCTCCCCCGCTATTCCATGCTCTCCTTTTTATAAAATAATTTTGGTGGCATTGATTGTGCTTCATGGTGTGTATCATTAGTTGCATTTTTTTTTTAATCTCCAATCCCTATAAATATTTTGTGTGTGTGTTGTTTGTTGATAATTAGACCTCTATCTGACCTTGGTGCTGAAATACATGCCAAAATAGATAGGATGACAGGCATTTCACTGCTCTCTCTCTTTATTTTAGTCGTGCCATACCTTGGCTTTTGCTGAAACAACACCATATGATAACTAATTGTTTTTGGGATAACGGACTGTCGGACCAATGGGCCTTCTTTTTAACTAATTGGGGCAACAGCACTTTGGACCAATATGTTTTGTTTTGGGGATAACATACTGTCGGACCAATATGGGCCTCCTTTTTTATTTTATTTATTTTTTTATCTTTTTTTCCCCTCCTTTTTCCTCCGATTTTCTCCCATCCCAATGTTAGTCGTTATGCCAATTCCCAATCCCCTTCCTGGTCGCTGCGCACTTACAGTCGGTCTGGGAGAGTGGAGGATATCACGTGCTTCCTCCGACACACGTCTAGCCAATCAACCGCTTTTTTTCACCTGGCAGCGCGGATTCTCACTGAGAGGGTGTAACGTGTGGAAGGATCACACTACCGCCCTTAGATCCTATCCGCGCTTAGCAGGCGCCCCGACCGAACTGTAGGAGTCGCTGTTTACAACGACCCGGACCCACCCCGCCAGCTTCTCCCACCCTCTAATACTGCCAATTGTATTAGTGTGAACGGCCAGCCAAGCTGGTGACCAGTGTTGTGCTAGTTACTGAAAAATAGTAACTCAGTTACTTTACTAGTTACTTCATTTCAAAGTAACTTCGTTACTGTACTAGTTACTTACACCCAAAAGTAATGAGTTACTGTGAAAAGTAACTATTTAGTTATTTAAAAAAAAAAAAAAAAAAAAATTGCTCAAGTCCCATGCCCCATATACTCAAAATCGGTTGATCAACTTGACAGTTTCCATTCACATCACCGAACTCTGCTAAGCAATGTGGTCTAGAGCGTTTCATTATATATTCCCTCCCCGCTGTATGTATATTTCTCTCCCACCCACCCACCCCCTCCTAATGTACAGTCCCCTCCCCATCATATGTATATACTCTGTCAGGATCTAGGGGTAACAGTACTGTATATTTGAATACCGCTTATGTCACAAATGTATCAGTACTAAATACCTATATGTCCCTATGCCATAAATGTCATGTATGTTGTGTATGTCATAAATGTCTATATGAATTGAAAATGGGGGACCCTGATGGAAACAAGACAAACGTCTTTCTCAGGTCTGCATCCCCTTAACAATTGTATGTATTGAGCCGTACTGTATTGTACCCATTCTGCAATCTGTTAAATAAAGTTTTCATTCATTCATTCATTCATCCATTCATTAATTCATTCATAACCATCTTGCAGCGTTGTTATCAAAGCATTGCAACGTTAGAATAGTTAGGATATCAATTGTGCATGAAAGGACTATATTTATATTGTTTGATTAGTATTATGAGATTCCCTGGCAGATTAAGTACAGTCAAAATCCGTTGATCTTGAGTTTCAGTGAACACATTGCACTCACCGTCACCAGTCTGCGGTGGTCGAGATGTAACGTTAGTCCAGTTGACTCCAGCAGCCCTTCAAACATGTTCTTTATCTCGTTTCCATGTTGTATATTAATTATCTCTCCAAGTAGTTGCTAAATGGTTTGTTAGTTCGTTATTATTACTGCGTTCTTATTATGTAGATTCATAGCGAGCGTCCTCTTGTTGTTTACTGTAGAGAGCGCCTATTTCTTTCAGAACGTCAGTGGCCAATCAGAAGTGCGAAACCAGAATGAGGCTACGGAAAGAAATAATAATAATAATAATACTTCGTTTTATATAGCGCCTTTCAGTCTACAGTAAACAAAACAAACGCAGGCGAAATAAGGACGCTCGCTATGAATCTACATAAAAAGAACGCAGTAACGAACTAACAAACCATTCAGTAACGTAAGTAGCGTTACTGAATTTCAAAAGTAATGCGTTAGAGTACTAGTTGCGGCAAAAAGTAACTTCGTTTCTGTAACGCGTTACTTTGTAACGCGTTAGTCCCAACACTGCTGGTGACAACCCGGGAGCTGTGAGCTGGATTCGAACGGGCGAATCCAGCGTCTCCGGGGTTGGTGACGAACGCAATCTCCATTACGCCACCTGACCGCCCTATGGGCCTCCTTTTTAACTAATTGGGGCAACAGCACTTTGGACCAATATGTTTTGTTTTTGGGATAACGGACTGTCGGACCAATGGGCCTCCTTTTTAACTAATTGGGGCCACAGCACTTTGGACCAATAGGTTTTGTTTTGGAGCTAACAGACTGTCGGACCAATGGGCTTTCGGTCCAATTGGAAATATCGCAGACTATTGAGCTGTTGGAATAATGGATCGTCAGACTTATGGGCAGTACCCCATGAGGCAGCAGAGGGCTTGTGACTGTCGGCAGTTCCAAACCCCTTGAATCTAGGTGAGGAAACTGAAAGAGTATCACTCTCCCCTCTTGAGTTACCCTTGAGCAAGGCTCTTAACCCCCTGTGCAGTGGCCAAAAACATGGCTGGATTGGACAGCTCAAAGTGTTTAACTGAAGATTATTCTGAAGAGATTTCTAATGACAGAACTCTATTTAGAATTAAGTGCGGAATGGGGATCTTACGAGACCGGGATGCATCGTCATGCGCACATTTTGCAATATTATACCATATACAGTATGGCTCGGCAGCCCATCTGCAGAGGGGGTGGGGGGGGTTGGACATTTACGGTGGCCAGTTTTGAATTGCAGCCTCCCGTAGGTGCTCTTTAAGAGCGGTTTTGAATGTGGGTAGGGATTCACATTCCTTTACAGCTTTGGGTAGGGCGTTCCACATTGATGTGGCATAATTGCAAAATGTGTTTAGTCCCTTGTTTGAGCCGAATCTGGGTTTGACATGATTTGTTGAGCTTCCTCTGGTGTTTTGGTTGTGGTATTCACTGACCTTTGGGAAGTATTTTGACATGTACATGGGTACCTTAGTCGTATAGTGTATCTTGTAGACCAGGACCATTGCAAGTTGCTGTACTCTGTCGTTTACTCTAAGCCATCCTAGGTTGTCAAGTTAAAAAATTTGAAGGGATGCAAGAAATTGTCATCCAAGCCTGGCTTCATGTCAATCAAAATAATGCTACCAGCAGTGTACCTGCCTCAGCTGCCTGCAGCCAGTCAGTGCAGTCAGTGTTATAGAGAGTGGGCGCAGTTTCGCTCGTCCGGTTCATTTCTCCAGGAGGGAGACAATTATTATAACACAGAGATGCAAAATAATGATTTTCTTATTATTGTAAACTATTAAAAAAAATATATATATATATATTTTTTATTTTTTACTGGTCATATTTTTGGGGAAGCTTGGCCTCCATGAATATTCACCATATTCAGCAGGTGTAGGTGATGGAGGATCAACACTGGTTTCGGTGGTCTTTTTGGCCTACCAAAGAAATCCGAAACACATTTTTGCACCATGTTAGTTAAATCAATTAAGTACTTAAGTAGTTAAGTAATGTGGAATGCCCTGCCAACATTCATAAAACTCCTGAACTCCCCTCTCGGATTTAAATCCGCCGTAAAAACATGGCTCAGCAGCAACTCAAATTGGTCTTAATATGGTTTTTATCTCTTTTATCATAACTTGGCTTTTATCTCTCTTTATCATGAGTTGCTTTTAAGCATTTGCGGATTTTCTTTTAACATTAGTTGACTGTATGAGTTTTCAGGTTAGGTGTTATTGTACTTATTTTAGGGTGTCCTGTCTAGTGTACATGTCCATTCGTGTTTTTGTGCCTTTTATGTTCCATGTTTGGACCACAATGGAAACAAGCCTTGACTTTATTGTCTTTTATCCATTTTTGACTAGCGTGTTGACACTGTTATTTATTTAAAAAAAAAAATTGTATTATTATTATTTAAATGTTTATACAATTGTGTAAAAATAAAGTATTCAAAAGTCAATGCGATAATGACGAATGCCCGCAGGGGTATTATGGGTCATTCAGGAAACAGTCTCAGACAGTGCACTCATGATAATAACAATAGAATAGTAGTTTAAGAATATTTATTTTCAAAAATAGGCATATGTTCTTTTATTCCCCTACCCCAATAACATTATTATTTATAATAATGTGACAGATTTATTTTGCATCAATATCCGTTCGTGCCATGAGGGGGTGCTGCACCTGGAGGTGGGGGTGCTGCCGCTGCCTCAGCACCCCTACTTCCAAGTTTCAAGTTCAAGTTTCTTTAATAGTTGTCATACAGAAGTACGCTCCAGAGACTGTGCTAGACAAGATAAGTATCAAATAACATAGTATAGCATGTAAATTAGAAGTAGAAAATGAGGTCACAGTGTTCAGTATAGACATATGTACAATGTTCAATGCAGAATAGACGTAAGTGAGTTACCATATAATATACAATACTATGCAGTGTACTAATATACAATACTATATAGTGCAAAGCAGAAATGGGATGAGGTACAATTTAGGTACAATTTACAGTAAGGTGTACGAGTTGTAGTGCAATCCTTTATCAATAAATATAAAGTGTGGGGAGTGGGTGCTACAGTGTGTTTGTTTAAAGTGAGTGTGTGCTATAAAGTGTGGGGAGTGGGTGCTACAGTCAGGGCCGCCTCAGGGGGTGTGCGAGCAGTGCGGTCGCACAGGGCCTCGCGGGAAGGGGGGCCTCGCAAAATAAAAAATAATTTTTTTTTTTTTTTTTTTGCAAGGCCCCCCTTCCCGCGAGGCCCTTTTTCATCACAGACCTAAAATCTAGTTTTGCTTATATGCTTATATATTTCACATTAGACACGTTTGTAGAATGTGTCTGACTTGTTCCTGGGTCTGCAGTGACATACTCACTATTGGAGCTCAGCCTCTGGGGCTCTGCAGCAGACATACTATTGGTTTCAACGAAGGGAGTGGTTAAACTTACATCATGTGTAGTACGCCGGCGTGAGTCAGCTGCGTTTGACTATTTCGCGCGTGCAGCTTTTGACTATTATGCTTAGTTATGCCAGCCAAGACGAAGAAAGAGGTCGGTCATTATCAGTCGGTCGGTCACCAAGGAACGTTGACGAAAGGCCTCTCGCTGGCGGGACAAATGGCCGGAGCCTTGTCATGGTATAGCCATGATGATGTCGGCTAGTAGCTAGCTTAGCTAAAGGCTAACTAGCGTTAGCTAACCTAGAGACAGCGCATACAGCCAAGATGAAGAGGATGGTCGTTTGGCAGATGAACTTCGTCAACTCCACGCGGTTGTCTCCATCCTCTTGGACGTTTGGTGAGTTTTTAACCTATTCTATTAACTCTATTCTATTCCCGCCGTGGACATCACTCTCTCTCTCTCTCTCTCTCTCTCTGGAGCTAAACTGGCCGACTAGCTGTTGTAGTACTACTAGTAGCTAACGGTGTGTGGCATGGTGTCAGCACCTGTATGAATGTAGCCGCATAGCTTGCTTCTGCGTTAGCTAATGGTTAGCGATAGCCTGGTTGAGCTAACTGTTAGCCAGTTAGCTGTTTAGCTGCCGGCTGCGCTCGGCTGGGAACGTTCGTTTGATGCTATCAGTTAGCCTTGAGTTAGCTGTTAGCTTGTGCTACGACCATTGACATTAGCCGTGAGAATAGCAGGGGGTTATTTTTGTCCCGCCAGCGAGAGGCCTTTCGTCAACGTGGAGACCTGTGTTGCGGCCTTTCGCCCTGCGTTCCTTGGTGCAGGTAAGATTAATGAAAATCATGACATTACCCCACTCTTCCTTCCTTCCCCTCCCGAATGTTTTGTTAATAACGATGTTTTTTTCCAGGCAAAACATATGTTACTTCACAACATTTGGAGATACGACATGTGCTGTGTGTGAATTCATTGTCTTGGTCGTTTGTGTAGCTTGGGTAGCGTTGGGCCGTTGGCCAAAGCTGTGTGTGGCCTGGTGTCAGTAGCCTACCTGGCTAGCCTTTAGCTGTCGGCCATTGGCTCCTTGCTGCTTTGTTTTCTCTGGTATAGACCCTCTTCTCTTTGGATTTAAGTGTTGATCTTTGTCCTTTTGGATCTATGTATATTCATGTTGCCTTTGTGAAGTTATCTTTTCCTTCTGTTTTGTTCTTTCATTAAAAGTTGAATATCCTTTAGGGGGTCATCTTTGCTTATCTCTCTCATACATGCTCTCTCTCTAACACACATGCTCTCTCTCTCTCTCTCTCTTTCTAACACACACAGTCTGCCTATGGCGGCCTTTCTCGATGGCTAGGCTGTGCTCGCTGAGTCTGTACCTAGTCAAGGATCTTCAGTCACAGTGCTCAGGTATTCTGCCACTGTGTACTCTCTGTTTAGGGCCAAATAGCATTTCAATTTCTTTCCAATGTGTCTCTCTCTCTGTACACTGTATATTGACTGTAGAACGGGAGCTCTCTCTCGCTCTCTCTCTTGCTATATGTTGACTGTATCATGCCCAGCCTCGGGCAGCGCTATTATTTACGAATATGTTGACTGTATAAAAAAATAAAAATAAAAATGATATATAAATTTTTTTTTTTACCTTTTGGGGGGGGGGGGGGGGGGGGGCCTCGCGTTTAAATCTCGCACAGGGCCTCACATTTCTCCCAGGCGGCCCTGGCTACAGTGTGTTTGTTTAAAGTGAGTGTTTGCGTGTGGATGTGTGTGCTATGTGCGTTTGATGGTTGTTGTGTAGTGTTCATTGTTCGTTGAGCAGTCTGATGGCCTGGGGATAGAAGCTTCCTCTGAGTCTTTCTGTGCTCGCCTTGAGACTCCGGTATCGCTCTCCTGACCGCAGCAGTTCAAAGAGGCAGTTGTTCGGGTGACTGGAGTCCTTAATGATTCGCTTAGACTTGACCCTGCACCGCTTGTTGTAAATGTTCTGGAGGGTGGGGAGCCCCCCTCCAATTGTGCGTTCGGCTGAACGTGTCACTCTTTGTAGTCTGCTTCGGTCTTGTGCAGTGCTATTCCCAAACCAGGAGGTGATTTTGCCAGTCAGGATGCTCTCTATTGTACATGAGTAGAAGTTCTTAAGGATCTTCTGACTGACTTGGAACTTCCTTAGGCGCCTGAGGAAGTAGAGGTGTTGTCGTGCCTTCTTCACAACACTGTCAATGTGTGTGGTCCATGTCAAGTCCTCGGATATGTAGGCTCCGAGGTACTTAAAGCTGTTCACTCTCTCAACCGGTGCCGCATCGATGCTGAGGGGGCTGTAGTCCTTGACCACCCGACCTCCGGAAGTCCACAATCATCTCCTTTGTTTTGCTGACGTTCAGGGAGAGGCTGTTTTCCTGGCACCATCCCGCCAGGACCTTGACCTCTTCCAGGTAGGCCCTCTCGTCGTTTGCAGAGATCAGGCCCACCACCACTGTGTCGTCAGCAAATTTGATGATTGTGTTGCTACTCCGCTGAGCCACACAGTCGTGTGTGTACAGGAAGTAGAGGAGGGGACTCAGAACACAGCCCTGGGGGGCCCCTATGTTGAGGGTGATGGATGAGGAGGTGCAGTTGCCTGCTCTCACCACCTGGGGTCTGCCCGTCAGGAAGTCCAAGACCCACTGGCAGAGGTCATAGTTCAAGCCCAGTTCCCATACTATGGCACCACTAGAGAAAGATAGAAAGTCAACTATCCATGGATAGTTAAACCTTACCGAATAAATGCTAACCCCCCATCGCACAAAGGCAGTGTATTACCTCTCTCTGAATACTGAAATCTTTATATTCATGAGACAGGAATCATACTAATTATATTGTGTCAAAACAACTTGTAGTGATGACTAAACGATTGTGGAGGAATCCCTTTGTTTGTACTAACAACAGTTTGAATCCCACACCTAGAGAGACATTGGGCCTCATTCATGAAGCAATATAAGAACAGATTTCGTTCAGCATTTCCTCTTATTTTGTTCTTACCTGGGATTCAGCAATGTTTTCTTATTGTTGCTTTTCTCTCAGGCAAGACCAAATTCTAAGAGTGGTCGAGAGCACTCTTACCCTGATAAGAAACTCTTACCCAGATGAGAAACATTAAAAAAAGCCTACCATTCCTAATAATAATAATACATCAGATTTATATAGCGCTTTTCCTAATGCTCAAAGACACTTTACAAAACAAACAATACAATACAGTTTTAGTAGATACAATAAAAATATATATATATAAAAAGGTGAGAGAGGAAGGAGTTCATGGGTTGAAAGCAAACCATTGGTCAATTGCCCCCAAATACCCCCAAATACGACTTTATAAACCCAGAACTTTTCAATAATAATAATTAATAATTATTATAACTTATTGTGTGCGTTCTTCTTCTGAAATGGATTATATATTGCTGTTAGAACAGTTAGATGCTGGCTGCCCAGGCGTACGCATAGAACCATAGGCCAGTTTAGAATTGCAGCCTCCCGTAGGTGCTCTTTAAGAGCGGTTTTGAATGTGGGTAGGGATTCACATTCCTTTACAGCTTTGGGTAGGGCGTTCCACATTGATGTGGCATAATTGCAAAACGTGTTTAGTCCCTTGTTTGAGCCGAATCTGGGTTTGACATGATTTGTTGAGCTTCCTCTGGTGTTGTGGTTGTGGTATTCACTGACCTTTGGGAATTATTTTGACATGTACATGGGTACCTTAGTCGTATAGTGTATCTTGTAGACCAGGCCCATTGCAAGTTGCTGTGGGCAGGGGTGAGGTGGGTTCTAGGGGTAAGGTCAAGTAGAAGTCTGACCAGTTTGTTTTGTGATGTTTGTAATCTTGTTTTTAGTGCCTTTGAGGTGCTTTGGTACCATGAGGTGCAAGCATAGTCATAGTACCCTTGAATGAGTGCTCCTGCCAGAGTCTGCAGGGTATTCTTATTCACCAGAGAGGAGATCCGGTACAAGAATCTCGTTCGTTGGTTGACTTTTTTTATTACCTTGGATGCCATTTTGTCACAGGAAAGATTTGCCTCTAGGATGGAACCTAGGTATGTAATTTCATCTTTCCTTGTGACAATATTGCACTTTTTACTTCTTACTGATGACTATTTTTAAACTGAATCATTTTAAACAATTTTTATTATTAGCTAGATCCAAATGTGAAACACTGTGATTAATTGTATTACTGAATAGAGAGCCTATTAGGATGCTAGATCCTAATGTGAAACACCGTGATTTACCATACCTTGCTATACTCGCTCATGCCTGTATATTTTATGTCCGTTCTATTTTATAATTTTTTGACTATTTTTAAACTGAATCATCTTAAACAATTTTTATTATTTGTGTTACTGAAAACTGTAAGCGGAGAGCCTATTGGGATGCTAGATCCTAATGTGAAACACTGTGATTTGCCATACCTTGCTACCTGTCTATCTTTTTAGGCCCGCTTATGCCTGTATTTTTTACTGTTGTGAAGCACTTTGAACTGCAACCTCTGTATGAAAAGTGCTATACAAATAAAGTTATTATTATTATAATATTGTCACCCACTGTAACTGTTGGTCTTGCTGAGTTTGTTATTTGATCCGAAGAGAATGGACTCTGTTTTACCCATGTGTAATGATAGTTTGTTATCAGCGAGCCAGGTGCAGATTCTGCCGAGTTCAGAGCTGAGGGTTTTTTCAACCTGTAACTTGCCTGTAACTTGTAACCTGTAACTGTGACCCACAGGAACACACACACACATGCACTGAGTCGTGAGACGTGTGTGTGTTTGTGTGTGTGTGTCATTTTGAGATCAGTCGCAAATCGCTTCCTGTTGAATGGATCAGACAGCGATCAGATGCCGAAACTCGGCTGTTTTACACACGCCTTATTCGCCTTATAAGGAGATGGCGGGCGTGTCTGTATGCAAATGTTTTCACCGCGAACGCGCATTTGAATTTAAGAATGAGTGGGATTCAGCATGCAACAGACCTGGGTAAGAACAGATTTGGACGTTAAGAACAGCTTGATAAATGTGGCAGTGGCTTTTCGTATTGTTCTCTTAACAGACAGGTAAGCATGAATATAAGAAAATTAATAAGAGAGTATTGTTAAATGAGGCCCAATGTCCCCTAACCACCACCCTTCTCTATCCACAAGAGAGCTGGATCCCCTTCTCCACCTCAATGTTCTCCCAGGTGGTCACTGGAAAAGACTCGTCTCAGCCAAGCTCATTTAACCTACATGCATGTTGCACTATGTGTTTCACTATTAACCCTTGATTGATCACAAAGATCCGTCTACGACCATAATTGACAAGTCCGGTTCCACGACACAACTAGAGCTAGCTGCAAAAGCTACT
>NC_140176.1:39849082-40325921 GCF_963971535.1 Notolepis coatsorum | reverse complement strand
ATGGAGATTTTTAGTACCCGGATTCTGCTACAGCATCATGTACCGTGGATTACGTTTCGAATCGCAGATTTCACCATGGAATAAGGGGATTTATCATCAGCCAATGGACATATCGATCTACCAGATGCCGATCGATAACGGGGAAATGCTCGGGGTATCCCACCGGCTCATGGTAAGATCTTTTTCACGTGAATTACAGCCAGATCAGAGCTTGCTATGATACGCAATCAGCCGAGCAGCGTATGTGGCTAGTTACACGAACACTGCTATTAGTAATTAATAATAATAAACGACGTCCCCCGCTCCCCCCCCCCCCCCCCCCTTTGATGCATACATCCTTTGGGACAGTCCCGATGATATGCAGTTTGAGTTATTTCTTTAGCATCTGTTAAACGGAAATGCCGTTGGATATAACGTTAGCAGCTATTAGCCATTTATCTAGCCCCCCAGAAAATATACGAGACAAAATCCGCTATAATGCTTATATTCATGGCGCTATAAAATGACAACCTATTGATGCATTTTTTTTAAGCCATTTTGAAGGGACGGTTTATGAACTCAATTGACAATGAGAATGGACAGATAGCAATACTATAAAGTATAGATTTAGCTCTACAAAAAGACACGGTCTGTTTACAAAAGCTGGTCCTCAACCACTATATTAGACGGGTCCCAGCGGTCGCCAATGTGTTAAGACATTCACACATTCTTAAGAAAGGTCATCAAGGATAAACACAAGAAAGCTAAAAGCTTATTTCCACTGTGTGAATGCAGTCAATATATTTGTAATAATAGCAACTCTGGGCTCATGCCTGCCTCATGATAATGATGTTTTGGCTGTGTTGTCAGTGACAAACATGATTCTGATTATCTGTGTGTGGCTCTGCTGCCTTGTGGATGTGCACCATACACACCAAAGAGTTTTGAGTAGCACTAAACCAAAAAGTGTCTAGAATGAAGCCCTTACAAAGTGCAGTGTGTAGGAGGAATATTGCAGGGTTCCTAAAAGTGTTCTGGAGGAGTTATGTCTTGCCAAGATGGAAATGTGAACTTGAAATGATTTAAAGTTGAAAACCAGGGCGCCACAAAGTCTGTTTTCTATTGACCATATTCACACAGAGGCCATTCTGTGCTTTTTAACATTGTTTTTGTTTACTTTTGCAAACCAAACTACTGAACAAACCTTAACTCATTGACCGCCGGGGATTAGATTTTTCCATGCATACGTTTGCGCATTATCCCGTGGTGAATATAAGTATAATTTCAGAGTGGTCTGGGGTAATTCCCGAAAGGCTGAGTTATAGCCTTATACGTGAATTCTACTATAATTGTTGGCGTTTCTTGCCTGGACACGCTACTATTCCCAAATCAAATGTATATAATAGGTATTATGTTTCATCATGAATGCATGAAAGGGGGGGGGGGGGGTCGTTTCTGATTCTTTGATTGCCAGTAACGGCATTCGTATTGAACACAAAAACGCTGATCAGCTGGATCGGTATAAAAACATTGCACGATCAAGCTAGAATTTATGTCAGATAGTCCTTACCTGTCATCGGGAGTATTCCAAAAATAATGTTCCAATTGTTTGATTGCTATCTGGTCCATCTGATGTCCATCTGGTCCACGACATAACCCACTACAACATATGGATCGGGGGCATTTGACGCGCCTCAATGCAATCGAGAGAACTGCTCGACTCGCCCAACCCAGAAAACTGCGCCCGGAGACATTTGAATGTGTAACACAGGGTCTGGAACAGGGTTTACTGCACTCTCGATACTGCCACCTGGGAGGATCTGGCCGGTACTGCACCCTCGGGGTCGCAGTATGCCTTCTAACGGCAACATACGGGTCCCTGACATTGAATAGAATATTAAAATCGGAAAAAAGGAAAAATTATCAAATAGCGTACATGGTTGGCATTCAGCGGTCGTCGGCCAAACACATATATAAACGTTGTTGGTGGGGAATGAATTAAGAGGCATTTTCTCAAAATGACGTGCATTTACGCGAATGCCACCACCATCTTTTTTTTAACTCATTGACGGCCACGCCCTTTTTTATATCGTGTATTTTAAATAACTTGATCAATCAACTCGAGACAATTCAAAACCCTGTAAATGTAAATATTTTGTTATCCATCATATTGAAAACAGAAAATATCAATCCACTGACTTGATCCACTGATGAAAAAAAGGTGCTCGAACTAACATGCAAATTTGATATGTTAATAATCACTCTGTAAGACAATGGCTAGAGGGTTACAATCATCTGACTGAGAAGCAATGAGTGCCACTTGAACAGTGAGTAAACTTTAGTATCTGTTCTTAAAGTTCAACACTGTTTGAGTTGTACCCTTCCTTCCTGCAGACTTGTTGTACAGAACTTGTAAGTAGCTTTGGATAAAAGCGTGAATTAAATGACTAAATACATAAAAGTTACAATATATAACAATTAGGGGTGGAACGGTACGCATTCTAACCGTACACCGTTCGGTACGACCTCCACGGTTCGGGGCATGTGTGTATTGTTCGGTTATAACATTAGCCCTTGAGCTAGGCTAACGTTATGTTAGCCACGAGCTAACTAACTTTAGCCGCAAGCTAACCGTGGAAACGCTAACAGCGAAGTGACTCCACGACATCAGTTCCATTAGTGGGGAAGGGGGGTATATTGACGAGGCTTGACAACAGAGGTTCAAAGATAACTGTTTGTGTTCAATAACGAGCCAGGAGACTAGAGCGTGTTGGTTGGTTGGTTGGTTGGTTTTATTTAGACTCCGCAACATATACAGATCATTACTCCAATATACATTGTTGTCAAGGATAGAAACGAAAAAGGCGCAGTGACTTATTTACATCGTTGTCCTTGGGTGTCAAGGATGCTAGAAACACACATACAACTCATTACAGAATTAATCACAATTATTATCTTTGCATAATAATAATGGCACAACCCTAAATTAGTACAAACAAAGCACATTTGTTGTTACAATGTTCCTTTATGCCGAAAGTCAGTGAGTTTCAGGAAGCACCCTCGGGGGAGGGAATTTGGGGGATGGGAGGGAGGGCGGAGAGTGGGGGGTGGGAGTTAAGGATAGGGTAGTGGCTTAGGGTTTGGGCGTGTGAGGCAGTCGACAGTGTGCGTCAACTGTGCGTCTGTATTGCCAACCCATAACATGACATCATAGTTTACATCCTGGTCCCTGCTGGGACGTACCAACTCCACACACCACTGTGGGGGGGTTTATATAACATTCCCCATTCCCTTGTAACATCTCCTTTTTATTTTTTTTATAACAACAGTTACAACATTCCTTAGTGCAAATTATTATTAATACAAGAAACCCCATAAACGTCCTTAAAACCCTAATCATCTTTTCTGTGACTTTTCCTTTTTGATAAGAAAGTCTAGTGCTGGTTGAGCATATGCATACTATGCAAATGGAGACCCTGATGTAAACAAGACAAACGTATTTCTCTGGTCTGCATTGTGTGTATTGTGTGTATTGAGCCGTACTGTATTGTAATTGTACCCATTCTGCAATCTGTTAATTAAATAAAGTTTTCATTCATTCATTCATACTTTATGTTGAGGGCCTTTGTCTATAATGTGGCCACAAAAATGGAAAGGTTTAATTATTTTGTTTGTTTGCACTAAGTTAATACTTTGACAAATGTTGCCTATATTTTTCAGTCAGTTCGGTCTTTGTTTATTTAAGGCAAACCGCTGTAAACTTTTTTTTTACCAAATAAATGAGAAGCATGTTTAAATCGTCAATGCCTTCCCTCTTGCTGTATCAAAATCTCTCCTAGCTCTAACCCGGTCACTGTCAAAATGATGTCAAACTGCCTCATTCTTTCAGTTTTTGCATGACTATGTCCTTGAGAATAACTGAAAAGTTGGATTATTTTTATGCTATATATCTTATGCTGATGTACAGTATTGGAGTGTTACATTTAAAAAAAAAAAAAAAAAAACATAATACCGAACCAAACCAAAAACCGTGACGCCAAGACCGTGATATGAACCGAACCGTGGATTTTGTTAACCGTTCCACCCCTAATAACAATACAAGAGATTGTTTATTAAATTCAATGTGTAAAGCTCTGTTCAGATAGGATGAAAGGACCCCCTCCCCCCCATAGCGCCTAATGAGTGGAGAGAGACTCCACCAGCAGATGAGGAGTTATTTTGCTCCTCGCATTTTTTATTCAGTGGTTTTAGCCTCGCTATAACTCTGTGTATCTGCCATAGAATAGAGACTTCCAAAATATGCATGCATTTGATAGCACCCCCCCCCCCCCCCCCCCCACAGGTGCTGCCATTCACCTCGTCAAGGCTGCACATAAACAGGACACAAGGAGGAGAGAGAGAGAGAGACCACATACACACAGATGAAGAGAAGAGAGAGCAAGAAAGAGAGAGAGAGAAACCACATACACATAGAGGAAGAGAAGAGAGAGCGAGAAAGAGAGAGAGAGAAACCACATACACATAGAGGAAGATAAGAGAGAGAGAGACCACATACACAGAGGAAGAGAAGAGAGAGAGACACACACCACATACACACAAGGAAGATAAGAGAGAGACACACCACATACACACAGAAGAAGAGATGAGAGAGAGACACACACCACATACACACAGAAGAAGAGAAGAGAGAGAGACACCACATACACAGAGGAAGAGATGATAGAGAGACACACACCACATACACACAAGGAAGAGAAGAGAGACACACAAAAAGGATATATCCATTGCGATGCCACCACAGATTAGAGCCACGTCTCTGCCGCTTCTGTCTCTGTGAGACACTTGTCCGTGCTGACAAATCTAGAGAGAAGTATTCCAAGATCAGAGCCAGGGGTGTAAAAAGTACCCAGAAATTATACTTAAGTGAAAGTATGGGTACCGTCTCAAAATCGTACTCAAGTAAAAGTCAGAGTATGATGGCTAAAAACACACTTGAGTAAAAGTTTAAAAAGTTTCTACTTTTAAATGTAAATGTACTAAAAAATAAAAGTGAAAACTTTTTTATGACAGTCTATTCTTCTGATAGCAGCTGTTAATCAAAGATACCCGCTTTCTAGTCTTGCACAAGGACCAATCAGCATGGGTATGGGCGGGTTAATTTTCCATTGATGGGGATTTGATTGGCTGTTTAAATAAAGCACGGCCGCAGGATTAATAATTAATTTGGTTGGACGTGCGAGATTTGTACTTTGCACTTTGTAGGTCTGCATTTAAAATGTAAGGAGTAAAAAGTAGTTTTTTTTTCTCTGAAATGTAATTGAGTAAAAGTACAAGTATACAAACCTAATAATACTTGAGTAAAGTACAAATCCCCAAAAACAGTACTTAAGTATTGTAACGAAGTGCAATTACTCAAGTCCTTTACACCCCTGATCATAGCACATATATGAATTCTGTTTCGGGGTGGATTTTTGTTCTCCTTCAGCGGGCTCCACTGACGTCTAGTAAAATAACTAGTAACAGTGGGGAATTTGAGTCTGTTTCTACTTTGGCCATCAATGCTGGCATTGTTGAATTAAGGACTGGCTGGATTAATATAAGTCTTATATGGCAATACTCTTAATAGGGCAAACGTTGGACCACCGAGGAAGAGCAACTATCTGTAAACCACGCAATGCATCCAGCTTCAATTACTGCATTTGCTTATGAGAAAACCACTGAATTGGAGCTTTCAAATATTACATTTCTATGGCCTGCGAGAGCTCAGTCTGTATTAGAGAAAATGCCCTCCTGTCTAACAGAACCAACTCCAAATCAAATCAAATCGGTTTATTTGTCACATACTTTGTCAATGTGCAGTGAAATGCTTGTTCCTGACTCCATGAGGACTGAATAGAATAGAATAGAATAGAAGTACTTTATTGATCCAGAAGGTAATTCAGCACAACTGATCGCTCACAATTAACTTGTAGGTTGTCAAAAATCTAAAATAAGAATATGAATAAAAATACAGTGAATGGTATACAGTACATTCTAAAATATGTATATACATTCTAAAATATGTATATACATTCTAAAATATACATCCAGTAATATACAGTAGGATGTACAGTAAAAATAAAAAAGTTAAATGTAGATGTAAAGTGTCCAGGAAGAAAATAGTTTATACTGTCACCCTATGCTCAGTGAGGCAGTGAGGCACAGTGAGGCGTTATATAGTCTGATGGCCGTTGGAATGAAGGACTTCCTGTGACGTTCAGTATTAGTGTACTGTATGCTACTATACAACTAAACTATCTGCCCCGAAGCACATTACAATCATCTACTACTGGTTTATTGAAAGTTCCCAGCAACAGCCAAAAGAAAATCAGGGATGCAGCCTTTGCAAATTATGCACCAACGCTATGGAACACTATTCTTGCATGAAAAGTGATATACAAATAACGTTTATCATTATTATTATTACTATTATATTATACAAAAAATGTGGCTAGTATAAACTAGATATAAGATAAGATAAGATAAGAAAAGATAAGATAAGATAAGATAAGATAAGATAAGATATTATCCCATTGGGGAAATTCATGTACAAAATATACAAGAGTGTAAATAAAAGCACAAGGATATAAAAACAAATTTATACTACTCCCTAATGTGAAAATAAATAGTACAAAAAGGTGATTACGAGAGCATTATGATATTCTGGTGGCAATGGTACAGCGTCTGTTATGCATCAGGAAGCTGTTTAGACGTTAACTCTGGTGACAAAGTGAATCTACCATTCATAGTCTGTAAAGAGGGCCCAGGCTGTAGTATCAGTATCACATCACAGATTACACTATTATTCTCAATTCTCCGGTCTCAGGTCAGATCAATGATTTCTAACCAGACAAAACGGTTTGAGAATGTTGATGGGAAACTTGAGCAGCAATGTGAACTGATCAGTTTCAGAATGTACAGTATGTAGCCGGTGGGCTGGGGTCAAACCGCCACGTCTGGTTTTAGAAAGTATGGACCTACTATATGATGTATAACCAGGGCCGCCGCTAGTGGCGTGCGAGACGTGCGGTCGCACTGGGCCTGCGAGAAGGGGGGCCTCGCAATTTTTTTTAATTAAAAACAACATCCCTGTTCTCCCACCATTCCTCCCTCCCTCCCCCTGCTGATGGCAGATTAATGGTTTAATGTTGTTAAGTATAGCCTCTGATTGCATTGTGCTGTAATGGCATTCAATGATGTGAAGGACGGAGCACTAATGTGTTGCAGGGAGAGCAACAGCACGGGTACGTCCCCACTCTCCTCTTCCTGCCCCTCTTCTCCTCCCGTTCCCCTGCTCTCCTCCCTCTCCTCTCGTTCACCTGCTCTCCTCCCTCTCCTCCTGCTCTCCTCCCACCCCCCTGCACTTCTCCTGCTCTTCTTCTCTAATTGCCGACCCCTGATGTAGGCTATGGTTATTGCAGAAAGTTTATCTTGGGCGTGGGGGTAGGGCATTCAACTGTTTTGAGCACCCACTGGCAGAAACATAAATCGGCGGCTATGGAGACGACAACTCGATTTAATATTTTTAGGAAATTTAGGGCAAAAAAAATAAAACAAACAATTTATTAATTAATTAATTAAAACATTTCGTGCAGGGCCTTGCACATTTAAATCTTGCACAGGGCCTCGCATTTCTCCCAGACGGCACTGTGTATAACGTACTATGTGGTTTACAAGGGTACGATCAGATGAGGCTTTTTTGTGAAGTGCTTGAGCGCAGCTTGTCATTGTTTTCTCTGGAACGTCGCTCCTCCGGCGCTTCGAACGCACTTCCCGCTCGGTGCAACACGCATCGTGAAGCCTATAGTCTGCAGAGACGGGGAGCAGCTGAGATGTCAAGCTCCCTGGCTACGTCCGTCACCAGCGATTAATGTAAATAGCTTATTATGAGTCTGTGGCTGAATGTGCTCATCATCTTGGCTAGCTCCTCCTAGAGGGCGTGGGAGTGGTTCTCCAGGATAGCACCCTTCCTTCTCATCCTCCTTTCTGCCACCACAATCACAATCTAACGTACATGTGCAGTAATCGTGCATTCGCAGAAACAGTACTGATTCCGTGGTCATAGATGGAGACCGTTCCACTTTTAAATACGCTGAAAGGATATTCTCCAGATGTAGATTGTAATCTGTATATATCAAATGTATCATGGCGATGAGGAAACGTTTGGAGGATGCTTCCTGGAAGCGTGTACGTGACAGGGACCGTGTTACATGCTCCTCCCCCTTTTGCTGTGTGTCTCTCTTCTCTCTGGGTGTATGTGGTCTCTCTCTCTCTTCTCTTCCTCTGGGTGTATGTGGTCTCTCTCTCTCTTCTCTTCCTCTGGGTGTATGTGGTCTCTCTCTCTCTTCTCTCCCTCTGGGTGTATGTGGTGTCTGTGTATGTGGTGTCTGTCTCTCTCTCTCTCTCTCTCTCTCTCTCTCTCTCTCTCTCTCTCTCTCTCTCTCTCTCTCTCTCTCTCTCTCTCTCTCTCTCTCTCTCTCTCTCTCTCTCTCTTCTTTTCCTCTGTGTGTATGTGGTGTGTCTCTCTTCTCTTCCTCTGTGTGTATGTGGTATCTCTCCTCTTCCTCTGTGTGTCATGTGGTATCTCTTGTGCACATTAATGAACATTTTCAGTTTCCACATCAATGTAAATGTGCCAGAGTTGAGCTAATTAGCTAGTTTCCCATCTGTAGTCACCTGCCTACCATGCATGTCTTCATGGTGTGGGAGGAAACCCGAGTACCTAGAGGAAACCCGAGTACCTGGAGGAAACCAGGCGAACACACAGAAAGGCCCCCTGCTGGGGGTTCGAACAGGTGCTAACCACTGTGCCACCGTGCCGCCCCTTCTTCTCTTCCTCTGTGTATGTGGTGTCTCTCTCTCTTTTCTTCCTCTGTGTGTATGTGGTGAGTATCTCTCTCTTTTATTCATCTGTGTGTACGTGGTGTCTCTCTCTCTTCTCTTCCTCTGTGTGTATGTTATCTCTCTCTCTCCCTCGCTCTCTCTCTCTCTATCTCTCTCTCTCTTCTCTCTCTCTCTCTCCTCCCCTTGTGTGCTGTTTAGCTGCAGCCTTAATAAAGTGAATGTCAGCACCTGTGAGGGTGGGTCTGCTATACAAATTGGAATCCTGACCTCAGTCTCTCTGAACCAGCTATTTTGTGTTGCTCCTTTTGTCTTTGCCGTTTGTCTGTTCTTTTGTCCATCCGTGATCTTTTTAAATAAATGTAAATATGATTTTCATCAAAAAACGCACCACCAAAAGGAAACAACATTATGTGTCATAGTACACCCACTTTCAGGGACCCAGAGACAGCTGAATGAAGACTTGTCTACTGCAACATTAACCTCTCACTGATCATAGTAATCTACTCTGTCCCCTCTCCTCATCTCCTCTCGTCTCACCAGACCCTCCTTTGCACAAAACACACGAGAGCTTAGAGGGATATGCAGCATTAAGATGTGTGGCTTCAACTCTGTAAAACAAGACCTGCTTAAAACCCCCAGAAAAACAGAACTCCAACTTTTACGGGAGGACCTTTGTCCCTCATCGACAACCGTCTCTCTGAGTCCCTCCAATTATCCCTTCGCTGAAACCCGGATTTAAAAAAGGCAACATTTGTCACCCAACTGCCAAATAAACATCTCCTCTGCAGTTATTTGGGATGTTATTGCTTAAATCTCTGTGTGCCACGCCGCAGGACCCGTCTCCACGAGTTTGAGCTGCGTCGCAATCAGCCTAATTGGGACAGGTGTTATGCCACCCATTATGATACTAAAAATGTCACGTCAGGGTTTGGAAATGAGCCCTCAAAAACAGCCAAAGATCTTTTTTTTTAATGCATAGGGGATTATCAGTGTTTCAGATGGAGAAGGATTTAAGGTGTCAAGAGTTGAGAGAAATAAAGATTGGGGGGGGGGGGGGGGAGGGGGGGGGGGGGGGGGGAGTGGGGGAGCGGAGTGCGAGAGAGGATGGAGAGACGGTAGTGAGAGAAGAGACGTGAGGAGAAAGAGAGAGAGACGAGAAGAGAGCAGAGAGAAGAGAGAGAGGCGCGATGAGAGAGAGAGAGAGAGAGAGACAGACAGAGAGAGAGAGACAGATATACAGATATACAGAGACAGTTAGAAGGAGAGAGCTTAAGGAAAGAGCAGCACTCTCAGTGTGAAGTAAGCCAAAGACATCTCCTGTCATCCACCCCCACTGGGAGCATGTGCCCCATATAGAGAGACAGGCACTAACACCCCACTCGAGTGTAGATGACTCTCACTTGGTTGGAGGTAGAGTAGGGTACGGTAGGGTACAGTAGGGTAGGGTAGAGTAGGGTACGGTACGGTAGAGTAGGGTAGGGTACGGTAGAGTATAGGGTACGGTAGGGTAGAGTAGGGTAGAGTAGAGTAGGGTACGGTAGGGTAGGGTAGGGTAGGGTACGGTAGAGTATAGGGTACGGTAGGGTAGAGTAGGGTAGAGTAGAGTAGGGTACGGTAGGGTAGGGTAGGGTAGGGTAGGGTACGGTAGAGTATAGGGTACGGTAGGGTAGAGTAGGGTAGAGTAGAGTAGGGTACGGTAGGGTAGGGTAGGGTAGGGTAGGGTAGGGTAGGGTAGGGTAGGGTAGGGTAGGGTAGGGTAGGATAGGGTAGGATAGGGGTCTACTGAAAAACAAACAGCCCCATTGCACTTGAGCAACACTTCAACCCTCGGGGAACCATCACAATCACTGATCATCTGATCACAATCATCTGCGATCATATCGGTATCAGTGATTTCTTCTTACTGTATATCGGTATCAGTCCAATGTGGACAACTGATGATTCATTCTCTGTCTAGCTGCTAGCTGTATGTGAGTGCGTTTTTATTTTTCCCACGCAGTTTGTTTCGGTAACGTTACGTTACAGATCATATTGACATCGGTTATCGACCATAACAGAAATGTTCATCGGTATTGGCTAAAATATTCACATCAGTGCACCCCTAACAATCACACAATCAGAATGCCAATGCAGTTATATACCAGAATCTCACTTGGTCACCTGCATACAAGAACATACAACAATCACACAGGGTAGGCCGCATGGCAATGTAACATGTCACGTAATTCAAGGACAGCACACTGACAGACAATAGACTATACAACAAATGTAACATATACGGTAAGTGTATATATCATTGTACACACATGTTCTTGTATAGTAAATAGATGGATATAGCAAGTTAGCATAAGGATATAGTATAACTGTAGATTGTATAGTATAGTATTGTATAGTATGTACATAAGACTCAGTGCCTCATCCGTATAGCTAACATTGTATTGCAGGACCTTAGCATGTCTTTTACCATGCTTTTTGTAAACTTTATGTACATTATACCTGTTATGTCTTATTATTATTACTTGTATTATTGCACAAATGTCTTATCTTATTACTTACTTACTTACTTTCACTGTATGCCCTGGTATGCATGTGACAAATAAAACTCTTGACTCTTGACTTAATGAAATAAAAGTTGCAGTTAAATTATAAATGATACGTCTCAAAACTCCTGTCAGTGTGGGTATATGTTTTGGCTTTCTTTTGGGATGGCCTCCATATGGTGGTAGAGTGGATACAAATCATTTGAAGTGTGAATGTGATATATATCCCTCAACCTCTACGGTCTTTCACTGCTAACGTTCACAATACTCCAATTTACGCTAAGTACAATAAGTACGTACGAAAACAAAGTTAATGTGAAAACCTAAAACCGATTTATTTATATACTGTATTTCTGCATCTGAGGGATTAATTCACTGCACTTAACCCTTCTCTTGCGTTTCCGGTCAAATCTGACCGAGTGACTTCGTTTTGTAATCACATATTGTGTTTTTCATCCAATTGCCTCAATACCTTATGTTATCCTCCACACTAGGCCTCTGAACATATACAATTGATGATCACCACTTGCATTGAATTTTGAGTGATTTATTCAACAGTGACACACCTATGATGTTTTCCATATGAAATTAATGGGTATGAGTATATTATGTTTATCCTGCAGATGGAAAACATCTCCACACACACACACACACACACACACACACACACACACACACACACACACACACACACACACACACACACACACACACACACACACACACACACACACACACACACACACACACACACACACATACACTCACACACACCCACTCTCTCACACAGACACAGACACAGACACACACACACACACATGCATACACACTCTCATACACTCTCTCACACACACCCACACTCTCTCTCTCGCTCTCTCACACACACACACACACACACACACACACACACACACACACACACACACACACACACACACACACACACACACACACACACACACACACACACACACACACACACACACACACACACACACACACACACACACACACGTACATTTCTTGTGCTTATGTCCCCCCACACCTTCCAGACAAAACAATTTACTCTAAGTTATGGGAACCTCTCACTTTCTTGCGCTGCAATGATATAAATGTATCATGTCTTCTCATAGGTGCAAGCTCTGTGCCCCTCGAGAAATAAAAACCTCTCACTTTCTCGGGCTGCAATGATATAAATGTATCATATCTTCTCACAGGTGCAAGCTCTGTGCCCCTTGAGAAAGAAAAACCTCCCACTTTCTCACGCTAAATGCCCCTCATGCATATATATTTGTGCCTTGCTCTCATTTGACTCATTGACACAATGAGTAGGCGATAACATAACACACACGCCTTCCATATTACCAGCCATAAGCATTAGTGTCATAACATTCATAACATAACACCCCCCCTCCATATTACCAGCCATAAGCATTAGTGTCATAACATTCATAGCACCCCCCCCCCCCCTCCATATTACCAGCCATAAGCATTAGTGTCATAACATTCATAATAGTGCTGTCAGGTGATTAAAAAGATTAATCTAATTAATTACAGGATTTGTAATTAATTAATCTAATTAATAGCATTTTAATCGCATAACCATTTTAGGCCTGATATTTTATATTCTATAATCATATTTCAAATTGCATGTGTCCGGATGGCAGAATTCAGTACTGTATCTACAAAACCTTCTGTTTAATCATCTTCCCTTTATTAATTAGCTTAGATTTTTCAGGTCTGGTAAATTTTAGCATGGTGTTATTCACAGCAACAACAAAAAAGAATTGAATTGATATTCTCATTTGGTTCATTACAATTTACTCAAGCCTAGTAACAGACACAGTATTTTTGACACTGGGAATTCCCTGAGATCCATAGATTCAGATACCAAGAACATGCAAATTGTGAGGTTTTGTCCGCTGCTCACCTACTCTCTCTTTCCTTTAAGCCTACTGTTTAGGAATTCCCTTCTCACTCACTCTCACTAGCCCCCACCCTCTCGTTCTTTACTCTCGTTTGCTCTCAGCAGCCACACCCTTGTACTACCTGTCATTATGTGTTTGATTGGTCTGGTGCCGAACTCACACTTCTAGCTCGATTATCAATTACCTCCCGCACCTGATTTGTATTCTAATTAGTTCCCCTGTGGGCTTAAGTACCTGGCTCTTCCCCTCGTTTCGGCGTGGGGTCGTGTTGTAACATGCCGTAACATGCCGTATCATTCCGTATCAGATTCTCTGTCACCAAGACTCCTTCGGGAGGTCCTCTGTCTGTCTCTGCTGTTTTCTTCTCCGGCGTAAGATGCCCAGACCCACATCCAGACCTCCGCGCTGCAGACGCCCAGACACCATCCAGACCTCCGAGCCTGGCGCGCTCTTCCACGCAGACGCACTCCAGATGCGTCTCTCCGTACCGGCGCGCATTCCGCGCAGACGCGCTCTCCACTCCAGACCTCCGCGCAGCAAATGCGCCCTCCGTACCGGCGCGTACTCAAAGCAGACGCGCACCTTCCAGACCTCCGAGCTTGGCACGCTCTTCCGCGCAGACGCACTCCAGATGCGTCCTCTGTACCTCCAAGGAGTCGCGCACCACTCTGACCTCCGCCCGGACAACCGGTTCCCCGGTGGCGACGCTCTCGCCCCGTTCCTGTTTCCAGCGCTCATTACGCACTATGTCTGGGTGAGTTTTTTACTGACTGTCTTGATCAAATTCCGTTTTCGTGTGTTTCATTAACACTGAAGATTACCACCTTTTTTATCAGACAGTCACTCACCCAGCGATCGCCTTTTTGTTGTTTTCACTGGGATAATATTTTTGGACTTTACATCTCCCACTGTGTGTTTGTTCACACCGAAGATATTATTCACATTGGATTGTTTTTTGGACTTCACTCTCAGTGTCTATTTTTTGCACTGAAGATATTTCACTTGGGATTGTGTTTTGGAACTTTGCTCACTGTGTGTTTTTTACACGAAGATTAGTTCACTTGGATAACTTTTGTATTTGGGTACAAGTCTCCTCTCCTGTTCTCCTGCTCGTTCTACCTGCACCCTGTTGTTGACTCGCTCCCTCTCTCTCTCTCTCGGTCCCGCAACACCTCGGAGATTCTGCCGAGAGAAGTCTGCAGAGCGGCTCAGACGTCAGCATCTGCTACCCCCTACTACCACCACGGGAGAAGCTGCAGAGCAGCAGAACATTTTCCCCCTTGCTTGTGTTCCTGTCTTGTTAGACTTGCCTTTTCTGTGCTCATTATTGTTTTTTCCAAGACCTGACCCCCTTTACTCTTTCCCAGTATGCAGCTCCTGCCCTCGCCCTGTTCCAAGGCCTTACCCTGTTTTTATCTAGTCCTCCCAGTCCTCCCTGTCCCCAGCCCGCCTCCGCGGGCCTCTGTCCCTTTCTCCCCTATCTAGTCCTCCTAGTCCTCCCCGTCCGGTCCTCCTAGTTCCGCCCTGTTTTCCTTTAGCCTTCCCTTGCCTTCCCCTTAGCCAGCTCGCCTCTTAAAGGCACTGTACCTTTCCCGACAGTGCCGTTTTTTCCTTCTGTTTCAATAAATGCCCTGTTCTTGGCTTACTCTCATACCTGTCTTGTGTTGTGCGATTGGGGTCGGTTACAAACCATAACACAAATGGACCATTTAAAAAAAAAAGTCTGTAAATGTTTATTCTACGTTTTAATGGAATGAATGAGTGATGAATGAATAAAAAATAAAAAACAAAGATTTAATTATATATATTTATTTTTGTAATACATTTTGAGTTAATTTTCATAACGCGATAATTTGCTGTGTAATTAATTTATCTAATTAACGCGATAAACTGACAGCCCTAATTCATAACATAATACTCATGGTGGTGTAGTGGTTAACACTGTCGCCTCACAGCAAGAAGGTCCAGGGTTCGATTCCCGCTTGGGGACCAGGTTTCCATGATGCCAGGTACTCAGGTGGGGTATCACCCAGGCCTTTCTGTGTGGAGTTTGCATGTTCTCCCCGTGCTCGCAAAAGTTTCCCCCGATAAGATAAACCCAATGGAAAAACATGCACAACAAATCGAAGACGGACAGGAGCACTTGGATTGGTCCCCGGGGCGAGGCTCACGTTGACGCCCTATCTGCTCCCGGCTGCCCATGGGGGGAAGGACAACGGGATGTGTGAATATTAAAGGCAATCAACTTGTGTTCAGCCTTTCGTTCAGCGTTTCTCTGATTGGCCACACGGCCACGTGACCGCACTGCCACGCGGCAGAGAGTTGCGCCGCCCGCGGCAGCGGCCGTCTTCCGTTGTAGAATTGTTTACATCAGGGTGAACGCTGTTGTATTCGCAAATATGAGAGCCAGCAATACGCAGCTCCAGTTAACCTAATTTATACCGTAATGAATCATTAAAAAAATATACCGTTAACTGGAATATGTTGTTTCTTTACACATATGTTGGGATTATGTAATTGGTTTGTCATGACAAAACAATAAAAATCGCTACTTTACATCAGGGTGAACGCTGTTACGCTGCCACCACCCACTTCAATGACAGAGCTCTCATATTTGCGAATGCATAAACTATATCTTAAATTATGGCTATGTGTCTAATATGGCTGTCGCGAAGTCATTGATAAGCGACAGCCATATTAGACACATAGCCATAATTTAAGATATAGTTTATGAATTCGCAAAATATGAGAGCTCTGTCATTGAAAGGGCTTCTAAGTTCTACAACGGAAGACGGCCGCTGCTGCTGGAGTTGGACCGAGTCAAGCCAGCGGCGGCGCACGGAAGCCGGGGAGAAACCACCGCATCGCCCCGCTGGCGCTTCAGCAGCCTCCACTGATGTACAGTGACGAGTGAATCTGGTAGTTGGTTTATGATGTTAAAAACGCGAAATAACATATAACGTTACAGCGTACAGATTCTAGTTAATCAGTCAGGCGTCAGCCTCCACACTGATGTACAGTGACTGACGTTAAAAACGCGAAATAACATATAACATTACAATGTACAGTTTCTAGTTAATCAGTCAGGCGTCAGCCTCCACACTGATGTACAGTGACACCCAGAGTTTCTAGTTACAGTAGTGACGCGTGAATCGAGATAGTCCTAACAGTGTTTATTATTAAGAGTCAGATACAGGTAGTCCTAACAGTGTTTATAGTCCTAACAGTGTTTATTAGTAAGAGTCAGATAGTCCTAACCATGGCCGCCTAGTTATAGTTGAAAGTGGGGGTGCAAGATTTTTTTTTATTTTATTTTTTTAACTTTTTTTTTTTTTTTTTTTTTTTTTTGCAATGGGTGGTTTGGAGGGGGTCCGGCACGACCCCCTCCACGGCAGATTTTTTTACATTTAATGAACACCTGTATGTGCAATTTCCTGCAATATAGAGCCTTCAATCTTGACCAAAATAAAGCTGCTCTTTTCACTATAAAACTCAGTTTATATTGCAGTATGATAGCTATAATAATAATAACTTCACTGCGAGGGCTCTTTTAGCTAACGCTAGCTAGGCACGTATGATAGCCAATTACTATTATAATAATAATAACTTTCCCATCCTCCCAAAGCCCCTCCGGCCCCGTTCTCATCCGCAGCGGCAGTACAAAACAACAACAACAACTAATTGACGCTATCAATAGCCCCAGTGAGCGCGGCGGCTGAATGAATGAATGAATGAAAACTTTATTTAACAGATTGCAGAATGGGTACAATACAGTACGGCTCAATACACACAATTGTTAAGGGGATGCAGACCAGAGAAAGACGTTTGTCTTGTTTACATCAGGGTCCCCTTTCGTGACTGTGCTCAGCACCGAGTGAATCCACAGTCACTTGCTCCTCAATGGGAAACCAACCTAGATTTAGCATGAAGGACTGGTTCTGGCCGAACCGTTCGTTATACAAGTATCACAGAGACATTACAAAGGTGCTCACAGTTGCACGAGGGGTTCGCACAGAGATACGGGATGGTTTGAAAGCTCGGCGCTGCTAATAAATATTTTTTATATTTTTTTATAAACTGCTCAAAGCGGCATTATTTCCGCCGTTGGGTGATCACAGCGCCTGCGCAGTGCGCACCATCCCGTATCTCTGGATTCACTCGGTTCAGCGCCGAGGCTCACCATACGAGAAATATTCAGTTTCAATCTGTTTGCGCATTTAGTATACAGTCACAGTGTTCGACTTACGTGATGATTTGCTCCATTTTGATGTAAACGCCGAAGAATAATCCTCACAATGTTATCCAATATCCAGCCTGAATTTTTCAAGGGCTTTCGAAAAAGCCGCCTCCCCCAACATGTCGTATACGTCATGCCGACGAACCGTGGCCCGTGGGCACTGGATCAAACCATTAAAGTGGGGGGTCACACAATCTTTGGAAACTTAAAAACTTGCTATTAAGTGTCATTGCGTATTATTAATTTGATTGAAATTACGTAGTTATGGTTAGATAATATTTATATATTGGGGGGGGGGATATATCATATGATCAAAAAGTGAGGGAGCAAAGAGACAAGTTTGCTCCCCCAAGTTCAATAGTCCTGGTGTGCATCATCTGCTCCTATACGTAGGCGTCTATGACTCCTAACAGTGTTTATTATTAAGAGTCAGATACAGGTAGTCCTAACAGTGTTTATAGTCCTAACAGTGTTTATTAGTAAGAGTCAGATAGTCCTAACAGTGTTTATTATTAAGAGTCAGATAGTCCTAACAGTGTTTATTATTAAGAGTCCTAACAGTGTTTATTATTAATTAACGTCATAAACCAACTACCAGATTTATTTTGCACCAGGGAACTTGAAGGTTCCTGCCGCGCTCGCTGCAAAAGGGGGCGGGCTAGCGGCGTGGGGTCGTGGCCAATCAGAGAAAAGCTGAACACAAGTTGGTTGCCTTTAATATTCACGCCAACGGGATGGGAAAAGTGCAGAGAGACATTTCATCGGCGACTCAGTGCATGTGTGTGTGTGTTCCTGTGGGTCGCCCATCTCCCATTTGTGTGTTAAAAACTGCATGACAAATAAAGACTTCTAGTCTAAATTATTATTATAGTGTCATAACATTCATAACATAACACCCCCCCTCCATATTACCAGCCATAAGCATTAGTGTCATAACATTTATAACACCCGCCTCCATATTACCAGCCATAAGCATTAGTGTCATAACATTCATACCATAACACCCCCCCTCCATATTACCAGTCATAAGCATTAGTGTCATAACATTCATAACATATTATACTGTAGTTGAAAGTACACAATGAAACACAAGCTTGCCTTTGTCAAATCAATACATCCCATACATCATTGGGACGGGAGGGATCTAAGGTACAACACTAACTAAATGATTTCCATCTCCAGTAAACACAGCCTACATGGCAAGCATTTTTATAATATACAGTAATGTACAGCAAACACTATCTTTGAACTTACTGCAAAATTATAACATGAAATTCACTCCTAGTGTCATTCTGTCTGCCACCCCTTGATTCTACTTGCTTTGACTGTTCAAATGAGATGTCAATCATCAAAATTGGATACATGGTTCCAGAGATATCACTGTGCAAAACACACCGGCCAATTTTGACCGAAAATAGTATGGGAAGGGGGGTATGACCGAATGCAAGAGAAGGGTTAATAATTGTATTTTAACCGATTCATGCAGTCATTCATTCATTGAACTTGATCGCAGTATAATTTTTAGAAACATAATAATAATAATAATAATAATAATAATAATAATAATAATAATAATAATAATAATAATAATAATAATAATAATAATAATAATAATAATAATAATAATAATAATAATAATAATAATAATAATAATAATAATAATAATAATAATAATAATAATAATAATAATAATAATAATAATAATAATAATAATAATAATAATAATAATAATAATAATAATAACAATACATCAGTCATTGTGATTTTTTTATTTTTTCAACATCAGTGAAAACCCTTATGATGTGTTTGACGTGGCAAAGGAAGTGAGGCCAGAATGACACAATGCCAAACCGTTCTCCCTGAGGGTCAAATGTCAAATTAGAAGGTTAGAGTTCACTCCCGGGGTGAGTGAAGCCAATCAGAGAGCCACTTAGCCACCTGTTGGTAGAGACACACACATAGGGCACCCGTCCACACTCACACTCACACACATGCACACACACACACACACACTCACACACACACACACACACACACACACACACACACACACACACACACACACACACACACACACACACACACACACACACACACACACACACACACACACACACACACGCACACACACACCCACACACACACACACATACATACACACACACACACACACACACACAAACAAACACACACACAGACACACACACACACTATTTATCTCTCTATGTACATACACCTACACAAAATCACTCTCTCTCACTCTCTATCACACACACACACACACATACAATGACACACTATTTCTCTCTCTTGCTCATATACACACACATACACACAACCACACGCAAAAACACTAACTTTATCTCTCTCTCGCACATACACACACACACACGCACACACACACACACACACACACACACACACACACACACACACACACACACACACACACACACACACACACACACACACACACACACACACACACACACACACACACACACACACACACACACACATACTGTACATACACTCACATTTACACTCACTCACAGTGGGGTGAGGCTCTTCATTTGTTGGCGACAGCGGTGGAACCCCCCCCCCCCCCCCCCCTCACGCCAAAAGGTCAACAAGAGGCAGCCTTTTCGAGTGACCCAGAGGATGGTCCAGAAGGAGACTGATGGGAGAATCCCCTCACACAGCTGGAAGAGGTGAGGTAATAGTTTATAAGCTGTTGATAGAAAGAGAGAGGGAGAGAGAGGGGGGGGGTCCGGGGATCAGGCTGGGTGCGCTGGGCCCTCCGAACCACTGCCTCGACATTCATGGAGACCACTCCGATGACCCGGGAGTGGACATATCCCCCTCCACGGCATTAAGTCGAGATAGAGATTGAAAATGGGGGACCTTGATGTAAACAAGACGAAAGTCTTTCTCTGGTCTGCATCCCCACTTTGAGAGCCAGCCGTGTTTTCCTTTTTACCCCCTTGAATGCCCAAATCCACTCCAATGTTAACGTTAATATCGCCTAATCTCTGTTTTAAATTATGGCCATGTGTCTAATCTGCCCCGTCGCTTATCAAAGACTCATTTTCCAGTCAACATTGTCAAAGCAGATTGTTTTTTATCGCTTCATTTCAGTTTGATAGCATTTTGAAAATCACTCGTTTTCGCGGAAAAAACTACACATTCTATGATAATCGTCTTTTACTGCAATATTCCAGAACGTTGTCATTTGTCGGCCTATTTATAAATCGTTTTCAAATAAACGCTAGATGATCGATAGTCTCTCTCTCTCTCTCTCTCTCTCTCTCTCTCTCTCTCTCTCTCTCTCTCTCTCTCTCTCTCTCTCTCTCTCTTATGTATCGTCGGACACGCGTGTTGACCTATTTTGTAGGTATAACAATGTGGCCCCCCCCGGCCGGCCGGATGACATTGTTGACACTGGCCCTGGTCACACATCAAAGGCCTATTAGTGCTGTAGCTCTCTCTCTCTTGAAAACAGCTATCAGGAAATCACAGCAGGGGGACCTCACCAGCCAATCCAGTCACAGCATCATCTGCCAGCGTGCATGTGTGTGTGTGTGTGTGTGTGTGTGTGTGTGTGTGTGTGTGTGTGTGTGTGTGTGTGTGTGTGTGTGTGTGTGTGTGTGTGTGTGCGTGCGTGCGTGCGTGCGTGCGTGCGTGCGTGCGTGCGTGTGTGTGTGTGTGTCATAATTTCCTTGCCACTGTGGCTCAGCAGGCTACAACTCATACTGTGTACTTGTGATGTCTTGGGTTTTAAATCTAACTCCTGACCTTTGTCATGTCATTGCTCTATTTCTCTCTGTCTCTCTCTTGCTCTATCTGCCTCTTTCTCTCTCTCTCTTGTTCTCTCTGTCTCTCTCTCTTGTTCTCTCTCTCTCTGTCTCTCTCTCTTTCTCCCTGTCTCTCTCTCTTTGTCTGTCTCTTGTCCTCTCTCTCTCTCTCTCTCTCTCTCTCTCCATCTCTTTATCTTTTTCTTGCTCTCTAGTTATCTCTCTCTCTCTCTCTGTCTTTATCTGCGTATAGTACTATCTAATAAAGCATAAATCCCATGAATATTATGTTTAAATGTAATATTTTTAAGGGGATACAGATCATACAGTAGTGCTACTTAGCCCATGTGTAGTTTGGGTGGTCCTAGAAAAAAAAATCTGTTCTAGAATTGGCAAAACACAGATGCGGCCATCTTAAAAGACAAGTCTTTTCTTTCTTTACAGCATGCTTAGCAACACAAAATGCACGCTTTGATCATGGCTTGTTTTTACATGTGCCAGGGTGTGTCCCAAATGTAATTAAACTTACTGGCATGAGAGGAGCCACACCATGCCGCCACAAAGAGTGTTCTGAGGGGCATTGTGACATCACGTGAAAACAAAGGGATCATTCCACCAAGAGATGACTCAGAATTGTAAAACTGGAGATCTCGTATTGTTCACTCGTCGGTTTAGGGCGCGGCCACGCTGATCCATGGTGTGTCCATCCACGTCTGTTTTTGATTCTGAGTTTCAATCGGCAGTGTCCCGTTTGTTGGACAGGGCTGATGATGACGTGACACGTCACCGTCCATTAGCAAAGCTGTTATTAAAATTAATTAAATTAAATTAAATTAATTAAAATTATGTTAGGTTCTAATTTAAAATCAAACCAACGGACAGCTAAGCCTTCAGTCTGTTTCGTGACGGAACGAGGCAGCCTCTCCATTCATGTTTAAACCTGAGTCTCAGGGCTAAGAATACTTTCAGAAATATTGTAAAACTTGAGATCACATGTGACCGTGTTTTTTTTTCTCTCTCTCTCTCTCTCTCTCTCTCTCTCTCTCTCTCTCTCTCTCTCTCTCTCTCTCTCTCTCTCTCTCTCTCTCTCTCTCTCTCTCTCTCTCTCTCTCTCTCTCTCTCTCTCTCTCTCTCTCTCTCTCTCTCTCTCTCTCTCTCACACACAGCGCCTCATGTCTCCCTCTGTAATTGTTTAGATCTTTACAGATCATGAACGTATGAATGGGAATGTAAGCTTTCAAATGATGTGTCATACATTGAAATCTGAAAATATTTGAAGATATATTTATGCTTATTTGAATCTTGTTAAACATCAAGTATCAGAGCAGAGAACAGTTGTGAAAAGAAAATCTAAAGTTTAGATCTAAATCTAAATACTAGAATTCGGGAATAACTGTTTCACTAAGCCAGAACACAGATGCAGACACAAGCAAGCAGAGACGATGTGGAATCAGAGTATAACCTAAACGTCGGGTGTATTTAATAACAAAAGAAGAGTAATATAATCCAGTCTCTAGGCAGTCCAGGGAGTGAGCGGGTACAGGGTAGTCAGACGAGCGGGGAGGTCATAGCCAGGAGCGGGTACTCAGACTGTCCAGGGAGAGAGCAGGTACAGGGTAGTCAGACGAGCGTCATAGGGGTCATAGCCAGGAGCGGGTTCTCATGCAGTCCAGGGATGTTCACAGAGAGAATGGTCAGGCAGGCGGAGGTCATGCACAGGAATCCAAGACGGGGGAACAGGGAGTGGAGCCAGGAAGGAACTGCGAGCAAAGGAGGACAAGAACGTTAGATAAGCACAATAGAACACGGACTGACAAAGAGAACAAGGCACGAGAATACGGACTGGAAATAAGGAACTACGATCTGTAGGGTTGGGTACCGTTCACATTTGAACCGGTACCGGTACCTGTGAATTGATACCGGTACCCAACAGTACCTTTTTTCTGTACTTTTGTCTCTAAAAATGTAATCTACATTTGTGGCACACTTCATAGGTTTCGTTTTGCGGTAAACAAAACGTTGACGTCACAAAAAAAATAAAAATTTAAATTAATTCGGTCGGTTCAGCCCCAATGACGAAAAAAGTCGGGTTATCTCGCAGGTGGTTGAGCGCCAATCACGAAAAAGTCGGGTTTTAATCGTTATTTCTTTTATTCGCTATATCCATTCATAATTCATCCATCCAGCCTGATGTTATCATTGGGAATGGCTCTGAGATCGCAAACGGCCAATACCTCCGCCTAGAGCCTTGCGGCCGGTATTGCACATCATTGGAATCCCTCTGGCTTGGGCTGTGCATCGATTTAAGAAGTCTGGTCTGGGTTTTCCTTCTTGGGCATGGGGAGCGGTTATAACACACAGTTTGGGGACACTGGACACAGTGGATTCATGTCTTTTGGTTGATAAACGTTGGAAAGACGGCCGCGATCAATATTTGGAATGGCGAGCAGGAATTGGATTATTCTTTTTGCAGTACATCAGATATGAGGTAAGGACTCTATGTTACCAATCTTGGGTTGATCCGATGTTTTTTTCGTAACGATCACAACGTGTCTGTGTGTTTGTGTGTGTGTGTGTGTATGTGCGTGCCGTGCCGTTGGCTGCGACCAAAGCACGGAGGGGCGACTTTTCCTCCCCCGCTATCGTGCGTGCATGATGAAACATAATACCGATAATCTAGCATTTATTTCAGAACGATTCATAAATCAAGCGACGATTTCTAAGGAAATGCATTGAAGCGCCGTTTGCTGGAGTTTATTGGGATTCGACAGGATCACTATAAAACTATACTCATATTCACCACGGTATAAAACGGAAATGTATGTATGAAAGTATTATCTGTTTTTTGCATGTTGACGGGAAGAAACTCACTGACAATCGATGTGTTTATTAGATCCATAGCTATAATATTTAATATAGTTTTTAGCCCTCCAAACACCGCCATCTATCCAATTCTTTAAAGCGATGGCCTTCTTACCACAAGGTAAACAGCGACCCTAGGCGCTGAATGAGTTAACTCATTAACTGCCACACTGTTTTCCCATCTTTACTCCCTGGCGCCAGCGTTATTGCCAATTTTCACGATGTTTGGGGACCCATCGTATATTCTATATTATAGCTATGGAGACAATAGTATGGCTCATTTGACAGGCACTATTTATAGTCCAACATTGACAAACCAGTTCATTTCTACATACTTTAGTTTGTGCGCTATTCCACGCTAAACATCGCCCTGTTTAAAAATAATCCAGTCTCGTTTTCTAAATAGTAAGATATGACGTGTCATATGCATATGCGCAAATCGTTCGGGTTGCTCGCCTGAAACCTATATTATTTCCAAATCAAAGGTATGTACCATATAGATGTGTCTTCACAAAGTCATCAAGGGGGGGGGGGGGGGGGGGTCATTTTACAAAGCTGCGATCGTTACCAAAAGCATGTTTTAGGTTCGTATTGCTGTGATCAATACAAAAGCATGTTTTAGGTTCGGTAAAATAGACCTAATATAGAGTTCAAGTTCTTTAATAGTTGTCATACAGAAGTACAGAATACTTTCATACAAAATGCTTCTTACTGTTACGCTCCAGAGACTGTGCTAGACAAGATAGTATCAAAAACATAATAACATAATATAGCATGAATTTAGAAGAAGAAAATGAGGTCACAGTGTTCGGTATAGACATATGTACAATGTTCTGAGTTACCATATAATATACAATACACAATACTATGCAGTGTACTAATGTACAGTACTATCTAGTGCAAAGCAGAAATGGGATGAGGTACAATTTTAGGTACAATTTACAGTAAGGTGTACGAGTTGTAGTGCAATCCTTCATCCATAAATATAAAGTGTGGGGAGTGGGTGCTACAGTGTGTTTGTTTAAAGTGGGTGTGTGCTATAAAGTGTGTGGAGTGGGTGCTACAGTGTGTTTGTTTAAAGTGGGTGTGTGCGTGTGGATGTGTGTGCTATGTGCGTTTGGTGGTTGTTGTTGTGTAGTGTTCATTCATTGTTCGTTTAGCAGCCTGATGGCCTGGGGATAGAAGCTACTTCTGAGTCTTTCTGTGCTCGCCTTGAGACTCCTGTATCGCTTGCCTGACCGCAGCAGTTCGAAGAGGCAGTTGTTCGGGTGACTGGAGTCTTTAATGATTCTCTTAGCCTTGCCCTTGCAACGCTTGTAGTAAATGTTCTGGAGGGTGGGGAGCCCCCCTCCAATTGTGCGTTCGGCTGAACGTGTCACTCTTTGTAGTCTGCTTTGGTCTTTTGCAGTGCTATTCCCAAACCAGGAGGTGATGTTGCCGGTCAAGATGCTCTCTATTGTACATGAGTAGAAGTTCTTAAGGATCTTCTGGCTGACTTGGAACTTCCTTAGGCGCCTGAGGAAGTAGAGGCGTTGTCGTGCCTTCTTCACCACACTGTTAATGTGTGTGGTCCATGTCAAGTCCTCGGATATGTAGGCTCCGAGGTACTTGAAGCTGTTGACTCTCTCAACCGGTGCCCCGTCGATGCTGAGGGGGCTGTAGTCCTTGACCCCCGACCTCCTGAAGTCCACAATCATCTCCTTTGTTTTGCTGACGTTCAGGGAGAGGCTGTTTTCCTGGCACCATCCCGCCAGGACCTTGACCTCTTCCAGGTAGGCCCTCTCGTCGTTGGCAGAGATCAGGCCCACCACCACTGTGTCGTCAGCAAATTTGACGATTGTATTGCTACTCCGCTGAGCCACACAGTCGTGTGTGTACAGGGAGTAGAGGAGGGGACTCAGAACACAGCCCTGGGGGGCCCCTATGTTGAGGGTGATGGATGAGGAGGTGCAGTTGCCTGCTCTCACCACCTGGGGTCTGCCAGTCAGGAAGTCCAAGACCCACTGGCAGAGGTCATAGCCCAAGCCCAGGTCCCTGAGCTTGGCTATGAGTATGGAGGGGACTATGGTATTGAATGCCGAGCTGTAGTCGATGAATAGCATTCTCACATAGTTCCCCTGCCTCTTGTCCAGGTGTGATGCTGCTGTGTGCAGCACATGGGATATGGCGTCCTCCGTGGACCTGTTGGGGCGGTATGCAAATTGCAGGGGGTCCATGTTGATGGGGAGGGAGGAGCAGATGTAGCCCTTTACTAGCTTCTCAAAGCACTTCATGGCTATGGAGGTGAGAGCTACAGGGCGGTAGTCGTTGAGGCAAGCAGGCTTGGATTTTTTGGGTACAGGGATAATAGTGGACTTCTTCAGGCAGGTGGGGATGACAGCCTGTTCTAAGGACAGGTTAAATATGTCAGTGAATACTGGGGCCAGTTGGTCGGCACAGACTTTTAGGACGCGGCCGGGGATGCCGTCCGGACCTGCTGCCTTCCTGATATTCACTTTTTTAAAGGTCCGCCTCACCTCATGCTCTGTTACCCTGAACACTGCGCCTCCATCAGCAGCCGACCCCCCCCCCCCCATTGCCGAGGCTTGTGAGCTGGTGTTGTTATTACCAGCATCAAACCTCGCATAGAAGGTATTGAGGTCGTTTGCTAAGGAGATGTCACTGTTCAGTTTGAGGGAGGCGCCTTTGTAGTCTGTCATCGTTTTGAGCCCATGCCACATAGCTCTAGAGTCAGCTTGTTCAAACTGGAGTTCAATTTTATCCCTGTAGCGCCGTTTGGCCTCTGACACTGTCCTCCTTACGTTGTGTCGCGCCACCTTGTGGTCATTCATGTTGCCTGCCACTAGGCCGTCATTGTATGCTTTGGTGCGCTCTCTCAGAGCTTGACGGACGGATTTGTCTACCCAGGGTTTTTGATTTGGGTAAACTTTCATTTTGGTAGTGGGGATTGTTTCTTTCACCCTAGTACAGACATAGTCCAGCACTGTCTCCGTGTAGGCATTAATGTTATCTGTGTCGCGGAACACAATCCAGTCTGTGTGGTGAAACACTGACCGGATCGTCTCTTCTGACGTCAGATCCCATTTCTGCACCTCTCGCGAGACTACGGGAGTACTTTTAATTCTCTGTCTGTACTTTGGTGAAAGGAAAATGGATGCGTGATCTGACTTGCCAAAGCCACTATCAGAATGAGCCTTGTAGCCACCTTTAAATTGCGTGTAACAGTGATCTAGGATGTTACCGCCTCTGGTGTTGCAAGTCACATGCTGATAGAAGTCGGGCAATACCTTTCTCAGATTGGCGCTATTGAAATCTCCCAGTACTAAAATGGCGGCGTTAACGTTAGCCACTTGTATTCTATTTACCTCGTCGTGTAGTCTGGAGAGCGCAACCTTGTTGCTGGCTTGCGGTGGAATATACACTCCGACCAGGACGATCGCCGTTAACTCCCTCGGGAGGAAGAAAGGACGACACTTGATGGTTATATATTCCAGTTCTGGGGAGCAGTGGTTGGATAATTCCTTCACGTTCGTTGGATCACTCCAATTTTTGTTAAACATGAAGGCAATACCTCCTCCACGTTGTTTACCGGACTCTGATGATGTCCGATCCTTTCGATGGATAAAGAAGTGATCCGCTGGTTGAATTGCGTGATCTGGAACCTCCGGTGTGAGCCATGTTTCGGTGAAGCAAAGGACATTGCAGTCCCTAACGTCTCTTTGATATTGAATCCTTGCTCGGATGTCATCCAGTTTATTGTCTATTGATTGTACATTGGCTAGCAATATACTGGGAAGTGGTGTACGGTGGCGTCTGGATCTCAGCCTGTTTCGGATCCCAGCCCTCTTTCCTCGTCGTCTTTTCCTGGGCTCTGGGAACAAAGGGTCTGGTCCTAATCTCCGGAGGATTTCTTCAGGCCATTGGTGTGGTTCGGAAAGCTGATCCAGCGAGTAATCCAGTTGGTAAGTTTCCCGTAATCCAATGTCTATGAGTGACTGACGGTCATATACATTAAATGCACCAACAGTTGGTACGCACAAAACTCTAAAAACTATAAATATTAACAAAAGTAAACACAGTCTCGACGGAGCGAACAGAGAGGCAGCCGGTCGGGGCGGCGCCTAGACCATACCTTAGTCAGAAGGTACTCAAAAATGAATAATCCCAGTAGTTCCATCGCGATCGCCATTACTCGTGTGCATTGGGCCTGGCTATAATACGGGAAACATTAGGTTTCAGGCGAGCAAATCTCCGACAGAGGCTGTGTGTGCTGCTCACTTTGAGGGGGAGGGGATTCCTGCAGCCAGAGGCACAGAGGCACTGAGAGACACCTTAGAGACCCAGTTCAAAAGGTAGGCGATACTGCCACCTGTCGAGATTCGATCGGCATGGCGGTGCCAGGGAGACACAGGCAGGTCTGCGCGAGTGTTTAGAATGGGAAAATAAAAAAATGTAATTAAAGGATCAAAACCTGAGTAATCTCGGGTTTGGCGCTCAACGGTTGGATTTGAAACACGAGAAATCTCGGTTTTGGCGCACAAAGAGTTAAAAGTACAGGATTCTGTACCCATCCCTAACAATCTGGCAGCCTCATGACATCTGGGCCAGGTCTAAATAGGACTGGTAATCAGCCAGCAGATGCCTGCTCCTCTGGTCCTCACACACCTGCACCCCATCCTGTATTTAGAGCGAGAGGGAGGGAGCGTAGCTAGGTTGGGATAGAGTGGGAGAACCAAGGGCTATATAGGGTGGGAAGCCTGGAGGCCTGGAGGAGCATGACACATACATCTGATTAGCACTATACTCAGTAATACTAATGTACATATTTTATACCTGGTTTAATCAACTGTACATCGTATATTACTATTGCACTCTGGTTGGATGCCAAACTTATTTTTATTGTACTGTACTGTATAATAAGAATACATTTGATTTTCGTATCTAAAATATTTATACACGGTTTCAGGAATTGGATTAACACTTTGGAGTTTATTTCCTGTTGCAGTGTTTGCTAATGGGATTCACTAAAAACCAGGCATATCACGTATCATGTCATGCACCGCATCCAATGGGCGGTTAAGGTGGTGTGCGTGAGCTCCGGATGAGGTCGAGGGTCAGGGCTGAGGTAAGGGGCGGGTTTATACACAAGATGCTTGGACTTTAGGGAGTCCCATTCGCTTGTATCAATAGCTGACAGGAAATCAAACTTCTGTCTGTTTAGAATGTTTACATTGTCAATTTGAAACTGTCTGTCTGTCTTTACTTACTTGTTTGTTTCTAAAGCACATTTAAAACAACTGTAGTTGCACCACGTGCTGTACATATAAATTGCACTATAATAAAACACAGTAAAAACATGATATAGAAAGCAATACAAATATAGTAAGATTAAAAGATAAGACATTAAAATACACAACATAAAACAAGGTAGGTGTGAGATCAGACTATCAAGGCTAAAAAAAAGCCCAGTTTAAAATAAAAGGTTAACAGGTAGGAAGGGAGCGCACCTTATGTACATAGCTAATGCTGTCGCTTATCTGACAAAGACGGACAGGAGCACTTGGATTGGTCCCCGGGTGCGGCCCCACGCTGTAGCCCATGTCTGCTCCCGGCTGCCCTAGGGGGGAAGGACGATGGGATGGGTCAAGCGCAGAGAGGCATTTTATCGGCGACCCAATGCATGTGTGTGTTCCTTCTTCTTCTTCTTGGGAGGGGGCATTCCACAGCTTTGGGGCAGCAACTGCAAAGGGCCTTAGCTCTAACCTGTGATGTCATCGTTGGAATTTTCGGTCGTCAAAATTCCAATCCCCTGTATGAGATCATACATCCGAAAGGGTTAAGAGACTCACTGACTTTTAAAAGACAGGAAAGGAAAGAAAAACATTCGGCAGGCTTGCCCTCGAAAAGGGCGGGAACTTGAGGTCTGTTGGTGAGAGGACTCTATGTAAGACATTATCAGGGAGGTTCAGAGTTGAACTCTGGATACAGTTCTTTACACAGCTTTTCTCTTTGTTGTTGTACCCTAATTTCAGGGCTTTCCGTAAACAATGGTATAGGGGTGCAGCACACTATGACAACGTGCCAGCGTCACAGTGTGTTTAACCGCATTAAGCCTGAGTGGTCTGGTACCGGACAGACAATAATTTCACACCATAAATAGATCAATACAGTCCATATTAATTAATGTAGTGTTTACATTTTTTTTTATGTAGCCAATAGTAAAGACCCTAACCCTATGAAAACAGCTGTCAAAGTGTATATTTTTAGCACTACATTTGTTTCCCAATGATTGTAAGTGTTCTCAGCGCATTGAGCGGATATTGATGCGAGGAAATGGCGCAGCCATACGTGGTTGTAGTCCTATGAAAGAAGAGACCCAGGGCTTTCGATGGGCTTTCGAATTTCATAAAACTACACTACCCAGCTCTCAAATAATTATTTTACATAATTTTTCGTGATTATGTCTCACGGGTTGAACAAACCTGAACGTAATTGCCATAAAATATAACATAGTTTGTTTCTTTAGCTTTCTGTGGACGTCTAGAAAAAAAATGCATCTCAATCTGATTAAAAAAGGCAGAGCTATTTACATTACAAAAAGTAACTGTACTTACAGTATATTTCATTCACGGTATTTGCTGCCCTGTCAGGGGCACCTGGTGGCCTGATATTCTATATTTGAATTTAATTGAAAACCATTATGTTCTATATTCATATTTCATATTGTCCAAAATTCTGTACTGTATGTACAAAAAAAAATGTAAATCATCTACCCTTTACTCATTTGCTTAGATTTGCACATGATCTCAAGAAGGTGCTGAATGAACTCAGTGGCGTTTCACTCACAATCGTTCACGTCTGGTCAATGTTAGCATCAGTGGCGTCGTTAGCCCTGGGCCCCCGGATGTTTTTCTCCTAGCCCCGGACCTTAAAAAAAAAGAAAAAAAAAATTGTTTACATTTTTTTTTTTTTTTTTTTACTTTTTTTTTTTTTTTAAGATGTCAGCATCCCCATTGTCTGTGCTGAATGTTTGTTAGTGTTTGGTATTTTTTTTTGGTTTTAAGTACTTTTAATCCATTTTTAGTAAGTAGTTTTCATTTGATCCTATAATTGTTTCATTCACCGATTTGTGGACTTTTTTTTTTGTATCCTGAAAGGCGCATTATAAATCAAATGCATTATTATTATTATTATTATTATTATTATTATTATTATTATTATTATTATTATTATTATTATTATTATTATTATTATTATTATTATTATTATTATTATTATTATTATTATTATTATTATTATTATTATTATTATTATTATTATTATTATTATTATTATTATTATTATTATTATTATTATTATTATTATTATTATTATTATTATTATTATCATCCAGGAGGGAAAAGACACTTTGGATAGTAGGGACTGCATCTCTGCCTGTCCTGACCAGGAAACACTTTGCAACTGTGATCTCCTCTGGCAATAGTTGGATATTGTAATGTGTGGCGAGGGGTTGCAGCAATTCCACTGAGAGAAACTGGTCTGAGGCTGGATAACATGCCTGTGTATGCCTCTCATAAGTTGTTATCCAACTCATGAGAACCTGCTCTCAAGCTCTGGATAGAACAGTCTCTGTCTCAGCTGATCTCCTGAGCTGAGGTCTGAGCTTGTGCCACAAGATGCCATTACATATGGCCTTTGTCCTGTCATACATGTCCACTGCCATCTCTGAGGTGCGATAACCTTTGAGTGTGTCCTGCACTGTGCTTTTAAATAGTACAGATAGGTATTGAAGATGTGCACTTTAACGCAGCAGCACCTGGAGCCTCCATACCCATGTCCAGTGTCCACTGACAAAGACATGCTCATGATACTGTGATAAACTATAATAAGCTTTAATCGAACCCTGGTTCATTTCCTCGGATAGTCCGGTTGGTTTGGGGTGGTGTGAAAGCTCATTCACTCTTGCAAGTGAACCCTGCATTTGAGATGTGAATGCAAAGCGGACCAAAGGCAGGAAAATACCCAAAAATCTAATATCTTTTTTATGAGACTTTTTTTTTCCGATTGCTTAAGCATGATTTTTAAAACGGGGCCCGGTGTTTCAAAACACACAATTAGCACAACCACACACACAATTATCAGAACACCTCAGATCCTTTGCTAAATTAAACACTTGTCAAAACCATACACTAATTTAAAAAAACTACATTTTGTTACTATATGAAACACACGTTTTATATGACTTAATTCTGTTTGAACCAGTTACTCACACTGCTGTGCTTAACCTAAAACACATTTAGCTATTCTACTTCTCAGTGATTAGAGTACTGTAAGTGAAGTACGCAGAGAATGTGCAAATATACAATAAATTCACCAAACACTACACAAGACCAATGCTGTAGACTGATGAAAATATAATTTATTTATCTACATATACCCAAATCAATGATGCAGACTGCTGAAAAAAAACATTTTCTCTCCATATACCCAAATCAATGATGCAGACTGATGAAAATATAAATGTTCTCTCCATATAACCAAATCAGTCAACATTTCAACATGGAGAATCACAACAAAACATGTCCCAGTTTTCATGCTACTATGTGCATAACACTGTAAGCTCAGCAAATATCAGACAAACATAAAATACTGTATCCAGTAGGCCTACAGGTTAAAATTACAGTAAAACAAAAACAATTTTGAAAAAATTTAAATAGAGTACAGAAAATACTAGACATTATCTCTTTGCCTAGCTGGATCTGGCAAGATACTTTTTTGCTCTGTGTATTGTTTTGCAAAAAGTGTGAGGCTGACATTGTGCTTATAGAGGTGCAAATCTGGGCCTATGTTTTGCTCCTTGAGTGTAATGTTTTGATAATTGTGTAATACTTTTGATTTGAGTGTTTATGCAATTGAAGAAAACTGTAAAGACTAGAGATGAACTGTTTATTTCTTTTGTACATAGGCTGTGCATATGTTTGTTTGTTTGTTTGTTTATTTGCTTATGTGTATGATTCTTAACTGTTTTTATTTTGTTATTGGTGTATATGTGTGTATGTATGTACAGTATATGTATATATATATGTGTATATATGTATATTTGTACTCCTGTTGGGGCCTCTTGGACCAGATTAATGTTTTATCTGCATAAAGGTTAAATAAATAAATAAGAAACTGATGATTTGGTCCTGTTAACTTTGAATTTTCTATGGGGACTGCCCAGATCCCTCTCATGGACATGGACCTCACTTTGAGAACCTCTAATGATTCTAGTTCTTCAGTATTCATCTCTTATTACTCTAAAATTGCGTATTACTGTGTTAAAAAAAAAAAAAAAAAAAAAAAAAACCTGGGCTGAAGCCCCCAATGTTTTCTAACCCTAAAAACGCCCCTGGTTAGCATGGTGTTATTCACCGTCAAAGATGAAAAAAGAAAAGAAAAACAAAATGTATATTCTCTTTTGGTTCATTACAATTTACTCAAGCTGTCAGGATCCGCTTCTCCAGCCTGGTCCCATTCCCCCCTCTGTTGCCCAGGCTGGCCACGCTCCCCCTCCACTTCAGAAAGCCTGCCCTGCAGCCCCCTCTAGTGGACTCCTTACGTTACTCCCTCTGTTAGTCGGTATTCATATGTGTAGTCTCCTTATGTCCTTAATGTTTACCTTAATGTTCAATGTGTTCGCTGTGGTGTTGTCTTTGTTACCCACTCTGTTCCCTGGTCTGGTCTAGTGTGTTGTCGTTTGTATTTGTATAGATTGATATTTAGTCCTGTCATGTTATATATTGTTGTCATTGTTTGTCTGTCCAGGTGTGTCTTGTTAGTAATTAGTCTCCCTATATATTCTGTCTGTTCCTGTCACTCCCCTGTCGGTTCGTTTACCTATCCTGTCACATTCATTGTAATCTGCCAGCTTATGCTGAGGTACTGATTATTGTTTTGTTGTTGTAGTTAAAGCCTTGTGAAGAACAAGTAAAGCCTTTTTTCAACTACACCCCGTTGTGTCCTGCCTGTCTCTCTCTCTCTCGTTCCTTGCTATTGGGTCCACACCAACAACGAATCCTTACACAAGCCTAGTAACAGTAGACAATATTTCTGACACTGGGAATACATTCCCTGAGATCCATAGATGTCCCTAGATACCAAGAACATGCACAGTTCCCTTGCATAGCTGTCAACCCTACCGTTTTTCCCGGGATTCTCCTGTTTTTTCAACCCTCTTCACGCCCTGTTCACGGTTCACGGAATTGGCACGTATTTTGTACTTATAAATTTTTACAAAATGGCTGCAATTCCCCTCCGTGACGACAGGTGGCAGCAGTGTAGATTAGAACGTTATCACAGGAAGTCAGACCGTTGCGACCCGAAGAAGAATAAGAAGAGCGACCGGATAAAGCTCAGAGCTCAGGGGAGAGACTGATGCACCGATGGTGTCAAATCAACTTAGCCAGTGTCTCTTGATTGCCCACTCTGTGGCTTTTGTCTCTGGAACAAAAGGTTTGCAAATCTTCTGTGGATAAAACAATACAAAGTTACTGTATGTGATGCAGGAATGTGTAAATGTGTTGTTGAACAGCCGTTTGCTCTGCGCCTCCCCTGTCGTCCCCTAAGGTTCACGCGTCCCCTCCTCCCATTCCTCCACGGAGAGCATGCCTTCACTGACGCCCAATTTCCTGAATGCGATTTATAAATATAAATTGATCCGTTTTAAAAGTTGTCGTGAATTGTCATGGTATGACAAATAAAGTTACTGGTAACTCGCAGGCATTGCAGAGATATTGAGGAAAAACACAAAATCGCATTTGCTTTTTTTCTATCTCACTTTTCTCTGTAGACACACACACTGTTACAAAAATTATATTCCCACTGCTAAATTAATGACCATAGGTATTTTTTATAGCTTTAATGAGTTGTAGTATTACTATGTAGCCTACAGTGATGAAGGTATAAAGACACTATGGTAATACATTGATTGATTGCTAAATTTAACAGATTGCAGAATGGGTACAATACAGTATTGCGCAATACACAATTGTTATGGGGATGCAGACCAGAGAAGGACTTCCCCCATTTTCAATTCATAACATTTACAGTCAAATCAAATACATTTACAGATTACAACCTTTATTTAATGGTTAATATTTTGATAAAATGTAATTTACTGTATTTTTATAGCATTTACACTTTATAATATTTTATTTTCAGCTTTTATAGTTTCACAAACACACATCAAGACAAATCACAAACACAAAGAAAAAAGAAATAAAAAGAACACAAACAGTATGTTGCCAGACACTGTCACATCAATGAACAAACATACACCATGTCATATGCTATACACTAAGGACGCAAGGGGCTGATTCTCTGACATATATACACACATTACATATATACACATACACATATATATATATAATATATACACCAGCGCCGCCAATAGATAAAAAAAAATTAACTAATCAATCTCACAATTTTCTGTAATCAATCTAGATTAATCTAGATTAAAAACAGCATTTTTCTCAATAAAACCGAAGCTTGTAACAGATATTTACTTGAGTAAAATCATGGAATTAATGTAAAATCAACACAAAGAAAGTATATTTAGATTCAAAGACTATTTTAATAGCTTTCTTTGAATACAGTTTCTCTCCTGTGAAATACAAATGTTCAACAAAACCATCATTTACATAGCATTTACACTTAAAGTAGGAAAAGTTTACCCTACAACGAATGGCTGGGTACATACAGGTTTTGACCAGCAGATGGCAGCGACGAGGCAGCTCCATTGGGAGGGAAATTAATAAAGGGAAGATGATTAAACAGAAGGTTTTGTAGATACAGTACTGAATTCTCCCATCCGGACCAATGCAATTTGAAATATTATTATAGAATATAGAATAGCAGGCCTATAAATGACTTTATTAGGGGAGAGTGGGGTGAGTAATTCCACTTTTTACTTAAAGTGCCTTTAAAGCAAGGGGATTACAGTAATGCCCCCAACTAAAATATGTAGGCTACATATAGTTTAGGATGTTGTGCATCCCTGGGGACAATCACTTTGGATCTTAAATAAACTGTTTCAGAAATATAGCTTTAGAAAAAAAAGTGGTTTTGTGGCACAACTTGCCCCCGGTGCGGGGTAAGTTGTGACATTAGAGAGAATACACTGGGGTAAATTGTGCCATTGATAATTTTACGTAAAACAGATCATTTTAATCTCAAAAGCGCTAAAAGCATCCTGCAGATCTTCATCTCCTTTCCAACCTGACATATAGTCTTCCCCAGTTGCACCTCTTTCACTGCTCTTTCCAACTTCTCAAGAGGAGTTGAAACCCTGTCTGTCTTCCGTTTGTATATCTGTGGGGCATGATGGATTTTGGTCTAAAATTAAGAATATCACATTTTAGTGATCAAATGTAATGTCAAGTTAGACCGCGCTCTCAAGATACGACACTGGGTGCTGAAATCCCATTAAGTATTATATAAAAGAAGCAGTGAAGCCAGACCAGCACTCTCAGGTTCAAAATTTAATGGCAGCCTGAAACAAACATGTTTCGGAATTACATATTCCTTCTTCAGTGTTATAGCTTGCAGTGCACTTGCAGTCAAGATAATGGTTATATACACAGGTGGTTAATGACTTGGCAGGAAATGACATCACGGCGCAGGTGTGCCTGAGTCTATTGGTCCTCAATGACAAAAGAAAAGACCTATCAAAATAGAGTCTGTTAGTAAATAAAAATTATACAAATATACAACGTATAAACATATATAAAAAACACAAAAGCAAAAGCAAAAATTGCATTACATTACCATACCAGAAACTTGCTATGTAACATGCCCGTAGTTTATAGGGCTAATTATGCCCCTATACTTATTTACATTACATTTCTTTTTTCTATTAAGCATCAAAGGATAAACATACCTCTTGCATGAAAACAACCACTTGGATTAAACCATAATCTTATAGATAAAAGGTACTTAAAGGAAACAGGTTAAAACGTTCTCTTCATTCATTCCTCTAGGTTCTATGCTATCAAACAGGTGAATATAATAACATTCCCGTTGTAACAGTAACTTATGTCTGTCTCCCCCTCTCGCGGGCCTGTGGACTAACTCAAGTCCCATGTATCTGAGATCGTTAACGGTATGTTTACACCTGGAAAAGTGTCTAGCTACTGACGACTTTATATCTGAATTTCTCACTGAACACTTATGTTCACTGATTCTTGTTTTGAAGGCTCTGGTTGTCTTCCCCACATAAGAAAAATCACACGGGCATTTTAGTAGATACACAAGATTGGATGAATTACATGTGATATACGCCCTTTAACAGGTATTTTTTTGTTCGTTTTCGGGTGCGTGTAAGATTTCTCTTTGATCATGCCTTGACACTGTACACAGGCTTGACAAGGAAAATGTCCATCAGGGATATTAGACAAAAAATATGTAGGTTTCCTTACGGGCAAGTCGGTTTTAACTAATAGGTTGGATAAATTCGCTTGTCTTTTATAAAAGTAATTAGGCGAATGTTGAAACGCTAAGAATGCAATGTACAATAACAATAAAATACAATAAAGTAATATATATAGTTAATAAAATAAGTTGGGGCAACTTAACAAAGAGAATATCTGGCACAACTTAACCCAGGCCCTTTGGCACAAATCACCCCAAGCCTACCATTTTGAAAAAAATGCATCCCCCAGCTGTTTTGAGCTAGCATCATGTTAACTGTATAGACTCATGGTGTAGCTTACTAAAGCACTAAAACATGTGTGAACTGTTTTCAAAGTTGTCTATAATTGTTCAAACACAGCAATCAAAAAACCTTGATCATACAAATTTAAATTAAATGTGCTTACCTCTCAAGCCAGGTGTCTCCCTTCTCTGCAGGTTGAGTGAAATGGATGCCTCTTCAAAAATATGTTGTCACATGACCAACTTCTTCTATGGTTTTCTAGATAACAGGGGTGGAACTACATGCCCCTTGGCACTGCTCACCCCACTCTCCCCTATAGCCAATTTGCACATTTATGGATTGGGCCAAATCTTCTCTTTCAAATGGCCGTGTTCAATTTGGATTTAGTATCACCAGGCGTGCATGAAGAACAGACAATGAAATCTACTGTATGTACAGTAGGTTTTTTATTCTTGCAAGAGCTCCGCCATTTTGAAACTGATTTCAAATTGGATGGTTGCTAAATGCTCAAAATAGGGGAGACAAACTAACTGTGGTCCAATATATGCCAATAACATTCAGTGTTGTGGTATATAATCCCGAGTAATAAGACAAATAAAAAATAATAATCAGGAAGTAATTAGCTTGCAGAAAACTAGAAGCCTTTGGGAAGTGTAGTTTTGAAAAATTCCAACGCTCATTGAAAGCTCTGGATGTCCTCTTCTCAAAATGACTCAAAATGATTACATTCACCGACGGCCGGTGATTCAAAATGGCCGATTTCCGCGATGACAACAACACATTTAAAAAAACTAAAACCTCACCAAAACACTTTAACCTATTAGTAAACAAACGTTTACAAACGTTTACTAAATTTGGAATTTACCCTTGTGTTTGCTATTTTCTTGAAACTATGTTTTTAAGTTGCAGGAAGTGACAGCAATTTGTTTGGTCTCACGGACTGGGGCCACAGCCCACTCCAGACCACCTCCTAGTTGCGACTCAGCACCATCTTGTTTGAAAATCCTGGGGAAAGCGGCACGGTGGTGTAGTGGTTAACACTGTCGCCTCACAGCAAGAAGGTCCAGGGTTCGATTCCCGCTTGGGGACCAGGTTTCCATGATGCCAGGTACTCAGGTGGGGTATCTCCCAGGTCTTTCTGTGTGGAGTTTGCATGTTTTCCCCGTGCTCGCAAGGGTTTCCCCCCCGATAAGATAAACCCAATGGAAAAACATGCACAAAAGATCGCTAACGCTGTGGCGTACTTGACGAAGACGGACAGGAGCACTTGGATTGGTCCCCGGGGCGCGGCTCACGTTGACGCCCTATCTGCTCCCGGCTGCCCATGGGGGGAAGGACGATGGTATGGGAAAAGTTCAGAGAGACATTTCATCGGCGACTCAGTGCATGTGTGTGTGTGTTCCTGTGGGTCGCCCATCTCGCGTGTGTGTGTTAAACTGCATGACAAATAAAGACTTCTAGTCTTCTAGTTCTAGTATTGATGAAACTATACATTATAACTGCTGTTGTGACATGGTTATGATGTTTATTATTGAATACGTTTGAAAAAATAAACGATAATTATGTCAGACAGTCTGGAGAGCTTGATTTATGACGTGATGTCATTTGCGGTCCAGCCCCGGACCGCACAGGCGGAAGAGGTTAAATTAATCATTTATTTGGAATTTACCCTTGTGTTTGCTATTTTATTGAAACTATGTTTTTAAGTTGCAGGAAGTGACAGCGATTTGTTCGGTCTCACGGACTGGGGCCACAGCCCACTCCAGACCACCTCCTAGTTGCGACTCAGCACCATCTAGTTTGAAAATCCTGGGGAAAACCCTGAACTTGTATTGTATATTTAATTAAATGTGTGAGGTAAACCTGTCTCTTGACAAAGTAGGAGGGACCAAGCAAGTAAATCTCTCAGGTCCCTCGAAGTGGCCAAAGATCATGTGACTGCGTGTAAGTTGACTAATCAAACAACTGCCACTCTCCAGAGTTCACCAAACCTCCAATGGCCGGTCAGAGTGTGAGACTTGACTTGTGTGGCTATGTTGACGTGTGTCGTTTCACATTGTGTGGTCAGATATAGTCAGATATAGTCAGATACAGTCAAAAATGTCACCAAAATTGCATTCTTCCATCTTCGTAATATCGCAAAAATACGCCCCATTTTAACTCTGGCTGATGCTGAAACCCTGATTCATGCTTTTGTCTCATCACGTCTGGACTACTGTAATGCACTTTTTTCAGGCTTACCTAATTCAAGCATCAAAAATCTTCAACTCGTGCAAAATGCGGCTGCACGGATACTAACTAGAACTAGAAAATTTGATCACATCACACCAGTTTTGTCCGCCCTACATTGGCTTCCTATCCAAGCCCGCTCTGACTTTAAAGTGCTACTCCTCACCTACAAAATTTTAAATGGGCTTGCACCGCTCTATCTATCTGATCTCATCTCCCGATACTCGCCCGCTCGTGCTCTGCGCTCACAAAATGCGGGGCTTCTATCGACCCCTAGGGTTAAAAAGAAATCCGCCGGCCACAGAGCCTTTGTCTACCGCGCTCCCTACCTGTGGAACAAATTACCTGCCGTCATCAGGGGCGCCTGCTCTGTCGAAGCTTTTAAATCCCTGCTTAAGACTCATCTTTTCTCTCTCTCCTTCAACCTACCTTGATCTCACCTGGTCGGGGACTGACCTTTAGATTAATCTGTGTAGTTTAGTTATGGTACAGGGTACTACATGGTACCACTGGGTAGTTTACTATAGGGTAGTTTAGTTAGGGTACAGGGTACTACATGGTACCACAGAGTACTACTTGGTACTGCATGGCATTACAGGGTACTACATGGCTTACATAGCTCTACATGGCACCACAGGGTACTACATGGCACTACAGGGTACTACAGGATACTACGGGGTACTACATGGCACTATGGGGTACTATAGGGTACTACATGGCACTACGGGGTACTACATGGCACTACAGGGTACTACATGTCTGCTCCTTTGCAGCACCACAAACATGGGAACTCTCTAACTCTTCCCCCCCCCCCCTCCCCCCCCCCCCCCCCCCCCTCCCTCCCTCTTCTCTCTGAGTACCCGTCTCCTGGCGCTGACCAAGGTGATGGATGCCTCGGGGTCTTGGCCAAGCTTGTAGTGACTGCTCTACATGCACCTCCGAGGCATTGGATCAGTTATTCACCGCCGTCTGTCCGTGGTCCTGTCAACTGATTAACAGACTGTTAACAGATTAACAGTCAACGCGGTTTCATTGCTGGGTTAAGTACTTCTATTCTATTCACATAATACGCTTACTTCATATATCTACTCCATTCACATATATGCCTACCACTTGTATCTATTGCTATGTCCGCCTACTACAATCTCATGAGCTGTCTAACGCCTGTCCCGTCTCCCTGTCTTCCTATGACTTGCTGTCCTGGAGTGTTGACCGGAGTGTTGGACGTCCCGTGACGAAGGCCGGGAGATTGCGACCCCCTCTGCGTGCCCCCCTGTCTTCGGAGGTCTCGTAGTGGTGACCGGAGTGCCGGATGTCCCGCGATGATGTCGGGGAGTTCGCGACCCTCTCTGCGCCACCCCCCTTCCCCCTGTCTCCGGCTGTCCCTGAGCAACGACCGGAGTGTTGAATGTCCCGTGACTAAGACGGGGAGGACGTGACCCTCTTGCGCCGCCCCTGTGCCTCAAATAGATCCGCTATCAACTCTATCTTTAATCTTTCAAAATGTTCAGTTGCTATCGCTATTAGCTCTATCTTAAATTTTTCAAAATGTACAGTTGCTATTGCATGCACTCATCTGTGTTTCACCACACACATGAGTGCATGCTTACCAACTGTCCGTCTGCAACACTACTATCACCGACATCTAAGAAGGGAGATCCCCCCTTGAACGGCCCTTCTAAGGTTTCTCTCCTCCACATTGCCTGTGGAGCTTTTTTTCCCTATTGTTAGGTTTTAGTGAGTTTTTCCTTACCTTCGCGTGGGGTATGTCTGGGAGTGCTTGCATTCTTTCATTTATTTGCATTCATCTAGTGTTCTTGTTCTGTTCTTGACTTATTGTTATGTTGTCTTCTTGACTTGTTTAAAGAAGACCTGTACGGCCCATGGGGACATTAACGTGTGTTGTCGGGCCCTATAAATAAATTTGATTTGATTTGATTTGATTTGATTTTAGATATAATCAGATATAGTCAGATACAGTCAGATATAGTCAGATATAGTCAGATACAGTCAGATATAGTCAGATACAATCAGATATAGTCAGATATAGTCAGATATAGCATCACAGTCCTGCCCTCGATCAAAGACAACTAGATTCTTGAGTATACCTGCACTACATGTTCCTCGCAGCATCTTCAGACATCAGCCTCTTTCTGTTCTGGTTTTGGGGCAAATGAAAAATGTTCAACAGTTTCACCATTTCTTTCATGCCAGGATTCATTAATTCTGTTGCGTGCATGTGTGTGTGGGTGTGGGTGTGTGTGCATGTGTGTGTGTGTGCGTTTGTGAGTATGCACGCATGTATATGTGTCAGCAGGGTAATTATGAACAGGGGGGTGGGAGAGATCAAAGACGGCACATTACTCTCCCTGTCTCTGCGTGTGTGTGTGTGTGGGTATGTATGTGTTCATGTGTGTGTGTGTGTGTGTGTGCGTGTGCGTGTGCGTGTGTGTGTGTGTGTGTGTGCGTGTGCGTGTGCGTGTGCGTGTGTGTGTGTGTGATCTCCTCCGGGCTTTGATGCCGTAAGCTCTGCCGGTTAATGTACCAGGGATAAAAATACTACACCATGTAATCTGGCATTTATCCCTTGAGAGCAGGAGCCCAAAATGTGACATATGTCAACAGGAAGGAGGGAAGAGGAGAGAGGAGTAGAGGGGGAGAAGAAAAGAAGGAGGAGAGAGAGAGAGAGAGAGAGAGAGAGAGAGAGAGAGAGAGAGAGAGAGAGAGAGGGGGGGGGGGGGGGCTGCATTTCTTCTCAAGCTCAGAGACTCATCAAAGATCATCAGTGTTTTTGAGTGGAATGAAGTGCAGGATGGTTTTCATTAATTATGAGAAATTAATTCTGATGTGCGTGCGTGCGTGTGTGCGTGCGTGCGTGTGTTTGTGTGTGTCTGTATGTCAGTGTCTGGGTTAGTCCCATCAAGGACATGGAAGAGGTCATTGTGTGAGGACGGTTTTAGACTGTGTGACTGTATGTCTTATAACTAGAATAGTACTGTATGGCTGTACAGTATGTCTTATAGCTAGAATAATACTGTATGGCTATATGTCTTATAACCAGAATATGACTGTATGGCTTTATGTCCTATAACTAGAATAAGACTGTATGACTTTATGTCTTATAACTAGAATAAGACTATGGTTGTATGTTTTATAACAAGAATATGACTGTGTGGCTTTATGTCTTATAACTAGAATAAGACTTTATGGCTATTATGTTTTATAGGGGAGAACAGGGATAGTTGTCACACTTTTTACTCTAGTGTGAATTGCTCATCATCAAAACATCTTTCAATAGTCATTCCTACATTAAATCTAAGCTTAAGATGTTGGCTTGAAATGTGTATCCCTCTCATTAGAATAGATCTTTATTTGTCATTGTTGGTACAACAAAAATGTGTTAGGAACATCACCACTGGCATACAAACATAAGATATAGCATGTGCAAAATAATAATGTCAATAATAATAGTAATATAGTAATAAAGTATCAATGTCCCAATGTCCTCAATATAACATACCATCATTGTCCCAAGTGCATTTAGTGCTAGTGCAAAAAATATTAATAAATAAATATAAATATTTCAGTCCAGTGAGTTGATGGAAGGAGGGGGGGGGGGGGGCGCTGACTTGCAAAGGATGAAATATTGTATAGTGCAGCAATGCAAGTCCGGTTCATAGTTATTGTTGTAATGTGGGAGTGGGAGTTATGTCACCGGGGGTGGGATGCGGGGGGGGGCAAGTTGATGTTCGTCGTTGAGCATCCTGACAGCCCGTGGGTAGAGGCTGTTGGTCAGTCTGCTGGTTCCGGACTGGATGGATCTGTACCTTCGACCAGAGGGCAGCAGTTGAAAGAGATGGTTTGCTGGGTGGTACTGGTCTTGTAAGATGTTATTTATACGCCGTAGGCAGCGGGAGGTAAAGACTGTGGAGATATCTGGGAGGCTAGCTCCAGTGATCCTCCTCGCAGCCTTGACCACTCTGTGGAGGGCCTCCTTCTCTGCCCTGGTGCAGCCAGTAAACCACACCAGTAGTCCGTACGTGAGTACACTCTCTACTGCGCAGTGGTAGAAGTTGGCCATCAGTCCCTGTGGGAGTTTAGCCCATTTAAGCTTCCTAAGATAGAAAAGGCGCTGCTGTGCTTTGCCCACAGCAGAGGCAATGCTGACCCCCCAGGACAGGTCATCAGACATTGTCACGCCCAGAAACTTAAATTTTGAAACCCTCTCCACCTCCTCATTCCCAATGAGGAGTGGAGAGTGGCTGAGGTCACCAGTCCTGCGGAAATCGATGATCATCTCCTTGGTCTTCGTGGGGTTGAGAGCAAGGTTATGACCATCGCACCACTCCACTAGTTGCTCAACCTCCCTCCTGTATGAGGTCTCATCATTCCCTCTGATGAGGCCAAGCACTGTTGTGTCGTCTGCAAATTTTACTATGAGGTTAGATGGGGAGGAGGAACAACAGTCGTGTTTTTTCCAACATATTGTAACAAAGAGTTGATCACCTATCAAAGACACTCTGACACATTGTGACAACCAACCCCATCATGGGGATGGTTGTCACACACTATGGGGTTGGTTGTCACCATGTGTTTTAATGGGAACAATCTTAAAAAGAAGACAAGAAGGCAGAACTACATTTGAAAGTTTAATTGCATTGACAAGTTGACAAATACATAACTTAATGCATCTTAACATGAACATAAACAGGAAACACATATTTAGGCCATCCTACTGTATATAACAAAATAAGAACACAATAAATCGGCCTAACAATAATAGCCTACACAACATGTGACAACCAACCCCAAATAAAATGTGACGACCAACCCCAACTGGAATGTATTGATAGTGTCAAGGCTAACAGCCATCTAACAACTAGTTAGCTAGCTAACAACAATCTAAACTATAGCCATCCCTTCACACTTTTTAAGGGTAATTGTTTCATTATAAACCAATTGTGTAAAAGCCTAGAAGAAAAATACTGAAGAGCGGAATATTTACAAATGGACATTTAAATACCAAAGTATGGGAGACAGGACCCTCTGGTGGTGAAATATAATGAATGTGACAACCTACCCATGTGACAACGTCCCCCGTTCTCCCCTAGCTGGAATAAGACTGTATGGCGTTATGTCTTATAGCTAGAATAAGACTGTATGACTGTATGTCTTATAGCTAGAATAAGACTGTATGGCTTTATATCTTATAGCTAGAATACTACTGTATGGCTTTATATATTGTAGCTAGAATAATACTGTATGACTGTATCAAGTCAAGTCAATGGCTACTGGCACAAAGGACTGAACGAGGCGATTAGTGTGTGTGTGAGGGGGGGATAAGTATATGGCAAAACATGCACATCATCATGGCTAGCTCCTCTCAGAGGGGGTGGGAGGTGTTTTCTAGTATTTGTGCATCTTTTTCCTCATCCTCCTCTCTGCCACCACCTCTAGTTCGACCACTATGGGGCTAGCCTTCCTCACCAGCTTGTTCAGTTTGTTAGTGTTTGTTAGAGTTGATGTTACCCCTCCAGCATACAGTACCACGGCCAAGAAGAGGACCCAGGCTACTACTACTAGACTGGTCAAACGACTGCAGCAGCCTATTCAACACGTTGAAATACCTGAGTCTCCTCAGGGAGAACAGCCTGTTCTGTCCTGCTCTGTATGTCTTATAACTAGAGTAAGACTTTGATAATTGCCCCCCCCCCCCCCATTTCACTCTATTCCCATCAATAACCAAACAGTTACAATATACTGTTTCCAATACATTGGAGTGACACTGGACAATAGCCTCAGCTTCCACCGGCACACTATAATGACACCCAAAAAGGACCATCAGTCATCTGCTAGCGTTAAAGGACTCTATGTTGCCCCCCACCTCCTTCTATTGTTGTACCAGAGCATCATTCAACCCATCCTACTGTACTGTTCCACCCGCTTCTTTAGCATGTTATCCGTTACTAACCGGGCCAAACTCACATGTGTAACCAGCACCGCTGCCAGGATAATTGGTCTCCCCGCACCCTACCTCACAGAGCTAAACAATAAGGCCATTGCACGCATTGCAACCTTAATAGAACAGGTCATCACACATCCACTCAATCACCACCTCACCCTACTGCCCCTCGGGAGCAGGTGCAAAACACTGAGCTGCTGAAGGGCTCGCTTTGGGAAAAACCTGATCCCTGCAGCCATAGTTGCCTTAAAAAACAGGCCTCACTGAACAGGCCTGAGTGTGTGCTGCTGTCTGTATGTTGTTACTGTGTGCTGCTGTCTGTATGTTGTTACTGTGTGCTGTTGTCTGTATGTTGTTACTGTGTGCTGCTGTCTGTATGTTGTTACTGTGTGCTGCTGTCTGTATGTTGTTACTGTGTACTGCTCTCTGTATGTTGTTACTGTGTACTGCTGTCTGTATGTTGTTACTGTGTACTTACTTGTATGTTGTTACTGTGTGCTGTTGTCTGTATGTTGTTACTGTGTGCTGCTGTCTGTATGTTGTTACTGTGTGCTGCTGTCTGTATGTTGTTACTGTGTGCTGCTGTCTGTATGTTGTTACTGTGTGCTGTTGTCTGTATGTTGTTACTGTGTGCTGTTGTCTATATGTTGTTACTGTGTGCTGTTGTCTGTATGTTGTTACTGTGTGCTGTTGTCTGTATGTTGTTACTGTGTGCTGTTGTCTGTACTGTTGTCTGATGTGTACAGTGGGGTGGAAGGAATTTGCCCTTTGGCACAATACAGTCTAAACTCTAAAGTACGTCTTGTACGAAGGTTAGTATTTTTCTTCTTCATTTCAGATATTGATTGAATAGGTGTGTTTTCATTTGAATTTTTTATTTACGACGACAAACGCGCTGTGCTTTCAGTTTTGTTCAGTGTGGTTCCCATCGTGTTCCAGAGGCCTGCCTCTTCGTCTATCGTTGTGCTTTATCTCGTAACATGCGTCTGCATTCCTTTCTAACTCGCCATCTGACGTGCGGGCCGCTCCTCTCTGTAAACACTCGGATGACGTTCTCTGATAAAAACATTATTTATAGATTGGGTTATAATAAAAATTATATGAGATAGGACGAAAGTGTATCAAACGCAGAGAAGGACACACACAAACAGAGAGAGAGAGAGAGAGAGAGAGAGAGAGAGAGAGAGAGAGAGAGAGAGAGAGAGAGAGAGAGAGAGAGAGAGAGAGAGAGAGAGAGAATGTCATGAATGTTTGTTAATCTCCCGTCATTCAGTTAGTTTCTCTGCCATTTTCACTTATTGTTTTGTCATTTGATCCTGCCACTTCCACTTTCCACTAGTCCTATACCATCACATGACTGTCCTGCAGTAACTATAGTCCTACCATCACATGACTCTGTCCTGCAGTAACTATAGTCCTACCATCACATGACTCTGTCCTGCAGTAACTATAGTCCTACCATCACATGACTGTCCTGCAGTAACTATAGTCCTACCATCACATGACTCTGTTCTGCAGTAACTATAGTCCTACCATCACATGACTCTGTCCTGCAGTAACTATAGTCCTACCATCACATGACTCTGTCCTGCAGTAACTATAGTCCTACCATCACATGACTCTGTCCTGTTCAGCTGCTCACCTGTTTCCCATCCCTTCATCAGCTCAGCTGTGCCTGGCGGTGGTGTCAGAGAGGAGAAGTCTTGCTAAGCTTCACGGCATCATGGACAACCCCTCCCGCCCACTAGACTTGGCCGGTAGAAGGAGCACGTTCAGTGTTAGACTCAGACTCCCAAGATGCAACACTAAACGTCACCGTAAGTCCTTCATTCCAACAGCCATCAGACTTATAACACCTCACTGTGCCTCACTGAGCACGGAGTAAAATTGTTGGCTGTATATTTTAGAATGTATTTACATATTTTAGAATGTATATCTTTGATTGTATTCTTATTTTAGATTTTTGACTACCTACATGTTTATTGTGAGTGATCTGTGGGTTCCCTCTGGATCAATAAAGTACTTATGTTCTATTCTATTCTATGTATTTATACCTGCTCGATACCCTTGTCCAATTGCAGCACGTTACTGTAGCTATCCCCTCAGTGCTCTTGTTATTAGAATTCTCAGGTTTTTGATCCTCTGTTCGTCCCTTGGAATCTCGCCTCATCCCTGTCAGTTTTTGCCTGCTTCACTGATTGATCTCCTGGTATGCTGACCCCTGCCTGTCTGTGGATTCTGAATTCAAACTGTGAACTTTGATTTTGCATTGGACTGTTTCTGTGACAGAGAAGAAAGGGGCGAAGACAGTAAGGTGTTATAGAGAGGGATACACCTTGGTCATGGTCACCTTGCTTCCTGTTTTTAACCTGTTAACGTTCGGCGGGTCATATACGGGCCGTCACGCACGTTGCTGCACTTTGCCCTCGTCTGTCGGCACCGGGCTGCGTTTTTGCCGATCAACCGATACATTGTTGGAAAGTTGAATTTGCCTTTCGATCGTCACCCCACTCAACCTATTGCGTGCATCCAGTCTCGAGTTACAAGACGAAACATCCGACAAGCGTCATTTGACAAGCCGTTCGGACAAGTGACCACGTTCGTCTTATAATGCATACATTCATACATACATTTATATATTTATTAGATTATCATGGTTGTGGTTTTTATTGGTGTTGCTATTTGCTGGGTAGGTTAATGAATTGGACGTGTTTAGTGTAAAAAAAACACCGTATTTATTGCATTTTGATGATTTCGTTTGCACTTTGTGATGGATTAAATTAACTGCTATAATAGAGCTCAATGCCACTGAAGGCCACACCAAAGCACACATTCTATGACAACCACATTATGACAACAACCGTGTCTTTAAACATGACACTACCATCATCAAGCGATTCAACACAACAGCATTGCCAAACATCAGGATGATAAAATATCACTCACCTTTGGGCTCACTTGAAGAGAAAGGCAGCACTGGCTTTCGATGCTGGCCAATGCGTTAAATCGCGGCTGTCCCATGGTATTGCGACTAAACGTTTTTATCCTCTTTAGGGTGGAAAAGTTCCTCTCTGACTCAGATGTCATCATAGGAGTTGTTATGAGGATTTTCAGCAGACAGACGGTCTCAGTAAAAGCCTCTTCTATGTTGTTCTCATGGATGGATGTTAACGGTTACCTTTGCAAGCTGTTTGAGTTATAACGATATCCAGTGGCTTGGTGTGGACCCAGACGTTTGATTTAAATGTTCTCCTCCAAATTCAGGGTTTCAAACCTGTGCTCGAGTAAATAATCCACCTTGTTCATTTTCACGTAACGTCACTAGCTAGGTAGTTACAGTAGCTGCCGTTAGCAATGAAACGCTGCCGACTGAAGAGTGATTCAGAGTGAATCTTCTCCTGTTGTGGAAGAAAGTTCAGAATGTTTCCTTTCAAAAGAGAGCAGACTCATGCATGTGCTATAAGTGGTTCAAGTAATAACTCGCAAATGACTTTGGGTATGCAATCGTCTGTATATCAGAAGAAGGCCTTGTTTACTGGGACCTGTATGAAACGCAGACGAAGCCAGCAGCGACCTATTAACCGCTCATTTTCCTACAGCTGCTGTGAGTGAGATGGGAGCAGCCGGGAACACGTCACCCGAGAGAGGTCTGCTGGCACCGGCGCCACAATGAGCAATCAGATACAGTAGCTCAGACCGGCAGCCAAACAGCCGTGCGGAGACGTGGTGAGAGAACGCAGAGTCAGGCTTGCATACAGATGAGACGTCTTGATAGCATGCAGGAGCGGCACGTCGCCTCACAGCAGGGAAGCGGAGGGAACGGTCTGACATTGATTGGCTGTTGCCGGCATTTTCCAGCGCTCCCCGTGCAAAAGTAGCAGTGGCTTTCTACTCTGACGCGTGCCGAAGACGCAAGGTGTGGAGCGCGGACCGGGACGCCGTCCCATTGGAAACAATGAAACACATCAGAGAAAAGACTCGTCTGAATATACCCTGAGTGTACTATGATGAGGGGGAGGGCTATGATGAGGGAAGAGAGTGAGTGAGTGAGTGAGTGAGTGAGTGAGTGAGTGAGTGAGTGAGTGAGTGAGTGAGTGAACAAGCTTGTCAGTCAGTCAGCCAGGCAGCATGCAGTGAGTGAGTGAGTGAGTGAGTGAGTGAGTGAGTGAGTGAGTGAGTGAGTGAGTGAGTGAGTGAGTGAGAGTTTGAGTGAGAGTTTGAGTGAGTGAGAGTGAGTGAGTGATCAAGTTCGTCAGTCAGCCAGCCAGGCAGCTTGCAGTGAGTGAGGCTGAACAAGCGAGCGAACGAGCGTCTATGTAAATCCACCTGTCTGTGGATTGAAAGGTGGATCGTTGGCCAGGGAAGACGGGACGTCAGCAGGCTCTAATTGAACGGTTCTCCTTCGTTCTGTGGGCTCCTCCTGACACACCGCCCCGGGGCCAAGCCAGACAACGTCTCTCTCACGTCACCCGGGCAACGGAAGTGAGACATGATGAGAGGAGGGGAGGAACCCTGCTTGTCGTTCTCTCTCCCTTATTATCCTCCTGGCAGACCATCTCCTGTTGATGACATTTCTTCAACCGTCCAAACAAAGGTGCCATCTCAGCTATTTCCTCAAAACAAGGGAGGTTACATAAAGGTAAGTGAAGCAAGTTTTTGACCAGAAGGTTATAAGTATGACTTTATCCTCCCTGAAATCTTACTGGCAGTGTTCCCATAAGCAAAGCCACACTGTTCAGTGGAGTCGCATGGTGTCATGGGGAACACGGTCGTGGCTGTATTCCATCGCAGACATCTCGGTTCGGCAAACAGGTGATTGTAATCAAATAACAGGTGGTCGTTGTTAAATGACAACCGCGGCCAATCAGCTGTGACACCGGGCCATGTTGGTTGTTATGACACACCGTGACTCAACGTGTTCTCATGAGCCGGCTTGTAGCTTCTCACTTGTTTCTAGCTTCTCTGTGACTTTGCGGTTAAGTTTATGTTATGGTTAGTATTAGGTTATGTTTAGGGTTAGGTTAAAGGTATAATGAATACAATTATCCAAAAGAAACAATGTATAGACATAAGCCCTCAAACTCCGCTACACTCCCAAAGAATTGTGAGGTCTCTTGTTTGATCGATGATACAGAGGTTCTATAGGAAGGATGATACTGGTCTTCTAAGTTTCAAATCAACTTTATTACAAAAATAGGTTCAATTTACAAAAGTTAAGTCACGGTTGGCTCCGGCCTCCTTCTCACACACAATGTCAGATCATCACAGTATTCTAATGACAGAATGAAAAAATGAGAGCAAGAGACTCTCTCTGAATAATCAGCTCTTATAAACTAGAATATAACCACTCCTTTTCTATTGGTCTAATTAATTATACTTCCCTGAATCTCTGTCCACTCAGGGCTCATGCCCAGCCTTTTCTCATTTGCATCTAATTACATTTTAACCAGTTAACATACTGAGCTAACTTTACCTCTCTCCTCTAAACTTCTCATAAGCTTCCTCTTACCTTAACTGTTAACACATTGACCGCTAGCAGCAGGGGGCGCTGATCCCCCTTCAGCGCCAGGTCTTTATTCAATGGATATAGTTTTAGAATGCCAAACTTGCAAGTCCGAAAACTATATTTTATATTATAGCTATGGATCTAATAACTCCGTCGACTGTCAGTGAGTTGCTTCTGGTCAACATGCAAAAAACAGATTGTTTTTTCATTCGTACATTTCCGTTTTATATCGTTTTGAATATGAGTATAGTTTGAGTGATTCTGAGTAATTCCAGGAAAAGACGAGAAAAGGGCATTTTAGTGTAATCCAGTTATCATCACGTTGTAATTTTTCGGCTGATTATCTAATCATTCTGAAATCAACGCTAGATTATCATTATTATATCTCCTCATGCATACATGAAATGGCCCTCGTAGCGGGCCCCCCCCCCCCCCCCCCCCGCGCAGCCAACGGTAGAAAGCACAACACGGTCCACACAGATAGCTTTGATCGCGGGGGAAAGAAATATCAGATCAACGCAAGATTTTATATATACTGTTCTTACCTTGCCTCTGATGTAATGCAAAAAAAAGTATCCAATTATCGGATTGCCATTCCAGTTATCCACAGCGATCCTGTCCCGACATTACAGAGCGTTACACATGAACGGGCGGGCGGGGTTAGTCTTCCATGCCATCGTTGTAAAGGCCTGCCTCGCCTGAGTATTTAAACCCCGCCCCATGGCTCAGATCGGCTCAGAAAACACACCAGACATTTTCCAATGGAGTGCAATAGCTCCGCAAGGCAGTAGAGGGCGGTGTTGACCGTCTGCCAGCTCAGACACATTCACCAGGGTCTGCAGAGGCTGCAGCCATGAATTATGAATAGATATAGCGAATAAAATAAATAACGATCATAAAAACGGGTTAACTTGTTTTTGGCAATATTCGCATGGCGGGCAATAACGAGTTAACTCATTCTTGGCGCAGATTGTGTTGGTAGGAGCGGTCGCTGAGGTATGATGTCAGCCTTGTCAGCGCAGAGCCAGCCACTCCCATTCCTGCGAGGGACGCAAGAAGGATCTGACATATCAGTGTCACAGATCTCAGATCAGTATCTACAGTAAGTTTCAACATCTCTGTCTCACAGATCTCATATCAGCATCAGTATCTACAGTCTAAGCTTCATTGTGCTCTTTCCTTTGTATTGCAGCCCTCCTGCTGCTGCTCCTCCTCCACCACAGAGCTCAGAAGTGCCTGCATGCCTCTGCTTCTCTGGAACTATTTTGTCTATGGAGTTTCTGGGGAAAATGAATACTAGCCATTTTACAAGGCAGCAAACAGATGCGTTTCCTGTAGGTAAACACATGCTCCTCGAGCCAATCAGCAATATCCGCTGAAACATGTGACAGTCATTCCTCGAGCTGCTCTGAGCTGCTGTACTTAAAATATATATATATATATGTCGCTAGAGGAATGACTGTCACAAGAAACCATGGCACTTTCCTCCATGTCATCTCAAACTAAAATGTCTGGATCAGCAGAAGTGTAACACGTCCACCTGTTACATACAGTACTAGTAAGAGTGGGCATGGATTGATTGTTTAGTTCACTAGCATGGCTACCAAATGTGAAGATATTGTATTCCGTCCCATTGTTCTGATTGGGTTGACATCTAAATCCCTGGTTCTCTGGGATGTTACAAGATTAAAGAGCCCATATTATAACCATTTCCCAGTATTTAAATTTTTGTGGTGCATGTTTTTATGGTCAAAAAGCAGCTGTACAGGCTGTGTGAGCAGCCAATCAGGCTCTCTCAGCCTCAAACAGGCGGTTTTGGCTCTTTAAAATGCTAATGATCTGCCCTGTGCTGCGGCACTTCCTTCAGAAATTCAGATCAAACTATAAAACTAGGTGGTGCATATCGGATCCAGCAATTGCATATCATATTTCTCACCTAAAATGTTGTCAGAAACATTGTCCGAGCCCGAGGGCAGCCACAGTCGTGATTGGAGGTTCATGAAAAGAGGGCAGGGTTTGAAATAGGTTAAGCCAGAGTGTTCCGGTACCGGTACAATATTGATATCACGCCATAAATAGATGAATACAGAACATATTATTTAATGTTGCATTTCTTTTTTAAATGTAGCCAAGAGTATAAAGACCCTAACCGTATCAAAACAGCAGTCAAGTGTATATTTTCAGCACTACGTTTGTTTACCAATGGTTTTATTAGCAAAATTATGAGTTTATAAATATCTCAGCACATCCTGACGGAAACCGGATGAATTAGACGGAAGTAAAGCAAGCTGTCATAAGTGTGCATAGTCCTATGAACGAGGAGACCTAGGGCTTTCGATGGGTTTTCGAATTTCATAAAACTACAGTTCCCAGCTCATGCCAGCCCTTGTCAATCATCTGACTTCTAGCGTTTTTTTACATTATTATCGGGATCATATCACACGGGTCGAACAAACCTGAACGTTATTGCCATAAAATAGAACGTAGTTAGTTTCTTTACCTTTCTGTGAACATCTAGAAATAAAACGTGGCTCAATCAGATGAAAAATGGCAGAGCAATTTAAATTACAAAAAAGTAACTGTACTTACAATAGATTTCATTCACCGTTTTTGCTGCCCTGTCAGGGGCACCTGGTGGTACTAAATCTTTTGGAAAGAGGACATTTGGCCCGATCCATAGATGTGTGACTTGACCATAATAAGGTCATTTATAGGCCTGATATTCTATATTCTATATTCATATTTCAAATTGCATGTGTCCGGATGGCAAAATTCAGTACTGTATCCGCAAAAAAACCTGTAAATCATCTGCCATTTATTCATTCGCTTAGATTTTCTGTACACTTGATCTCAAGAAGGTGCTGAATGAGCAAAATCTTTCACGTCTGGTCAATGTTAGCATGGTGTTATTCGCCGTCAAAGATGGTGTAATGGTTCATTACAATTAAAAAATGTTACCTAGTAGCCTAGTAACAGACACTATACACAATATTTCTGACACTGAGAATACATTCCCTGATATCCATAGATGTACCTAGATACCAATAACCTGGAAATGGGCCTTGTAGAAGTGGAACAATCTTCCATTTACTGAAAATAGGGCTTAAGAGGTTAATTTACCAGAATTTGGTTGGTGCCACATATATTCCTTATGAATTATATCCCTTAACGTGGTATGTCCAAAAAGGTCTTGTCACTAGTGACCAAGACATTTTGGAAATACCATGGTGGTAGTGACCAAAATGTATTGAAATATCATACATTTTTTGAATTGATTATATCATGGTATTATTTAAAGTAATAATCTCTAACATTTTCATATAAATAAATGTCTATTTTGCCACTCTGAATAGCCAACTGATACAACACAATAGGGATTCTACTCATAACCAGTTCATGCATGTGTTTACATTTGCTGTTCTTGGCCTTTCTAAACACTGGTGTCTGGTAGGACATTCCCGGGAAAATCCTAGGGCACACAGGAAGTGATGTGTTCTACATCAGCAGCAGCAACTGCAGTTCGGTTGGAATTAATAGAAGATTAACTCAGCAGTTAGCATGAATTCTCAAGATGGAAAGCGAGTCAACACAGTGAAAAACTACTACTACTTCACGCCCTGGCACCTCAGTACCTCACTGACCTCCTCCAGCCCTACACTCAGTCACGGTCCCTGCGATCCACGGACACTGGTCAGCTCTCCATCCCCCGAACCAGACTGCGGACCTTCGGGGACAGAGCTTTCAGTGTGGCAGCTCCCACCCTCTGGAACTCCCTCCCCGCAGAACTCCGCACCCAACTCTGGACTCATTTAAAAAACTGCTCAAAACCCACCTTTTCAACTTGGCCTTTAACCCCTAACTTTCTCACTTTATATGTATATGTTGTGTCTGTCCACTATGTTTGTTAATTTGTCATCTCCCCCCCCCCCCCCCCCTATGTAAAGCGACCTTGGGTCCTCTGAAAGGCGCTATATAAAACGAAGTTATTATTATTATTATTATTATTATTATTATTATTACAATCTCCACTTATATTGGATGTTGCCAAAATAAACTAAAATGAGTATCTTAACACTTTCAGCACCATAAGCTGTCCCCATCTCTGCCGCTTCAAAATGGTCATCTTCGCGGTGTTTCATGATGTTTGCAGAGCTGTGTGTGTGTTCTGTATTATAGCTGTGGAGAGTTTGTTTCTACACACTGTACTTTATTACCCGCTAAACATCGCGCATTTCCAAAATAATCCAGTATTTTTCCATAGATTGCGAGATAAAACGCAATAAGCCCAAACCGTTCTGGTTGATCCCCTGAAACCCCAAATACTCCCAAATCAAAGGTATATACCATGTACACATGTACCTTCACAAAATCATCTAGGGGGGGGGGGGGGGGGGTCGTTTGAACTCAAAACCACAATCTTGTTTGTCGAGCATGTTTTACGTCCGGTAGAACACAAAACTGTGATCGTTAGAAAAACATGTTTCAGGTTCGGTAAAATAAACATCGAATAATACCTTACCTTAGCCAGAAGGTATTCCAAAAAGAATAATTCCAATTGATCGCATCGCCATCGCGATTACCAGTGTATATGTTTATACACGTTTCGATGGCAACGGAATTTCGAGGCGATCGTTGTGAATCTTTGTTCAAGCAGGAGGAGGCCTTACCAAAAAAAAACGAAAGGAAAACGTGTATCAACACCAAGCCATTCCAGTTCAAATGTAGGCGATACTGCCACCTGGTGATATTCGATCGGCATTGCAATTCCAACGTGGGCAAACGGGCCAGGGACGGCTAGAATGATCCGGATGATGATTTAGAACGGGGATCAGAGGAAAAAGATCAAAACCTGATGAGTTAAGGATTGCCACTACGACGTACACAATTGGTACCATGGTGATACACAATTTTTACCATGGCAGTACCATGGTAAATTATTTATATGATGTCCGGTAATCGTGGTAAAAACCATCAATACCAGGATTACCATCAATACCATGATACTTTTTTTTGTAAGGCATATCACTGTTGATCCTGAGCTACATTGAGAATGAGAGTGATGGCAAAAACTATTCATGTGAAAGGTCAACAAGAAAAGGGACAAGAAGGAGGAATCAATGAGAATGAATAAGAGCGAGAGAGAGATTAAAATAAAGGAATCAAATGAAAGCAGAGAGAGAGGTAAAAGCAGGCAGCTAGAGCCTTGGAATGGCTTATTTCTCTCCCTATCCTTCGTACAGTACCTCCTTTGTGTGCTTCAAGTTCAAGTTTAAACTTTTGTATTATTTGTCACATATAAGGTAGGCTACATGACATTATAGTGAAATGCTTGGTTCATTATGACCCTCTGTAAGCTTTGTACTCTACAACTAAAATGTACAAAATGCAAGAGCAAAATGCAAATTGCAAAAACGAGTATTGGTATTGAGGTAGTGGAGTAAGACGGTGCTGTGACCAGAGGTTAAGAAGTGTTTTCTCTAACAAACACACAACATGCATTAATAATAGCAACATAATTTTAACCCAGGTTGTGTTCTTTTCTAACACACATGCATGTGTTTATGTATGGACAACACATCCTGTGTTATTATGCTATATCGATTTTTTCCAACACCTGGAATGTCCTCCAACTGACTCTGAAGCTTCTTCCTTCTCTTGCTGTATTTAAAAGTATGATCTCCAACCACTGTATGTTGACTTGTAACCGTCTTCTCTGATTTCTTGTAGTTTATTCTTATTTATTGTGCCTATATTTAAAATGGCTGATAATCTGTGTATTGTTTTGTAAGCTTGTCGTTGCTGTAAATGAAGGTAACCTCTGTCCTACGAGTTGAAATAAAGGTTTGAAATTAAATGAAATGAGTACACCATGACCTCATCCCCTCTCCTGTATTCGCCGGTGACGATTACGCCGATTGGTCGGTATTAACGTGGGTGCACTGTGTCTGAATCCTACAGGTTACAATCTCCTACACGCTACACTTTATCTCGCTTTTAGCTAACATTCAGAAGTAAGTTATAAAATAGCATGGAATGAGAATGACGGAAATATCAAAGGACACATTTTGTGCAGAACACACTGCCAATGAGAAGCAGGTGGAGAGAAAGGTTGGGGAGGCAGGCACGCACGCACGCACACACACACACAAACACACACACACACGCACACACACACACATATACAGTACATGCACACACGCACGCACACACACAGCTTTGTTCCCCCAGGGTGACCATGGAGCCGTCAAAAGCACTCTGATTTTGAATTAGCCTTGATTGGCTGTCAGGGCTGTATGTCTATACCACAGCTGAGACCACTCTTCACACACACACACACACACACACACACACACACACACACACACACACACACACACACACACACACACACACACACACACACACACACACACTCACACACACGCGCACACACACACAAAGTCATGCAGGCGCACGTGCACACACGTGAAACCACAGCTCTTGAAACAGTCCTGCGTAGGTGGAGAAGTCAGCAGTTTGGTGAAACGTGATACTCACACCAGAAAATGCTCTGTGTCTCTCTCTCTGTGTGTGTGTGTGTGTGTGTGTGTGTACAATACATGCAGGTATTAAAGAGTCTGCAGGCATGAGTAGGTTGGTACTGTACTGTATGGGTAAGTAGGTACTGTATATACCGCTGTCGTTTCCATCCTAACCTTGGTTTTGCTCGCTTGGTTTTTGGTCAGGGTTGCATTTCATCATGGCAAAAAAAAATACATTTTAGTCCCAACCTTCAGTCACAGGGCTGAGCTAACAGCAACAACTAACTACTAACAGCTTCCTAAACCAACTCGGAAAGAGCACAACCAGAGAAGTATATAATATAATATAATTCAAATTATTTAAATTCTACTCCTACTGTTGCCGTTTTATATATTCATATAATATAATATAATATGATGTAATATAATTTCCTTTATTTTTATTCTACTGTTGTTGTTCTATATAATAATATAATTCCATTCATTTAAATTCGACTCTTACTCTGCTCCAGCATGCGGTGACTGACATTGTGAGCACCGTGTCTGGGTGGCTGCAGGCCTAACAAGGTAATTATCGGCCCGCAGCAGCCATACGGAGTCCTTCCAGGTCACGGTTCTGGTTTCAATTCTTTCCCACGGTCCCTGTGGGCAATCCGGTGCTGGGTTCCTGGCCACGCATTGACCAAGACATCTCGGTGGACGGACAACGCGGAAAGACTGACAATCGCGAATGACAAATACAATAAACCTCACAAGTTCGGTGGTGATGCCGGGTCAGTCAGCCTTTGACCAATTATGGACCTCAGGAAACCTGGCTCATAAGCGCTTTCCTCAAGAAAATTAATTGGGACAGTACATTGTTATATTGTCACAGTTCAGGCTTTGTAAACACTTTTAAAAATAGATGTATATGTTCACTACGTGTATATGAACGCTGCGGTTACTTGTAACTTTGAGGGGAAAAAAGGTTTTTAAACAAAATGTTGAAACAAAATGTTTAAAGATCCAGCCAATTGTCCACCGTTGACTAAAAATACACAAGAGTAAATTCTGTTTAATAAAAATAAGAAACAAACCTTCTTACTGTCTTTTACTATAATGTACTAGTATGCTACTTGTATACTACTAAATAAGTCTATACCATGCTACTATACGTATACTACTACCTATCATGCTAAAACGTCTATACTACTATACTTATACTACTACTTATTATGCTAATACATCTATACTACTATGCTACTATACTTATATGACTACCTAGCATGCTAATATGTCTATACTACTATGCTACTAACATAATTTATACTACTACCTATCATGGTGTTAGATCCTGATCAATCTGGCCAGTATCACGTCTTCTTGTGTTATCCTCTCTCCATCCAATTCCTCTGCGTTGTGTAATTTTAATGGTCCTGACGTCTCAGATACTGGCTGAATATAATCCTTATCTCTCCCCGTTAGTACGATCCGCAAACCATAATAATTCTCCACCTTCATAAGAATTCGACACTTTGACAACGTGAAATACCTTACAAGGAGAAGCGATGTTTATTTCTATAAACAGAAACCTCAGCTCAGATGTTAACAGATTGTATTGTCCTTGAAGAGTCTATTCTAATGATCTTTCGGTGTGTTCAGTCTATTGTCCTTTTGCTATTCAGTCCACTGGTGGTCAGGCCTGGTCTTTAGCCTAACCCTCCTCGCGGTAGCCGAAGCTAATGATGATGTGGCATCCTTCCTCCCCCCCTCCCTCTCTATGAGAGGAGAGAGTCTCTTGGTCTCTTCCCTCCTGTGGGATTCGTTTCTTTGGTCTGCCTCACACCCGGAAACACTGCTCGACTTATAGATCTTCGTCATAGCAACGATAGCCCCCGCCCCTCTCCTGGTTGTCATGCCACGCTGTCATGACAACTGCTAATAACCTTTCACACATTAGAACGTTTCATTAAGATGAACCTCTCTCCCTCGCTCTATGCCTACACTCGATCTTATCAATGTTGTGTCTTAGATCGGAATGTCAACATTCTCTCGCTGGCAGTGTGCTGCTATCCTGAACCACCGTTCTATCACCGTCTTCTAAGCCAAGCACATTTCGACCTCTCTGACCTGGCACCTTTAGATGCTACCATCTCCCCCCAATCTATACATCACATACATTGAATTAACCCCGTTTCTCTCATTCCCCCCTTTGATTCTTAATCAACCTTCAGAATCAACAGACTACTTGGTTTTTCAATTAATTATACCCAAAAATAGACTCATAACAATTAGGGCCCCTCCGTCTGCTGTTTTGCCTTATTGTTTTCCATGACACGCATCACACCTAAACCAGAAAGGATAAACAACGGTCCGGGAGGAGAGAGAGAGAGAGAGACAGAGAAAAACACAGATTGCAACTTTTCAGACAACACACCTAAACCCTTCGGCCCCCCTATTAGGTACACCCCACGTCCAAATCAGAGCGCTCTCTTCCCTCTTACAGTACACCTCCCATCTTAGGCCGGTCCCGTCTTCTAGGGCAAGGGCCCCTTTCAGTGACGGCTCCTTTCCTGAGCTGGTCCCCATTCCAGGGCGCGTCCCTTAGGCAAAAATGTCTCCCCTGGTCTGCTACTGCTCAGTGTCTCTGGCTGTCCTCTCCACATCTGCTTTCCCACCGCCGCCGTCTCCTCTCTCTCGTCGTGGATGATCTGTGTACCAGGCTACGGTGCCTGGCCCCTGCTGCTTCCTCCTCCTCCAGTCTGTCTCCTGGTCGTCTCCACCGCTGTCGGTGTCTCCCCCCGCTGAAAGCAGAAACACAACACCAGCAGTCGTCTGTACATTCGACTTCCCTTGTTTTACTATTAGTCTACCACCTTCTCCACACCCATATCTGTCCTACAGGGCTGTTCCCTGTTTGTTGTCTTCCGGCGTGACACCCGCAGCTAACCGATTCCCACTTCCGTCGCCCTATCTGTTCATCCCAGGTTGACCCCCAGCGCGCGCCAGTTCTTCTGGTGACGTGTCTTCTGAAGACCCTGCCTATCTATCAGGTGTGAGAAAGCCCCACTAGAATTCAAACTCCCTCTTTATTCCATCATTAACCCATTCAAAAACTGCACCTCCTCTCTGTGCAATTCTTATTTAATCCATTGTATAATTAAACTCTATTTAATTAACCTGTATATCAATATTATTATTATAATAGATCCACTCTCTGTGCTGCAGTAGATTCTATAAACTTGAATCACTCCCCCACTCCGCCACTAGATGGTAGTAAACTCAGTCTAGAGTATTTTAGCTGACGTCACTCTCTGACTCTTATCTGTTGTTATCTCCTCGTGGCTCACAGCCATCTTGTCTCATCCTCCTCGTCGCCCTTTGTGGCCATCTTGTCTCGCTCATAATGGCTACTCTCTAAAAAACAAATGGCCGCTGCCCTTCCTTCCAAGGCCTAAAAACACCGCTGTTTTTCTCTCTTTCCTATCCCTATCAGGGGACGCTTCTCCCGGACTAAACTCTTGCTTATCGGACATAATACACAGTTTAAGGTAAATTCCCGATCGACTTTCCTCTCGCCACGACAAATTCCGGCCGTCTTGAGACCACAGCGACCAGTTTAAGGTGGGCCGTCTCAGGCGACAGTCTTGTCATAACAATCCCGCCATAACAAATTTCAGTCTGGTTCAGCATTCCCCCCTCTCCTCATCTCTCTCATTATGGCTCCTTCTGCCCTATTTTGCTTTCTTTCGTCATCTATGACTGTTTTGGTTCCCTTTCAGATAACACCTTCGATTTTCAAAACAAAAACTGTGCCACTCTGCTCTGTCCCAAAACACACTATTACACCTGGCATTCTCTGTCGCTACTTATTTACAGATGCACTATCTGTTCGTTTTTATTTGGCTTAAAAGATCAAAACAACCGTGTGTGCACAATGAACTCACATCTTTCTCCGGAGCGCTGGTTCGCCTCCTGACCGCTCGACTCGGCTCTCTCTCCCAGGGCTGGCCGGCCTTGCTCGATCATGATTCTCCCACACACGATGACTGTTGTTCACTGTCGTCCCATTATTGAAAAAGTCTTTTTCCGTTGTTCTTATCTCTTGCAAATCCGGCTGTCATCGGCAACCAACTGTTAGATCCTGATCAATCTGGCCAGTATCACGTCTTCTTGTGTTATCCTCTCTCCATCCAATTCCTCTGCGTTGTGTAATTTTAATGGTCCTGACGTCTCAGATACTGGCTGAATATAATCCTTATCTCTCCCCGTTAGTACGATCCGCAAACCATAATAATTCTCCACCTTCATAAGAATTCGACACTTTGACAACGTGAAATACCTTACAAGGAGAAGCGATGTTTATTTCTACAAACAGAAACCTCAGCTCAGATGTTAACAGATTGTATTGTCCTTGAAGAGTCTATTCTAATGATCTTTCGGTGTGTTCAGTCTATTGTCCTTTTGCTATTCAGTCCACTGGTGGTCAGGCCTGGTCTTTAGCCTAACCCTCCTCGCGTTAGCCGAAGCTAATGATGATGTGGCATCCTCCCGCCCCCCCCCCCCCCCCCCTCTCTATGAGAGGAGAGAGTCTCTTGGTCTCTTCCCTCCTGTGGGATTTGTTTCTTTGGTCTGCCTCACACCCGGAAACACTGTTCGACTTATAGATCTTCGTCATAGCAACGATAGCCCCCGCCCCTCTCCTGGTTGTCATGCCACGCTGTTATGACAACTGCTAATAACCTTTCACACATTAGAACGTTTCATTAAGATGAACCTCTCTCCCTCGCTCTATGCCCACACTCACTCTTATCAATGTTGTGTCTTTGATCGGAATGTCAACATTCTCTCGCTGGCAGTGTGCTGCTATCCTGAACCACCATTCTATCACCGTCTTCTAGGCCAAGCACATTTCGACCTCTCTGACCTGGCACCTTTAGATGCTACCATCTCCCCCCAATCTATACATCACATACATTGAATAAACCCCGTTTCTCTCAATGGTAATACGATACTACTATGCTACTATACTTATACGACTATGCTAATACGTCTATCTACTATGCTACTATACTTATACGACTATGCTAATACGTCTATCTACTATGCTACTATATTTATATGACTACCTAGCATGCTAATATGTCTATACTACTACTATGCTACTATACTTATACGACTACCTAGCATGCTAATACGTCTATACTACTATGCTACTAAAGTATGCTTATACGACTACCTAGCACGCTAATATGTCTATACTACTATGCTACTAACATAATCTATACTACTACCTATCATGGTAATACGATACTACTATGCTACTATACTTATACGACTATGCTAATACGTCTATCTACTATGCTAGGGGGACCCTGATGTAAACAAGACGAAAGTCTTTCTCTGGTCTGCATCCCCTTAACAATTGTATGTATTGAGCTGTACTGTACTGTACCCATTCTGCAATCTGTTAATAAACTTTTCAATCAATCAATCAATCAATGCTACTATACTTATACGACTATGCTAATACGTCTATCTACTATGCTACTATACTTATATGACTACCTAGCATGCTAATATGTCTATACTACTACTATGCTACTATACTTATACGACTACCTAGCATGCTAATACGTCTATACTACTATGCTACTAAAGTATGCTTATACGACTACCTAGCACGCTAATATGTCTATACTACTATGCACTCAGAGTGTAACACTCAAGTTCAACACTATTTGACAAACAATGCCAGTGACCCTTAGCTGCCAGAGATGTTACCCTGCCTGCTGAGTTGTTGTTCACAATTTGTAAGTCGCTTTGGATAAAAGCAACTTAATGTCAGGGGGCCCGTTTCAAGATCAAATATAATGCTCAAACTGTGGGGTGCAAGCAAATGGGGTCAGTTGGATAAAAGCGACTTAATGACTAAATGTACAGTAAAGGATATGGATAGGTAAAGGATAAATTACTAAATGTAAAATGTGACAAAGTATGTACTTTAAAGGGTACGTTCACAATGTTGGAACCCTAGTCCTATTTCCTAGTTTACCAATAGTTTTGTCGATCGGTAGAGTCCTTTCTCAGCACAGGCCACGCTGTTCTTCATACCGGATACCCGCAGCTCTGGCTAGTTAGCCGCAAACTAATGCAAAGTCGATGGGGCCACATTCCAGTCTGCGTACAAACCCTGAAATCGATGCAGAAATCTACTCCGCAACTGCAATCAAAGTAGATTCCAGTGAGTGTTAATTTCCGGGCTTGTACAGTAGGCTACAGGACAAGGAGCTTTGGCCCCATTGTCTCTGAATCGGTTTGCGGCTAACTAGCCGGAGCTGCAGCTATTAAGTAAACAACAGCTTGTCTGGTGTGCTGATTGACAACATTGCTGGTAAGTCACAGAGTTAAGGCTACCATTTAAAATCTCAAGCCTGCATATCAAGTAATAAGAGCCAGAAAAACCTAACCACTTGTCTTTAACGTAACTCTCGTGGTGATTGCAATAAGGGCCGAAGGCGCCAGAGCGTTGACATGCAAGAAGCTCATCCAGTGCATATTCCTACTTTTGACCTAAGTCTTCAATATCAAATACTTTCAATTGATTCAGTTTTACTTTTACTAGAGTATTTATAGATTACTTGTCAAGTATTTGTGTACTTTTTTCCATAACTAAGAGGGAGGTGGGGGTTGCGGGGGGGTTAAATTCTTTCTTCAACCGAGCATGCCATTTTCAGAAGCCATGGGATCAGGTTTCTCTGCAAACAGCAACCCATTTACCCAAATGTGTGTGGTTGAAAACTTCCAAACACAGAGAGAATTTCTGTCTCAAGAAACACACAAAAACAGAGAGAGAGAGAGAGAGAGAGAGAGAGAGAGAGAGAGAGAGAGAGAGAGAGAGAGAGAGAGAGAGAGAGAGAGAGAGAGAGAGAGAGAGTTTGTGAGCGTGTGGGAGAGAGAGAGGAGATAGTTTGTGAGAGAGAGAGATAGAGAGAGAGAGAGATAGTTTGTGAGAGTGTGGGAGAGAGAGAGACAGATATAGAGAAGGAGAGAGAGATGAGAGAGAGAGAGAGAGAGAGAGAGAGGGGGGGGGGGGCACTCGAGAGAGAGCAGAGAGGGAGAGAGAGCACTCCATGTACATAACCATACACCTCGCTGTAATAATAGCCTATACTTATTTATGACATAGCAGCACCCTCTACTGTTGAGATACAAGAATGCATGGATAGGATCTCTGACTTAAAACATACAGGGAGTGTGATTGCATGCAGCCTGGAACTGATTGAGCTCCACTCCAAATCAAATAATATCATGAAAACACTTAAAAGGCGTTCAGGCTAATTAGAGTAACCCGACAGACCTCAACTGGGTCAAAATGTCCATCCAGTTGAAGGACCTCAGTTAAACATTTTCAAAATCTGCACAACATTTATTACACCCATATAAATACTGCTTTCCCTCAGAATATGAGAGAAATCAAATAATGACCCATTTCCCCAAAATATATACATGTAATATGTAAACAAATCAAAATGTGTTTATTTGTTTTCCAATAAAGGTAACTGATCTGGTAAATGTGTATTGCTAGGAAAAAAGGACTCATGCACACTGTCATCTTCACTTGTAATTCAAAGGTATAATATGTATTGGGAACGTTTCTGGACATGGAGTTTATTATTACTGTAATCCCATGACAAGTAATCTGCTATCCTCCAACTATACCCAGGACAAGTAATCTGCTATCCTCCAGGGCCGCCTGGGAGAAATGCGAGGCCCTGTGTGAGATTTAAACGCGAGCCCCCCCCCCCCCCCCCCCATAAAAGGTTAAAAAAAAAATATATATATATATATATATATATATTTTTTTTTTTTTTATACAGTCAACATATTCTTAAATAATAGCGCTGCCCGAGGCTGGGCATGATACAGTCAACATATAGCAAGAAAGAGAGCGAGAGAGAGCTCCCGTTCTACAGTCAATATACAGTGTTATCGCTGCACAGACCCGGCAATGCCCCTGACCCTCCACCAGAGCAAGGCCAGAGAGAGAGAGAGAGAGAGAGAGAGAGAGAGAGAGAGAGAGAGAGAGAGAGAGAGAGAGAGAGAGAGAGAGAGAGAGAGAGAGAGAGAGAGAAAGAGAGACACATTGGAAAGAAACAACCCAAAACCAGAGCGAATTGAAATGCTATTTGGCCCTAAACAGAGAGTACACAGTGGCAGAATACCTGAGCACTGTGACTGACCCAATACTAAGAAGATCCTTGACTAGGTACAGACTCAGCGAGCACAGCCTAGCCATCGAGAAAGGCCGCCATAGGCAGACCTGGCTCCCAAGCGAAGACAGACTATGCACCCACTGCACACAAGATGAGGTGGAAACCGAGCTCCACTTCTTAACAACCTGCCCACTATACCAAGACATATACTTCCCACAAATTGCAAACACCCAAAGAGACTTTGAAAACATGGACAATAACTCAAAACTCCCATACCTACTGGGAGAAATACAATAATGTGAAATAAAGCCCATTTGAATTGAAGAGAGAGAGATAGATAGAGCATGTCTGTGTGTGTTAGAAAGAGAGAGATAGAGAGAGAGCATGTCTGTTTGTGTGTGTGTGTTAGAGAGAGAGCATGTATATGTGTGTGTGTGTTAGAAAGAGACGGAAAGATAGAGAGAGAGAGCATGTCATTTTGTGTGTTAGAGAGAGATATAGAGCATGTCTGTGTGTGTTAGAAAGAGAGAGAGAGAGAGAGAGCATGTGTGTTTGTGTGTTAGAGAGAGAGAGCATGTCTGTGTGTGTGTGTGTGTGTGTGTGTGTGTGTGTGTGTGTGTGTGTGTGTGTGTGTGTGTGTGTGTGTGTGTGTGTGTGTGTGTGTGTGTGTGTGTGTGTGTGTGTGTGTGTGTGTGTGTGTGTGTGTGTGTGTGTGTGTGTTAGAGAGAGAACATGTATGTGTGTGTGTTAGAGCAGTGGTTCCCAATCCTCTCCTCGAAGCACCCCAGCCGTTCCATGTATTTGTTAAATTCCACCACCAGCACACCTGATTCAACTAATAAAGGGCTTGTTAAGTTGAATCAGGTGTGCTGGTGGTGGAATTTAACAAATACATGGAACGGCTGGGGTGCTTCGAGGAGAGGATTGGGAAGCACTGTGTTTTAGAGAGAGAGAGAGAAAGAGAGAAAGAGAAAGAGAAAGAGAGAAAGAGAAAGAGAAAGAGAGAGAGAGAGAGAGAGATATGGAGAGAGAGAGAGAGAAAGAGAGAGAAGAGAGAGAGAGAGAGAGAGAGAGAGAGAGAGAGAGAGAGAGAGAGAGAGAGAGATAGAGAGAGAGCTCAACGGTGGGAATAGAATAGGTTGAAAAAACTCACCATAACGCAGTATCAATGGCAAAGTTGGAAGGAGACCTTCCGTGGAGATGAAAAGTACCAGTCCCTTGGGAGTCCTAGTTTATCTGCCACACGTTAGCACTCGATAACTTAGCAATTAGCTAAAGGCAGGGACGCATAACTAGCGTTAGCTAATGCTAGCTAGCTAGCATTAGCTAACGCTAGCTAGCTAGCGCTAGCAACGCTAGCTAACGCTAACTAGCGTTACGCTAGCTAGCTAGCATTAGCTAACGCTAGTTACGCGTCCCTGCCTTTAGCAAATTGCTACTAGTACTAGCCGACATAGCTATAGCCTGACTGAAGGTTCTTCTAACATGCAACAACTTTCATCTTCAGTCCATCTGCCGAACATCCTCTTCATCTTGGCAAAGTTGGCATAACCATCATACTTGGTATTGATAACAAGCTTATGGCACACGGTGTAATTTATTCTGCTCCATGCTGCTTTTCAAAAGACATCCACTCCCTCCTCTGAATAGCGCTGAATAGATCCTGTACCTCGTGGGTCTGGGAAGAGCCCGGAACACTATTCTAAAAACGTGTCTATCTGTAGAGCAGCAGAGCCGCAGAAACCGGAACACTATTCAGTCTATTCTACAAACGTGTCTATCTGCAGAGCAGCAGAGACGCAGAAACCGGAACACTATTCTACAAATGTATAATGTGAAATATATAAGCATGTAAAAAAAACTAGATTTTAGGTCTGTGATGAAAAAGGGCCTCGCAGGAAGGGGGCCTCGCAAAAAAATAAAAATAAAAATAATAATAAAAAAAAACAATAATAATTTTATTTTTTTGCGAGGCCCCCCTTCCCGCGAGGCCCTGTGCGACCGCACTGCTCGCACACCCCCTGAGGCGGCCCCAGGACAAGTAATCTGCTATCCTCCAACTATACCCAGGACTACGTGGGTTTAAATCCTTGCTGATACTGTGACGGGTGCATAGGCGGCATTAACACTTTGAGTGCCACGCCGGGTTTTCCTTTTTACCCCCTTGATGCCACCATCCACTTCAATGTTAACGTTAATATCGCCTAATCTATGTTTTAAATTATGGCTATGTGTCTAATCTGCCCGTCGCTTATCAAAGACTATTTTCCAGTCAGTGCTGTCAAGGCAGATTGGTTTTTTATCGCTTCATTTCCGTTTCAGAGCATTTAGAAAAGCACCCGTTTTGAGATAAAAAAAAACAGTTAATTCTGGACCATTCTATGAAAATCGTCTTTTACTGGAATATTCCACAACGTTGATATTCGTCTGCCTATTTAAATAGTTTTCAAATAAACGCTAGATGATCAATATTATAAGTGCACGCAAGCACATTCGGGCCGCGCACGGATAATCGCCGCGTTGATTTCCTCTTGGACTTTTACAGTGAAACCGAAAGAGCCCATTTCACAAAACAGCTTATAACTTCATCAAAATTAGTCTGATTATCCTAACACAGATAACATAGATTCCTTACCTGACATCAGATGGTATCCAACTGGTATATTCCAATTCCTGATCACCATTCGAAAAAATCGATAAGTGTATAGATCCAACGCGATACAGTAGTACACATGATTCCGCGGGGCTGAGAGGCTCCAGAATGAACTGTGGTAACTTGGCTGGATCAGTGGACTGGAAAATGTGGAGTACCGGATTTTTTTCCCCATCCATTTTCATTGAGTCCATTCCAAAATCCCTTATGTCATCTGGGAGACGATAGGGGGCGCTTTTTTCCACATATGATCGCCGGCGGTGCTCGGGTATACTCGGGTAGGCTCGCGTGATGCAATATGATTCCAGATCGCTAAAAAAAAAAAAAAAAAAAAAAAATCAGAGAAATCTCGTGAGTGGCTTTCAACCACATATTAATAAACCCGAGATATCTCGTGTGTGGCAGTTAAAGAGTTAAGGTTCATGGGGCCCGTTTCAAGATAAAAAAAAATGGGTCCCTTATCTTATATTAACACACCCCCCCCCCCCCCATGTACATTTACAGGATAATGTAAAGTAGGCCTAAAGGGACACATGCCTCTCTGACGCACAAATTCACTCTCTCTGACTTATGTGTAAATGCTCAAACTGTGGGGTGCAAGCAAATGGGGAGGCCCTGTGCTTACTTTTCAACCCTAAAATGTTCAGCATAATGCTACAGTGACATGTCATAATATACCGAATGAAACAGCAAACTCTGAGGTTTCTGAAGATATGATGCATTATATTCTACCTCATACCAGAATCACAATAGGAAGCCAATTAAAAAATGTATGTCTTAGGCAAATTTGCACATAAGGCGAGAAGCTAGTACTGTAGCCACTGTGCCAAACTCACCAGGACACAGCTCAACTAGACCCTGGAGAATTACATGAATTGGTTTATGTCAAGAGCAAGGTTTCTTCTACAAGGTGAAATACTTGGTCAGTAAACATCTTTCTGTGTTGGTGATGTGCCTTTTCAAGCGGTTCCACCGCATATCAGTTATCTACGTATATTGGCACAATGTGGGCACATTTGCTTTATCAATCCAGGGTGTGTTTGCTTTGTCAATCCGGGGCCCTGCTAGTGAGTTGAAATGGGTGAAACATACCTAAGGCCACCTATGACAGTTGCTACTCGCAGTCCTTTGTTCTTGACTGTATCTGTCACTTAAACAGACAGGACATTAAAGGGAAATTATGTCGAATTTCGGAATTCATACATGTTATTCCTCTGGTCTAAAACAGTCAAAATATATTAGTGAAAAGGGGCAACTCTCTCCCAAATCCAAAGAGTGCTAAAACTCAAACGTGTGATGTCATCAAGTATAAAGTCTGAAGCTGACAATGAATTGGAAAATATTTTATAGCACCTGGGGGAATGTTAATAGTTCATCATATGTACATTTTCTGTTTCAGAACTGAGAACACTACCATAGAATAAAGATCATTATATTATATAATATATACATATATATATGTTACACATACATAATGTTTGTTATCTTATATATATATATACATTCTTCTAGTCCGTGTCCGTTGGGTTTACATTAGTACATTAGTTTACATTTACATTAATAGTTCCTTGCTATAGTAGCATTTTGAGTTAATACACAGGTTTTGGTGTCGGTTTTGCACATAGGTTGCGTGCCTTTGAGCCAGGGTCGTAACAATATATATATATATATATATTGTTACGACCCTGGCTCAAAGGCACGCAACCTATGTGCAAAACCGACACCAAAACCCGTGTATTAACTCAAAATGCTACTATAGCAAGGAACTATTAATGTAAATGTAAACTAATGTACTAATGTAAACCCAACGGACACGGACTAGAAGAATGTGACAGCTCTCCCTCTAAGCACCGACCCTGCATGTGTGTTACCAGGTTTTTTTTTTTTTTTTTTTTTTTTTTGGTCTTTTTCCCCCTCCATTTTCCTCCGATTTTCTCCCATCCCAATGTTAGTCGTATGCCAATTCCCAGTCCCTTCCTGGTCGCTGCGCTTTACCCCCCACAGTCAGATCATTTGGGAGAGTGGAGGCTACCACGTGCTTCCTCCGACACACGTCCAGCCAATCACCGCTTCTTTTCACCTGGCAGCGCGGATTCTCATTGAGAGGGCGTAGCGTGTGGGAGGACCACACTATCCCCCTCACGTCCAATCCGCGCTTAGCAGGCGCCCCGACCGAACTGTAGGAGTCGCTGTTTACAACGACCCGGACCCACCCCGCCAGCTTCTCCCACCCTCTGATACAGCCAATTGTATCAGTGCAGACGGCCAGCCAAGCTGGTGACAACCCCGGAGCTGTGAGCTGGATTCGAACAGGCGAACCAAGCTCACAGCTCCGGGGCTGGTGACGAACGCAATCTCCGCTCGACCACCTAACCGCCGACCAGGGTTGGTTTTAAAGATACTCCCAGCAGGTAACCAATCAGCACTAATTGGCTAATTGGCAGCCCTCACCTGCATGCCCCGTGACACAGGAGTGATCAGGCCTGCCTGCACAGTGACACAGGAGTGATCAGGCTCGTGGTACATAACACCTCCCCCACCAAACTGGTTGCCCCAGAGGCAACCACCACACAACAACCCATAAACAAAAACAAAAAAAACAACTGTGACCCATTAGTTGTCAGGGCCACCACCACAACAGCGATAGCGGTTACCACAAACACTGGTACTATGACCGTGAGAGGGCGTCTGCTAGCACGTTGTCCCTCCCACGAATGTGGCGAATATCCAAGTTATACGCTTGGAGGAACAAACTCCATCGCATCAAACGATGGTTCGAGTTCACCATGCTGCGAAGAAAAACCAAAGGGTTATGGTCTGTATACACAACAAGGGGTAAACTGGAGGATCCAACGTAAACATCAAAATGGTTCAAGGCAAGAACCAAAGCGAGCGCCTCCTTCTCTATAGTAGAGTAGTGCAGTTGATGCCTGTCAAACTTTTTAGAAAAGTAGCACACTGGGTGCTCCACCTCTAATGCATCCTCTTGCAGGAGGACGGCTCCAGCACCGAGGTCACTAGCATCCACTGCCAACTTGAATGGCAGTTGAAAATCGGGAGCTGACAGAACGGGAGCGCTAATCAGAATACCCTTGATGCTCTCAAAAGACTGTTGACAAGTCTCAGTCCACACGAAAGGTACCTTAGGACTGAGCAGATTGGTCAAAGGGGCAACAACAGAAGCAAAGTTCCTACAGAAACTCCTATAGTACCCTGCCATACCTAGGAAGCGCTTTAACTCCCGCCTGGTGATGGGAGCAGGGAAGCCCACTATAGCCTCCACCTTAGCTGTAATGGGGCACACATGCCCACGTCCAACCACCTTACCCAGGTAGGTAACCGTGGCCTGTCCAAATTCACATTTTGCAAGGTTAACTGTCAAGTTAGCATCACCCAACCGCTTGAACACTTCGGCCAGATGCTCCACATGTTGTGACCAAGAGGAACTGTGGATAACCAGGTCATCCAGATATGCCTCACAGAACGCTACCCCGGCCAGGACCTTGTTCACTAGCCGCTGAAACGTCGCTGGGGCATTTCGCATGCCAAAGGCCATCACTGTATACTGGCAGAAACTCTCTGGTGTGACAAAAGCGGATATCTTACGTGCTCGCGGAGTAAGCGGAACCTGCCAGTATCCCTTTAGCAAATCCAATTTACTTACAAAGGCTGCTGAACCCACCCGATCGATACAGTCGTCCATCCGAGGAAGAGGGTACGAGTCCGGCTTGGTTACTGCATTAACTTTACGGAAGTCAGTACAGAACCGATGAGTGCAGTCTGGCTTATCAACAAGCAGGCAGGGGGAGCTCCACGCACTAGAACTGGGCTCCGCAATGCCATGTCTCACCATATAGTCTACTTCCTTACTCAAGATCCTTCGTTTTTCCGGATTCACCCTGTAGGCATGTTGCTTAATTGGCCCTGCACTATCAACATCAATGTCATGCTCGAGTACATTAGTACGACTAGGGACATCAGAAAACAAACGTATATGCTGTCTAAGTAGGCGCACCACATCCGTACGCTCAGGAAGTGGTAAGTACGACAGGTGTGAGTCCAAGTCACCTAGTATCTGGGTGTTTGGCAACCTGCCCTGAGAAATCTCCTTTGACACAGAACAGTCGGCTACAATAGGAGATGCAGAAACTGTTAGAACAGCCACAGGCTTGACCCCTGACTGGTCAATCTGAGCCCTATCATTGTACGCCTTCAACATATTGACGTGACATAATCTACTCTTGCGCCTGCGGTCGGGAGTCTTAATCAAGTAGTCGACCTCACCAACTTTGCGCTCAATGGAGTATGGCCCACTGTATTTAGCCTGTAATGCAGACCCAAGAATAGGCGAGAGAACCAACACCTTGTCTCCCGGTGAGAACACCCTATGTCGGGCCCGCCTATCATACCACACCTTCATTTTTCCTTGGGCTACCTTTAGGTTCTCTTTCGCTAGTTCACATGCTCTACTACGCTTAAGCCTGAAGTCACACACATAGTCCAACAAATTAGCAGATGAAGGAGTCTGGTCAGCCAACCACTTTTCCTTCAGCAGTTTCAACGGACCCCTCACTGTGTGGCCGAACACCAGCTCAGCCGGGCTGAATCCAAGAGACTCCTGGGTTACCTCCCTAGCAGCAAACAGAAGCAAAGGGATTCCATCATCCCAGTCTTTTTAGAACTCCGTACAATATGCCCGCAGCATTGTTTTGATAGTCTGGTGAAATCTCTCCAGCGCCCCCTGGGACTCTGGATGATAGGCAGAGGAAGGGCAATGCTGGATAGACAACTGCTGGAGGACCTGAGCAAAGAGACGGGACATGAAGTTAGACCCTTGATCTGATTGAATAACCTTTGGTAAACCAAACGTCGAAAAAAACCTAACCAGAGCTTTGGATATAGCTGGGGCTGTGATCTTGCGTAAAGGAATGGCTTCAGGGAAACGGGTCACTGCACACATAATAGTCAAAAGGTACTGGTTCCCTGTCTTAGTTCGAGGGAGGGGACCAACACAGTCAATGAGGATCCGCTCAAAAGGTTCCCCAACGGCAGGGATAGGCTGCAGAGGAGCCTGAGGGATCTTCTGGTTTGGTTTACCAACAACCTGACACACATGGCACGAGCGGCAATATTGTGCCACATCTGACTTCAAACCAGGCCAACAAAAATGTCTCAGCACACGGTCATAAGTCTTCCTGACTCCCATGTGACCAGCAAGATCATGATCATGTGCTAGATGCAGTATATCAGGACGATACACGGCTGGAACAACAATCTGAAACACACTGCCCCAGTCATCCAGACTAGACAGGTTAGGTGGTGTCCACTTTCTCATGAGCACGTCATTGCTAACAAAGTATCCTTGAGACGTATCTATCATTGCATCCTCTAAAACCGCCTCTTCAAAGAGGGACGACAAGGAGACATCCTTGTTTTGCTCTAGTACCAACTGCTCATGAGACGGTATCACCTTACCAAAACCCTCATCAGGGCCACTTTTCAACTCAACAAAGAACGTGTCACTAAGTGTCATATCACAATCTGAGTTAACAACATCATGGGTGTCACATTTGACCTTTGACATTGCTTGTGTTACCGCACACACAGGAAACACTCCTGGATGCTTCTGTGCGAGCTCATCAGGAACCTCAGAAACTACAGGGACGGGAATTACAACTGGAGTAGCCAGTACTTTGCCACCGGCCAAATCGTTCCCTAGAATGAAGGACACCCCCTTTATGGGGATGTGAGAACACACTCCTACAACAACATTGCCTGATACTAAGGGAGAGTTTAGCGAGACCTCATGCAAAGGAGTATTCACAAAGCCTCCTCCAAAGCCCTGAACAATGGCACCGGAATGCAATGAAGAATCTTCAGAAAATGGCAAAATCCCATCCAGAATGAGAGACTGGAAAGCTCCTGTATCTCTCCATATAGTAATAGCCTGCTCTGATCCTAATGCACCAACCAGTGAAACAAATCCATCCATCATAAACGTTGAGGAGCCCTCTAGCTCCCTGTCTGCACCTTTGATACTTCGCACCCCACCCTCTAATGTCGGCATAGGTGTCCTGTCCATGATTTCTACAGGAGCCACAGTTTTTACATTTTTCTGCTTAAGCACAGGGCACCCAGCAACGATATGACCAGGCTCCTTACAGTAAAAACAGATAACCCCCTCTGGGAATGCACTAGCAGAGCCACCTTGCCTAGGAGTCGAAGTAAACCGACCAGCAGACACGGGTGCCGGGAACCGGCTCCCCTGAAAAGGACGCCTACTACCCCTGGACTCCACACGGCCCTCCTCTACAAAGACAGATTTGTGTGTCAACACAAACTCATCAGCCAAGACAGCAGCGTTGCCTATCTTCGATACCTTATGCTCATTCAGATGTGTGGAAACATTATCAGGAACACACCTTTTAAATTCCTCTAGGAGAACCAACTGTCTAAGCTGCTCCCTTGACTCTGCTTTTTGCGAGGTGCACCACCGGTCAAAGTTTCAAGTTTCAAGTTCAAGTTTCTTTAATAGTTGTCATACAGAAGTACAGAATACTTTTATACAAAATGCTTCTTACTGTTGCGCTCCAGAGACTGTGCAAGACAAGATAAGTATGAAATAAAATAACATAGTAAAATTAGAAGTAAAAAAATGAGGTCACAGTGTTCAGTTTAGACATATGTACAATGTTCGATGCAGAATAGACGTAGTTACCATACAATATACAATACTGTGCAGTGTACTAATATACAATACTATATAGTGCAAGGCAGAAATGGAGAAATGGGACGAGGTGCAATTTAGGTACAATTCACAGTAGGTGTACGAGTTGTAGTGCAAATCCTTTATCAATAAATATAAAGTGTAAGTGTGTTTGTGTGATCTAAAGTGTGGAGAGTGGGTGCTGCAGTGTGTTGTTTGTTTGAGTGAGTGTGTGCGTGTGGGTGTGTGTGCTGTGTGCATTTGATGGTTGTTGCATAGTGATTATTGTTCGTTTAGCGATTATTGTTCGTTTAGCAGCCTGATGGCCAGGTTCTCCTTCTCTTTTCCGAATTCAACATACGACTGTCCCTCCGACCTGCGATAGCCTCTAAAACGCTGACGATAGGCCTCGGGGACCAACTCATAAGCCCTCAATATGGAAGCTTTGACAAGCTCATAATCAGCGCTTTGTTCAAGGGACAGAGCAGTATAGGCTTCTTGTGCCCTACCAACTAAAACACATTGCAGCAGCAGTGTCCAGGCGGTATCAGGCCACTTCAATGTGTAAGGTTTGGTTCTTTCCCCACCACGGGCTTCTTGAAGTACTGTGATGATTGGTCCGCTGCTCTCCCACTCGCTCTGTCCCTTTAAGTTTTCTGTTAATCATTGCATTCTCCTTTTCACACGCTTCTTCCCATAGACGCCGTTGATTGGTTCCCCCCCAACCACACGCTTGTCAATCACATCCCTCAGCTGTCACTGCTTGTCAATTAAGCATTCCCTGATTATTTATACCCCGTTTCCCCTTTCAAGTTTGTTGGATCGTTTTGATATTTCTCTGTTTGCATTCCCCGTTCCTGCTGCTGCTGCTGTTTTGCTCTCTGTGCTTTACCTCCAGGATATTCCAAGAAGCCTTCCTCTTGGACACCTTTTCCCCGTGGCGACGTGCTCGCTCCGCTGCTGTTCCAGCACTCATTACGCACTACGTCTGGGTGAGTTTTTTACTGACTGTCTTGATCAAATTCCGTTTTCGTGTGTTTCTATAACACTGAAGATTACCACTTTTTTTATCAGACAGTCACTCACCCAGCGATCGCCTTTTTGTTGTTCTCACTGGGATAATATTTTTGGGACTTTACATCTCCCACTGTGTGTTGTTCACACCGAAGATATTATTCACATTGGATTGTTTTTTGGACTTCACTCTCAGTGTCTATTTTTGCACCGAAGATATTCACTTGGGATTGTGTTTTGGAACAGTGCTCACTGTGTGTATTTACACGAAGATATTCACTTGGGATTGTGTTGTGGAACTTTGCTCACTGTGTGTATTTACACGAAGATTAGTTCACTTGGATAACTTTTGTATTTGGGTACAAGTCACCTCTCCTGTTCTCCTGCTCGTTCCACCTGCACCCTTGTTGACTCGCTCCCTCTCTCTCTCTCTCGGTCCCGCAACACTTCGGAGATTCTGCCGAGAGAAGTCTGCAGAGCGGCTCAGACGTCAGCATCTGCTACCCCCTACTACCACCACGGGAGAAGCTGCAGAGCAGCAGAACATTTTCCCCCTTGCTTGTGTACCTGTCTTGTTTGACTTGCCTATTCTGTGCTCATTAATTAGTCTCAATAAACAAGCCCTTGTTTTTGGCAACTCTGAATTCCTACTCTCTTGTGTCGTGCGTTTGGGGTCGGTGTCAAACCATAACACAATGTGGTTGCCACCCGTTCAAAAAGGGGAAAATATCTTTCCACGTCTTTCTCAAAAAATGGAGGTACCATCCTAATATTCCTGCCTACATCAAAACCGGAACGTGACTCTGGATGCAGAGCACCCGCCTGCAAGGCAGCATGCTTATATTCAAGCTCCTTCTGTGCACGCTCGTGCTCCAGCAACATTTGTTTCTCCTTAAACTTACGCTCCTCACGCTTAAACTCACGCTCCTCACGCTCATGCTCACGCTCCTCTTTCCTCTCTCTCTCCTTAAGCTCACGCTCCTCTTTACTCTCTCTCTCCTTAAGCTCACGCTCCTCTTTACTCTCTCTCTCCTTAAGCTCACGCTCCTCTCTCCTCTCCTCACGCTCTCGCTCTAGCTGCCTTTCCTTAAACTTCAACTCCCTAATCCTCCACTCACCCTCTACACCAGGTAATAGCGGAGAGGCGCCAGACGAAGGAGGCTCCTCCACCCTCTCCTCAAGCACCTGCTCCCTAATGAGTAACACCCTTAAAGCACTCAAGGCAGTCGGCTTCAAACGTTTCTCACCTGCAGAAAGCTCTACCCTGTAGTGTACAGCAAGTTCTAGAAGTTGTTCTTTGGAAAACTTCTCCAACATATCATGAGACGGGCGATCAACAAAGTCCTTGATGGAAGCCATCGTCACTGTACCAGCCACCACAAGCTACACACTTTACCTCACAGTCACGAAGAACCACTAACGAACCACGAAGACCCCCCTAACGAACCACTGAAGAACCACGAAGAACCACTGAAGAACCATGAAGAACCACTGAAGAATGCTAAATGCCAATAATAACAACCAGAAGGGAACACGGCGGAAATGTGAGCTCTACGGAGCGCACCTTTCTAGGTTGCAAACAATTTTTTTTTAAATAAAACACACCCACCCTAAATAGACGTGTCATACATGCAGGGTGTTAGGTGCTACCAGGTATGCTCACCAAACACTCAAACAAACAAAATAAATCCAACAAACAATTCCAAACAGGTGCGCCTTCTAACCTGATATGACTACATATGCTTCTACGTCTAAACTGCAGTCAAAACCGGCCCACCACATGTCTACCCTAAGAAACACTAAATCAAGCCCTACCACACTACCTGTGTTTTCTGGCCGCCCTAATCGACCTACCCTTAAACTAATGCCCTGTAGACCTAACCATCTTCAACCACACCTGTTACCAGTCAAAGATCATACTTGACCATCCACCCGTCCAGTACATGATACGGTACCAGACAAGCAGATGGTGCTAATCCCTTCCTTGACTGCCCCAGGAGTACGTGGTGCACAGGACGCTAACCAACAACCAGAAAATAATGTCCCTATCTACATGTGGTGCCCACTAAACTATATATTTTAACAGCATAAGTAGTCACATCAAATTACAAACAAATACGGCATACTCACCTGTTTTATGAAATGGCTCAAGCCCCCACGTTACACCATAATGTAACGAACACCACCCAAACCATAATACCATGACACCCTGTGTAACACAAAAAAAAACCACCAAACAAATTTCTAGGGGTAAATATCCCGGACGAGCGCCCAACTGTTACGACCCTGGCTCAAAGGCACGCAACCTATGTGCAAAACCGACACCAAAACCCGTGTATTAACTCAAAATGCTACTATAGCAAGGAACTATTAATGTAAATGTAAACTAATGTACTAATGTAAACCCAACGGACACGGACTAGAAGAATGTGACAGATCTCCCTCTAAGCACCGACCCTGCATGTGTGTTACCAGGGTTGGTTTTAAAGATACTCCCAGCAGGTAACCAATCAGCACTAATTGGCTAATTGGCAGCCCTCACCTGCATGCCCCGTGACACAGGAGTGATCAGGCCTGCCTGCACAGTGACACAGGAGTGATCAGGCTCGTGGTACATAACAATATATATAAAGTAGTGCTATCAGGCGATTAAAAAAATTAATCTAATTAATTACAGGATTTGTAATTAATTAATCTAATTAATCACATTTTAATCGCATAACCATTTTATGCCTGATATTCTATATTCTATAATCATATTTCAAATTGCATGTGTCCGGATGGCAGAATTCAGTACTTGTAGGAGCCAAAGCTATATTTAGGTTATTGTATTATATAATTGTCATAATAGAACATTCTAGAACATTTGTGATGTCACAGTATGATGTCATGGGCGAACATTCTAGAACATTTGTGATGATGTCATAGCCGACATTCTAGAATCTAGAACATCGAACAAGCTATGACATTTGTGGTGATGTCATAGCCGAACATTCTAGAACATCGAACATTCTAGAACATTTGTGGTGATGTCATGACCGAACCTTCTAGAACATTTGTGTATATATACAGTATATTCAGCAATTCTCTCAGCCAGCCAGGTCAGTGTGCATTTTTGGACCACCCATTTGGATATTTTTGTTTTACACTGGAGCGGCTGTGGACATTATTTTTCTTTATCAACTAACGTACTACTCACAAGTAAGTAATTTTAACCAGTAGAGTGGAACATCGGCCCTCATAGTACTGTATCTACAAAACCTTCTGTTGAATCATCTTCCATTGATTAATTTGCTTAGATTTTTCAGGTCTGGTCAATTTGAGCATGGTGTTATTCACAGTCAGAGATACAATTTTTTTTATTGATATTCTCATTTGGTTCATTACAATTTACTCAAGCCTAGTAACAGACACAGTATTTCTGACACTGGAATACATTCCCTGAGATCCATAGATGTCCCTAGAATCAGATACCAAGAACATGCAAATGGACCATATAAAAAAAAGTCTGTAAATGTGTATTCTACTTCTTATGGAATGAATGAGATAATTATTTTTTTTATTTTTTTTTGTAATTAATTTTGAGTAAATTTTCATAACGCGATAATTTGCTGAGTAATTAATTAATCTAATTAACGCGATAAACTGACAGCCCTAATATAAAGATAACAAACATTATGTGGGTCATTGTCAGTTTGATTCTTACTTCTCTGGTTTCTGGCTTTGGGAGAGAGTATCTCATGTTCACAAATGATGATTGAACTGCCTTCAGGCCATGGAAATCACATTTTCAAAAGTTTAATTTGAGTGGTGTTCCCCTCTTAACTCATTCTGCGCCATACCCGAGTATAGTCGGGTTTCGCCGCCATGCGGTGAGCGCCATACCCGAGTATACTCGGGTTATGATCCTTTGATATTTTTCCTTTGATCCCCGTTCTATACACTCGGCCGGAGCTCCGTGGGCCTCCCTGGCTCATCTGCCTACGTTACAATTGCAATGACGATCGAATCCTGCCAGGTGTCAGTATCGCCTACCTTTTGAACAGTTTGGTGTGGAGACACTTTTTATTTTTTTTTATTTTACTGCAAGGACTCCTCCCCCTCAGGGGACAGAGTGACAGAGCGATCGCTCTGAGATTTTATTGCCTGAATCCTATTTCCTGTATACACGAGTATAGACATATACACGAGTAATCGAGATTGCGATGGGATCACTGGGGATTATTCTTTTTGGAGCACCTTCTGGCTAAGGTAAGGTATATTCTATGTCTATTTTACCGGACCTAAAACTTGCTTTTGGTAACAATCACAATTTTGAGTTAAAACGACCCCCCCCCCCCCCCCCCCTGGATGATTTTGTGAAGACACATATGTACATGGTATATACCTTTGATTTGGAAGTATTTGGGGTTTCAGGCGGGCAACCAGAACGATTTGGGCATATTGCATATAACATGCCATATCTCGCGATCTATGAAAAAAGACTGGATTATTTTGGAAAGGGGTGATGTTTAGCATGTAATAGTGCACAAACTACAGTATGTAGAAATTAATTGGTTAGTCAGTGATGGACTATGAACAATGCCTGTCAAATGAGCTGTAGTATTGTCTCCATAGCTATAATACAGAACACACGATGGGTCTGCAAACATCGCTAAAATGGTCAATAACGCTGGCGCCATTGAGTAAAGATGGGAAAAGGGTGTGGCGCTCAATGAGTTAAAGGGACTGACATCCTGCAGGCCCACTCTGGCCACACTTTGGGCCAGACCAAATGGAAGAAATTAACACAATCACAGTAATCAAAAGGACTTCTTTTCAACATCTATAGACCAATAGGTTTAATAATTAAATAGTTTGTCGCATTGAACTGGACAATAATGTAACATGTGACCTCAAATCAAAACTCCAATAATATCCAGTCTACATTTCAGATCTCATTTGGTTCTATAGTTTTTCATTATTATTCGCTCATCATGTAGCCAGCACACGTATCACAAATATCATAATTTAATCTCAACAGGATCCCAGTGAAAGACGATGAACAACAATATTGATTACGCTGCCAGGCCTAATTATTGGTTATTTTGTCTCACAACTATGTCCTGGTTTTTGTTTGTGGCGCTAGCTTGGAAAGTTACAAGGACATCCTGGTGCACAAAGTGACACACAGAAACATTAAACACAGTACATGTATCTCCACATATGTAAATAATAGAGCTGGTGAGTGAGGTTCCACCTGTCATTTGCCCCCATTGTAGCCACTTATTGAAGATCAAAACTAAAGTATTACAGCCAAACCGTATTGTTTAGGTTCATAATCTTTGATGGAGGTATATATTATTTAATTAGTATACTGTTACAACCAATAAAGGCAACTGTTTTAATTGTATTAATCTTTGAGAAATTATTTTTTTACCCGCGTCAGAGTAGTTGTGTGATTGGTCGATGATCAGTGAGGCCTTATGGGCACTGCAGTAGTTACCATGGAAACGAGTAAAGATTAAATTGCATTAGGTACACAGTCACGTACCAGAGACTTTTCCCCTTGTTTTTCTGTAATTTAATGTAATTTAATTAAGCTCTCGTCAAATGTCAGACCAATTGGATAACTGTAACCATATAAACCTGCTACCTTGGGAAACTCCTATGGTAAAAAAAACTTGGTGGGTGTTAAAACTATAAAACAAAGCGGGGCTCGCAACTCACTTGATGCTCCAAGGTGTTTTAATTGACAAAATAACAGCAGTAGATACAACGTTTCGACCGACCCTTCCGGTCTTTTTCAGGTATTCATATGACCGGAAGGGTCGGTCGAAACGTTGTATCTACTGCTGTCATTTTGTCAATTAAAACACCTTGGAGCATCAAGTGAGTTGCGAGCCCCGCTTTGTTTTATGTATTACTGTTTTTACAGTTTGGCTCAGCACCACAGAGGATGTGCGTTATTTTTTTTTCTGGGTGTTAAAACTATCACTCCCCGGGTCTATACTATATAGCAGGACTACTGGTAAAAAGAAAAATTCGGGGGGTGGGGGTGGGGAATAAAACTCTAGTTTTCCACGGTTGTTAATCATAGCAATTCGCAGACAGAATTATAATCTGAACAAACACAGATCATCTCGGCTGGTATACGTGGGGGTATTTCGAAGCCCTGAGAACTCGCATCCAGATTTGCTTGGGAGAGGGCCAACGACAACACATTAACCATCCATAATCATACATGACCAATAGCAGAGGCAGTAATAACAACAAAATCAAATCCCGCAAGGCTAACAGGATAAACCACAGTGAATAATGGATTCAACAGGCAAGTAGGGGAAGAGAGTACGTTTCCATCGGAGTCCTGGGAAACAGTTTGGCGACGACGGGATACTCATTCTAGGAGCCCTCCTCCACCCGGCAGCTGTGAAGGTGGCGCTGCCCCAAGCCATCCAAAGAATTCCTAAACGGAGCTACATGGTTCTCTCAGCGCAGGGGTTCATTATGTGAGCGCTGTTCGGTATGTCATGTCATGAACTGCTTTCCTATTTAAATTTGCATTCCCCTCCCGAGTGAGGCCTGCAATATTAAAACCACACTGTGAAAAATACCACTTCAGCGACTGAAATGCCACGTTGGCCCTTGGGCTTTACCATCTACTGTACCTTCTCAAGTTCTTATTTGCTGAAACCTAAAAATACAGGTGTCCTAGGTATTTTATGTACATAGGCTCCAAACTTTTAAACTGCTAGTACCTTTGTCCTTCAATCATTAACGATAGGTTATGACTATAACCAAGTTCTGTTAATAGTGGTGACGCTCGGCATCACTCATGCACTGTCCTCGCACACGTGCACGCGCACTGAATAAAGACCACAATGTACCTTTATATCCCAATATTTGTCTGACCACACCCCTATCAGCTTACCTACATAAGCAGGTGTGTGGTCACCTGCTCTCCTCCTTCCCAAGCTTTCACCACAAGGTGAGATCAAGGGCCGCAGCGGCGTCGGATGCCGAGCGTCACCACTATTAACAGAACTCGTCTGTACTCGTTCTGTATCATAGTGGATCCGCTCGGCATCACTCATGCACACAGGGAGGCCGAGCGGAGCCACCGGCCGACAAATACACCCCGCTGAAGGCCCCCACAACCATCAGAACAGGGAGGGCCGAGCCCCCCCGACCCCCCCTAATGGAGGGCACCCCCCCTATTGGAGGTTTCCCGGGAGGGCGACGGACCCGACCGTGCGAAGAGGCACTCAAGCAACTCAACGCACAGGGTGAGCAGACCGTGGCCTGACCCCACGACTACACACACGCACAACCCGCATGCCACCCGGGAACGAACGGAGGGAACAACCTCGTTACTGCCCCCAGAATCACGGGGTCAAGGGCAACCCAACCCCGTGGCAAGGCCGTAGCAGCGGAGCGCGCAGGAAGGTCCAGACCCACCAAAGGGACTGGACCCCCTGGAACGGGGGCCCGGAGAAGTCCACGATGCCAGCATCAAGACCCCACCAGGTGGTCACTTAGTGACCCCGCCCCCCACATCGCCAGCGTATTCGGACAAAGGCCCCTCAGCCGAGCGGGCCCTGTCCCCCCAATAGTACACCGCCTGGCACACTGACCCTGCAGAACAGGCAGTCAGCATGGCCGTAAGCACACAAAAAAGGTTAACCAACGGAAGCAGGCAGCGCACCGAATTTTTTTTTTAAAATAAAACAGGCACCAGGCTGTTAACCCGAGCCTGGAGACTGCGGACGAGACAGGCGCCAAAGGAGTCAGCTGAAAACAGCCGCCCCGGCGGAAGGGGCGTATGCTGGCGTTGTTGCATGACCAAGCCTCCATTTAAAAAAAAAACCACCCAGAGGGGTTGAGGCAGAGAAGGCTGACACGATTGGCAGACGTCATGAACGTGCAGGGGCACCCTCAACCGGGTAACCCGGGAGTTGACACTGCTCCAACACACCAGGGAATCAACCACCTTGTCGTTACCGAATGCGGTGGTTGTTCCTATAACCCCTCAAGAAAAAACTCCAAAACACACCTGCGGGTATACACAGGCTATACCGCAGTACAAGTGTTTCAGTTTTCAAAAAAGGGTTATCCCAGGCCTACGGGTCGACGAAACATTACTTCGGACCGGGCCTGGCGATACGGGAAGCACAGGATCACCAGAGGAGGTCAAAGACCACCCCAACAGGCCCCTCTTCGCCATGCGTGAGAGAGGAGCGAAAATAATGGAGAACCAGCCCCAAGCACACCGTACTTGGTATGCCCAGGCGGTCTCCCAACCAAGTACTAACCAGGACCAACCTGTGTAGCGGCCGAGATCTAACGAGATCGAGCGTGTACAGGTTGGCATGGCCGTAAGCCATTACGACAGTGCAGAGTACAAAATGTACCCAACTAGGGTCTCCATAGCGCTTAACCCTGTGACACCCGGACCGACCTGGCATTTTTCCCCCTGAAAAAAGCCCAAGTCCCTCAGGGTACCAGAACAGCAGATCTGCATCCCCGGCGGACAACAGGTTTAACTGATCCAGACCAGCGTGACCAGAACCAGTCCCGTGCCCTAACCACGCCGACATGCCTACTCCAGGAGAAGGGGCAGATATGCGTGTTGATCTTAAACATGAAAAGAAGGCACCACCCAGACGTTCGGGGCGAACCGCGCCCGGTGGCCCACCCCCAGGGCGTGAGACCCCTCTACATATGTTCAGATCCATTCCGACATCATCCCCCAAATATGAATGAGAATCCGTCGACAACCAAAACAGGTCGTCGGAAGAGGAAAAACCTCCATCCCAGTTGCTTGATAAAAACGCTGTTTTAACCCGAAGCAACCAAGGCGTGCCAGTCAGTCGCCTGATTACAGAACACCCCGAGCTAGCACTATGCGTGCGTCGGGACACAACCACATCAATGAACAGGCTATTTAGACCTGTCATTGAATCCCCAAGGCGCCCAGGGGAACGACAAGAGGGGTGTGATACTTCCTAACTCCAACTCTTTTTAATAGAAAAGAAGGAAGCACCAACAGTATGTATCCCAGTCTACACAGCCGGGGGTAAATTTTTTTCACATTTTTACATCCCACCACCCTCCCATAGGAAGGAGACGGAAATCCCCAGAGAGACTTCCCACGCGAGCTGTACAGATTGAAAAGAATATATTGCACCTTGAGCCATGTAAAAGATTGGTTTTAGGGCTCTCCTGGGAGGAGGCACTGAACCCATACACACTCAATAATCGAATTGAATCGAATACACACACAATAGAGTAGGACTCCTTCTTGAGGTTCCACTCACCTTGACAATCTGAGGAGGAGGCTCTGTACTCTGAAGGAGGCTCCCTCACATGGAAGGAGAGTCCCAACTCACAGAAGGCCCGAATAGGAGCTTCGTGAGGAGGAGCCCTGACCACCCCCCGAAACAGATCCATCACATGGACCTGAACAGCACACGGAAGTCCTACCAACAGAGACGCGCACAGTGACGTACTCTATGGCGGGGGAATTTCTGCGGTGCACACGCCCAATATTCCAGGGCGTGGGACCAGGAAACCCCCCCCCCCCCTCACCCTGTAACGTAACGTGCCGAACCGCAACGTGACAGGAACCTTGAAGGACAGGTGGGTTTACCCCTGACCAACAGAAAAAAGGTGGAGGAAAGGTTACCAGTTCACCCCTTTACGACCCCACACCCATGATACGATGTAATGACAAAAAGAGAGTATGACACAGTCATAGTCAGCTCCATGAAGCGTCTAACAGCTTCACACAGCGCATGTGCTAACCTGCTATCTGATTTTTACTAAGGAAAAAACACGGAATAGAGAGGGCTCTCCAAGAGCCCCGGTACCAAACTTACACATGTGCTTCTGTGGCCAGCCCAACCCAGTTGTAGGTCACATGACACACACAACCCATCATCACCTACAAAAAATGGCAAAAACACTCTACAGAGGAACGCCGTTTTTCATAATGAGAGAATACATAATTCTCGATTAGTATCGGCCACAGGCCTTGCTAAGCACACACGAAAAGCGACCAAACAATCTTTTCTTTTAGGAAAATAAAGTTTCTCAAGCAGTTTTAGCACAACCTCAGCAATCAAGCTAAGGGTTTCATCGTATCCCTACCACACAGTGACACAATGTAGTGTAACAACATGTCTGAGAGGGGGATGAAGAAGTCCCCAGGGAACCGGGGGGAAACACAACCCTCCTACTTTACCCTTAATACGGCCAGTTAAAACAGGAAAACCTGTTAATATGTGAACACACTGTTCATTGTCATTACAGGCTGAGAAAAGAATCATTCTTTACTTATATGTCACTAAGCATAGCTTTATAGGTTAGTTTAACCCCCTTAGTTGTGAGTACACGGTACATAAACACACATGATGTTTCTCAACACAACAAACCAGATCATTTTCACATCTGTAACAAACAACCCGATTTGCATGGAGAAGCTAAATACCAGTGACAAGACAATTCACACATAACTCGCGTCGTATCCTAAATGTAGTGCAGCAACACTCGTTTTGGAAAACATCGTTATTTACAAAACATTTAGAAGGGAAAGCAAGAAGAAGTGTTCAAGGTCTGGTCAGGACCTTGCCTACCTTGAGCGCAGATCAAGCGAAACTGCAGTCTCTAACAAGGCACCGTAGTAAACACAGCCGTACTGTGTTGTCGACCTGGGCAGCGTCGCCGCTCCATCCCGCCACTACGGTCCCCCTTGTTGACGCAGTCCTTGCCGGCCTGGCTCAGGGCAGGTTCGACGAACATCCTCTGTCAAAGATGACGTCGTAGTCAAGAGTGTTTAAAACATGTTATAGTCACAGCACGTTCAACAGTGTAGCATTAAGCTAACGGCCGCCCTCGGCCGATAGCAGCAAGCTAACGTTTCCTAGCCTAGCCTAGGTAGGCCACAACTAGCATGCAAGCTAACGTTTCCTAGCCTAGTGATCACAACAGGCTAGCGCCGCAGCTAACAGCTGACTGGCTAACAGTAGGCCACCACTAGCACGTAAGCTAAGCAGCTATCACCTGAACTTGTACACAATGATATAACAATCACTCAGACAGGCCGCCGTTCTGAAACCCTCCTCACTGTTTAAGAGAGAAGAGAAACGAAATGTTAACACAGTTTTACAACGGTGATTTTACCAACATCCGACGGAGCCAGCACAAGTCCCATCTGGGCCGTAGCTGACTTGAACACAGATTTTCCGATAACGAACATCCATGCCCATATTTCCTCGTGAGGGAATACTCTCATTTGTATATGAAAGACGGGGCCTCACGGTGACAGAGAAACATCCACTCGTCCAGAAAACACAGGGATCACCAGTGTTACTGGTCGTGGCCCACTAGTTAATTATAATGGGCTTCAGACCAAGGTCCTCTGCCGTTGCCTAATAGGCTTGAACAAAGGACCCTTAATCTGGGGCCGGTGTTCGTAAACATTGTCAGCTAGCCCCCATAGCACTAACAGACAAGTGGAGCTTGCAAGCAAAACATTACTCACCAACCTGGAACACACCGCTTCTCACAACAGCGGCGCGTCCTACAATCCAGCTGTGCCGCTGAAAGGTTTTACCGCAACCAGCCACAGCAAGGAACTGCAGTTGGGAGACATGTAGCGGCGTGCTCCCAATACGAAAACCGGTGGAGGATTTTTAGAATGATCATCATCTTCCAGACACTCCAGTACGAAGACAATATCGCTGTATTTTCTCGAATATAGTGAGAGAGAAAATAAAGATATGATGTCAACGCATCTCTTGTTTTCCAATTCTTCTCCTATCATCACATCCATCAAGTGGGGATCTACCGAGGCACTTCCTTGTGGTGAAAGCGAGAAGGAGGAGAGCAGGTGACCACACACCTGCTTATGTAGGTAAGCTGATAGGGGTGTGGTCAGACAAATATTGGGATATAAAGGTACATTGTGGTCTTTATTCAGTGCGCGTGCACGTGTGCGAGGACAGTGCATGAGTGATGCCGAGCGGATCCACTATGATACAGAACCTATGTTGCCCTTTCAAATGCTGATTGTATTGAATGGTTGTAATGGTGATACCTGAACATCGCAGGTGTTCGTGAGGAGGATATGTGATAATCAGACATAAAACCTACGTGTTCTGTGTCTCGACAGATGAAAAAAGGCTGTCTGCAGTTGATGTTGAGTTAAAACTCATGAGTGGAGCATGTCAAGACACCTCAGACAACTACCAACTACATCTCCCAGAGTGCATCAGCTGCAAGATGGCTGCCGTTGGCTGATTGAACAGCTGTTAAAGGCTGGTGGTGGAGACACTCACAGAACAAACAAACAAAGCAAGCTGAAGGTCGACCCAAGGAGCTCTACCCCCAAAGACGCCAATGGTCGGTTATGTTCTACTTATTCTACTGTTTATTTATACTTCTGCTTAAATGTGGTTAAAATCAGGCTAATTCAATTGTGTGTTTAGTAGCTCCAACTGTTTCAGTCTACACATTCACTTGCTTGAGAGTTGGTTTTCATTTATGTTTAAAAGTATCTCTTTACAAATTAAGACCAAGTTAGAAATGTTAAAATGATTTAAGAATTTGAAAGACTACTAAAAAGGTCGACAACTCATGTTTAAAGGTTTAAAATGCCTTGTTCAATCAGAGCTGATCTACAAGCTTAAAGTTTAGCTATATTTCTTCACTTATTCAATTTAAAATACCAAATGTTTACTTGACTTGAATCAAATGTTTACTAACTTGAATCATTTATTAAAGGTTACAATTCAGAAATGATTAATTGAAAATGACTTTAATAATTGGGTTAAAATGTCGACTTTATGAGTTAATTTAAGACTGTGTTAAAATGTCGACTTTATAAGGTAATTTAATACTTTACATTTTGGCATTCATTGTGTAAACACTAGCGTTAAAAGACGTTTGATTATTTAAAATATATATTTAATGTTTAAAATCAACCATGTTTAAAAAGAACTTATTGGTTTGAAAAGATGGTTATTGTTGTTTATTGTTTGTTTATTGCATTGTTAAAACCTTTTTTTTGTTTTCGAAGGTTTTCAACCTATATGAAGAACCACCCAGTCAAGAATCAACTGCAACTGAAACTGTTGAAAATAAAAATTGACTTGGAGTTGGAACTTGGAGTTGTTTCCTTATGTCCTTTGGAGTGGAAAGCAAGAGTTGACTTTACAGTTGAAAACCAAGTGCTAGCAGTGGAGGACGAGGATAAAACTGCTTCGACCCAATACTGCTGACACGGAAGGATAAAGATGGACCAAGATATGGCGGAGGTCAAAGAACTAAAGAAGGAGAGGACCACAGCAAAACGCCGCTTCACCAAACAAGCCAAACACATTGCCAGAGGAGCAGACACCATGCTGCGATCCGAGCTGATGGATGAGTTCAGCACACTCTCACTCTGTTATAGAGCCGTGCTTGAGGCAAATGATGAATTCAGACATACTTCAAAAGAAGCCGAAACAAAGATGGCAGAGATCAAAGACATTGTGCAGCTAATCCTGTGGTCCAAATATGGAAAACATGAGCTGGAAACAGCTATTGATGGAGCTGAGAAAGTAAGTGAAGCAGCAGGAACTGTGCCAGTGAGGACTGAATCTTTAGAGTGCTATGAACAGCACCTAACGCTCTCAGACGAGATGGGAGACAAGGCCATCTCTATAATGTCCACGTGGGATAAATGGATACCTGACGAATCCAGAGATGAACTGAATGCGAGGCTCAAGAAGCTAGAAGACACCCTTCTCAGGCTGAAGATGAGGAAACCTCAGTTTACATCTGCACGCAGCTTGAGGAATGCTGAGCAAGGCACAGGAGTTGCACCACACCATCCGACGACACCGTTGGTGAGGATAAAGCCAACCACCCTACCTACCTTCTCTGGAAATAAGAGAGAATATCACAGATGGAGAAAAGATTGGGAAAGCCTGCAAAGACAGGGAGAGCCATCCGGATCCCCTGAAGTTAAAAAGATCCAGCTCTTGGACAGCGTGGAGGAGAAAATCTCCAAAGAACTCAGACTTTCTACCTACACTACAGCCAGAGACATTTTCAGAGTCTTAGAGAACAGGCATGGAAATAAATCAAGCATCACTGTGGAAATCCTTGAAGAGCTCGACAGGATACCATATGTAAAAGGAAACCAGCCAAGAAAGGTCATCGACCTTATACAAACTGTGGAGAAGGCTCTGTCAGATCTCACTGAATTGGGCAACTCTGGGGCCATAAACAACTCACTTGTGATCAAATCAATTGAAAGCAAGTTACCTGACTTTATCAAGAGAGACTGGTTGATGTTCATGGTAGATCCCAGCAGCAATGTCACAGCAGAGAACCATTTTGACATGCTCTTGAAATATTTGAAGAACCAGGAAGACGTACTGGAGAGGCTTGATCAACTAAGAATTGTGGAGAAGACTGACAAGCCAGATCGCCCGGACAAAAAGAATGAAAGAAAGTTTGCCTCGACAAAGAACACAAAGAGACTAGAGCTTGACGTATGTGTTGTCTGTGGCGACAGTGGACATAACCACAAACTGTTCTTTTGCCGGAAATTCAAGGGACTGAAGCTTTCGGAGAAGACGGCTGCCTTGAAGAAGCTGGGAGCATGCAGGAAATGTCTCAGATGCCATGACGGAACTGCATACTGCAGAGAGACATTCCTATGCAGAAATGCAGACTGTAAGAAGGGAGGAAATGCCGCAGACCACCACTATATCCTCTGCCCAAAAGGAGAATTCAAGCCTCGATGGGAAGAAGGAAGAGGTGGAAGACCGTAAATGCCCAAAACCCCCACCACCTCCTAATAGACAGTCTCCTCCCCACCGCATGTATATATTCCCTCCCCGCCGTATGTATATTTCCCTCCCACCCACCCACCCCCTCCTAATGTACAGTCCCCCCTCCCCATCATATGTATATACTCTGTCAGGATCTAGGGGTAACAGTACTGTATATTTGATTACCGCTTATGTCACAAATGTATCAGTACTAAATACCTATATGTCCCTATGCCATAAATGTCATGTATGTTGTGTATGTCATAAATGTCTATATGAATTGAAAATGGGGGACCCTGATGGAAACAAGACAAACGTCTTTCTCAGGTCTGCATCCCCTTAACAATTGTATGTATTGAGCCGTACTGTATTGTACCCATTCTGCAATCTGTTAAATAAAGTATTCATTCATTCATTCATTCATTCATTCATTCATTCATTCATTCATTCATTCATTCATTCATTCATTCATTCATTCATTCATTCATTCATTCATTCATTCATTCATTCATTCATTCATTCATTCATTCAAGAGACGGCAACAAAGGCAAACTCACAGAGGAACAAGAGTCGTTCTTGTCTGAACTCTCCTCTGAAATGGCAGATCGAGGCAGAAGGGCTTTTACTAACAAAACTACAGTGGCACTCAAAACCTCCGGCCAGTCTGAACTACTGCGAAGAAATGGTCTCGCCGAGCTTCCTGTCATCATGATGCTGATGAAAGTCACTGCAAACGCTGGTCAGAAAATTGGGACATTGATTGACCTAGCGTCAGATACAAACTACATCACCCATACGGCTGCTGAAAGACTTGGGTTGAGAAGAGAGAAGATAACATTGATTGTGCATGGGGTTGGAGGAATGGCCATGAATGTGGACACTCAGAGACACCTCCTCAAAGTTAGAGTGAAGACTCCTACAGGCACTGAAAGAGCCCACGAACTAGTCTGCTACGGCCTAGATGAAATCGCCAAGGTCCATCAAGTGATTCAACCAGAGAGGTTGCAAAGGTTTTTCCCGGAAGTCAAGCTTGAAGAGCTGGAAAGGCCAGAAGAGGTTGAATAAGCCACCGAGAGGGAAGACTCGCTCCCCAAAGAGTAAAAGTAGTTGGAGACCTCGTCTTATGGGAGAGTCCACTGGGGAAGACGGTGGGCTGAGCACATCCTGATCTGCATGAAGAGGTGGACGTGGAAGCATATGAATCAATAACTCACTTTGCTCGCTCCATGAGAACAGCAGCAGTCAAATATCAAGAGACATTCACAGTTGCCAGTAACCGTGAGTTCCTTGAGTGGTGGCACTGGGACAGCATCGGAGCTGCATGTGAACCAAGATGTGGAGGATGTCGATGTGGAAACTGTCCACCAGGAGGAAAAGAAATGACCCTGGCAGAGGAGAGGGAGTATGAAATCATTAAAGGAGGCCTCACCTACAAAGAGGAGGATGCTCACACCCCATCTCCACACTGGGATGCAAAATATCCTTGGACCGTAGATCCTGTCTCTCTCCCCTACAACAAAAGTGCAGTCCAGGCCTGCTTCTTAAGGATGGAAAAACAACTGAGCAAAGAACCAGACTGGAAAGTCGCATACACAACCCAAATCCAGGAAATGGTCGAACGAGGAGCAGCCATAAAACTCACCGATGACATCATTGACAAGTGGACTGGACCAGTGTGGTATGTAAGCCACCTGGTGGCGCCAAACCCCCATTCAGTGACAACACCAGTTCGTATTGTCTGGAACAGCAGCCAGAAATACAAAGGCGTGAGCATGAATGACATCCTTCTTAAGGGACCAGATGTACTCAACCCTATTAGAGCTGTACTGCTACGGTTCAGAGAAGGTGTGCATGCAGCTCTAGGAGACATAAAGAAGATGTACAACTCTGTGTGGCTGGAGCAGCGTGAGATGCATCTACACAGATTCATCTGGAGAGACAGCCCAGAAGAGGAGATCAGTGAATATGCAATCACCAGAGTCAACATCGGGGACAAACCTGCTGGTTGCATCGCTCAGTTGGCTATGAGAGAAACGGCGAGCCTGCCCAGCTTTGTTCACTTGGAAGATGAACGCAGAGTCATTGAAGAGGACAGTTATGTGGACGACCTCTTGACCTCCCACAATAACCTGGATCAACTCGACAAAATCACTGCAAAAGTTGAAGAGATTTTGGGAGCTGGAGGCTTCTTCCTCAAACCATGGGTCCGGTCAGGGCAAAGTGGGAGGAAAGGAACAGAGAAGGAAGTCCTAAAAGAGGAACAAGGGAAAACCTTCATTCTCCCAAATCAAATGAGGGAAGAAGACAACAAAGCCCTAGGCATCGGCTACCAAGTGGACGAAGACAAGCTCTACATGTTGACCTCAGTTAACTTTTCCAAAAGAAAGAAGAAAATGAGAGTTGGCAAAGATCTCCTCAAAGAAGAGGTGAGAACCGAAACACCAAACCCACTGACTAGAAGGGCTCTCTTAAGCCAAGTAGCCGGGCTGTACGACCCAATTGGCCTAGTAGCACCGGTCAAGCAGAAGGGAGCAATTCTTGTCAGAAAGGCATTCCAAGAGGGAGGAGGTGGCAAGCTGACCCAAGAAACCTGGGACAAACCACTCTCGGAAAGCATCAGAGAAGAAGCCATACAGCTTTTTGAAGAATATGTACAGCTTGGTCAGGTGAAATTCTACAGAAGCCTCACACCAGCTGACTGGAAAGGAAACCCTTGGGGCATCACATTCTCTGATGGAAGTGACAAAACCTTTGGAGCTGTGATGTACTTAAGGTGGGAAACATGTCATGGCATTGAAGTTCGGTTCGTGGAATCAAAAGCCAAACTGACACCTCTGGATCAAAAGGGAGAAGCTGTAAAAGCTGAGATCTGTGGAGCAGTCTTCGCAGCCAGAATCAGGAAGTATGTGGAAAAGCATGCTCGAATGAAGATCGAGAAATGGTTCCATCTGCTGGACAGTCAGACGGTCCTTGGGGCAATCCAGAGAGACAGTTATGGGTACCAAAGCTTCTTTGCCAACAGAGTGGGTGAAATCCAAAAGACTGCACCAGTGCAGGACTGGTGGTGGATCCGTGGAGGTCTGAACATAGCTGACATCATTACAAGAGGAGGCACTCCTGAAGATTTAAAAGAGGATTCCACCTGGCAAAATGGACCAGATTTCCTGAAGTGGCCAGTGGAGGAGTGGCCCATTAAATCAGCTGGAGAGGTAGCTGCCCAGGCCAGGGAGAGCGTAAACACACTCCAATGGAAGGCATTTTCAGCTGCAATCACACGAGCTCAAGCTAAAATCAGTCCGCAGGAAGACGACCCTCTGACCACACAGGAAAGTCAAAAGGAAATGCCAACTCTTCTAAGAAGGAAGCCCACTGGCTGGGTCAAAGATCTTATCTTGTGGAAATAAGAAGATTCAGCAACCTGTCCAAACTGGTGAGAGTCATCGCCTGGGTCTATCGAGCTGTCAAGCAGTGGCTAGAGAGGAAGTGCCAGGTGCCAGGGCAGTCAAAGTGGGAGGCATCACCCAAACAAGCTGGGTTGACTGTAAAAGAACTTGACAACGCATCTGAAGACCTTTTCCTCGCTGCTCAAGAAGCTATAGCCTTCCCAGAGACGACTCTAAGCAGATTGGCAGTGTACATAGACGTGAACTCTGGACTCCTACTTTGTGGAGGCAGAATCCAGATGTTCAACGAAGTGAAGACTGCAGTGCCAGTCTTACCTTTTGAATCGTGGGTGTCTACATTGCTGGCACAAGAATCCCACAAAGCAAACCATGAGGGAGTAGCAGGAACCCTTCTTTGCATGAGGAAAAAGGCTTGGGTGATAAAAGGCCGGGGACTTGCCAAGAGGGTGGTTGACAGCTGTGTCGTTTGCAGAAAGAACAATGTAAAACAGTGTCAACAAATCATGGCTGACCTGCCTCCAGAGCGAACAGGCCCAGCTGCACCCTTTGAATTCACCACCATGGACCTGTTCGGCCCCTATGAAGTGAAGGATGAGGTCAAAAAGAGGACCAGACTCAAAGTATGGGGAATCGTCTTCTGCTGCATGGCTTCCCGAGCCATGCACACTGAAGTGGTGAGTGACCAGTCATCCGAAGGATTCCTACTCGCCTATCAAAGGTTCACTTCGCTGAGAGGACACCCCAGGAAACTCTGGTCAGACCCTGGCTCTAACTTTGTGGGAGCCAAGCCTGCTCTGGAAAAGCTTTACAAATTCCTTGACCAACTGAACAGGCCTGAACTTGAAGGAAGAGCTGCCAAACATGGCACAGAATGGTCGTGGAAGATCCACCCCGCAGACTCTCCCCACAGGAACGGTGCAGCAGAGGCAGCTGTCAGAATAGTGAAGCGGGCCTTAAGCAACCTTGGTGGAGAAGGTGTTTTCACATGGGGAGAATTCCAAACGTTTCTCTTCATGGCAGCCAACCTTGCTAATGAGAGACCCATCGATGCAAGAACTCAAAGCAGGGAAGACTGCATAGAGTACATCACTCCAAACTCTCTGCTTTTAGGACGTGCCCATCCTAAAGGTGACCCTGGAGACTTTCAGTTTGATGGCTACCCATACAAAAGACTTCAGAATATTCAGGCAGAAGTCAGCAAGTTCTGGAAGAAATGGAGCCAATTGGCCGGTCCTAATTTGTTCATAAGGAACAAATGGCACACCAAAGAGCGAAATGTTGCTGTTGGAGATGTGGTCTGGTTGGCTGACCAAAATGCCCTGAGAGGACAGTACAAGCTGGCTAGAGTAGTCAGTGTCAACGCTGACCGCAAAGGCATCGTAAGAGATGTGCTGGTGAGGACCTTTCCCAGCTATCCTGTCCCCATCACGAAAGCAAATGACAAAGGAAAGCCCACAAAATCAAACAGTGAAAAAACCAAAATCCCGGCCACAATTCTGCATCAAGATGTCAGACGGCTGGTCATTCTACTTCCTACTGAAGAACAACAGAGGCGTGAAGGACTTGAGTGACCTCTGTGGTTAAGAACCCAGGAGCTCAAGTGGGAGGTGTTGAGTTAAAACTCATGAGTGGAGCATGTCAAGACACCTCAGACAACTACCAACTACATCTCCCAGAGTGCATCAGCTGCAAGATGGCTGCCGTTGGCTGATTGAACAGCTGTTAAAGGCTGGTGGTGGAGACACTCACAGAACAAACAAACAAAGCAAGCTGAAGGTCGACCCAAGGAGCTCTACCCCCAAAGACGCCAATGGTCGGTTATGTTCTACTTATTCTACTGTTTATTTATACTTCTGCTTAACACTTTGAGCGCCACGCCTGGTTTTCCTTTTTACCGGCTGAATGCCACCATCGGCGCCAATGTTAACGTTAATATCGCCTAATCTATGTTTTAAATTATGGCTATGTGTCTAATCTGCCCATCGCATTATCAAAGACTATTTTCCAGTCAGTGCTGTCAAGGCAGATTGTTTTTTTATCGCGTCGTTTCCGTTTCAGAGCAGTTAGAAAAGCCCCCGTTTTGATATAAAAAACAGCTCATTCTGGAGCATTCTATGAAAATCGTCTTTTAGTGGAATATTCCACAACGTTGATATTCGTCTGCCTTTTTATGAATCGTTTTCAAATAAACGCTAGATGATCAATATTATACGTGCACGCAAGCACATGACGGCCGCGCACGGATAATCGCCTCGTTGATTTCCTCTCTGACTTTTACAGTGAAACCGAAAGAAGACATTTTACAAAACAGCCTATATCTTCATCAAACTTACTCTGATTATCCTAACACTGATAACATAGAGTCCTTACCTGACATCAGATGGTATCCAACTGGTATATTCCAATTCCTGATCACCATTCGAAAAAATCGATACGTGTATGGATCCAACGCGATACTGTAGAACTCCATGATCAGCGGGGATCGGAGGTTCCAGAATGAACTGTGGTAACCCCGGCTGGATCAGTGGACTGGAAAATGTGGAGTACCGGATTTTTTTCCCCATTCATTTTCATTGAGTCCATTCCAAAATCACTTATGTCATCTGGGAGACGACAGGGGGCGCTTTTTTCCACAGTGATCGCCGGCGCCGCTCGGCTATACTCGGGTAGGCTCGGGTGATGCAATATTTTTTCAGATCGCTAAAAAAAGAAGAAAAAAAATCAGAGAAATCTCGTGAGTGGCTTTCAACCACCTATAAAAAAACATGAGAAATCTCGTGAGTGGCACGGAAAGAGTTAAATGTGGTTAAAATCAGGCTAATTCAATTGTGTGTTTAGTAGCTCCAACTGTTTCAGTCTACACATTCACTTGCTTGAGAGTTGATTTTCATTTATGTTTAAAAGTATCTCTTTACAAATTAAGACCAAGTTAGAAATGTTAAAATGATTTAAGAATTTGAAAGACTACTAAAAAGGTCGACAACTCATGTTTAAAGGTTTAAAATGCCTTGTTCAATCAGAGCTGATCTACAAGCTTAAAGTTTAGCTATATTTCTTCACTTATTCAATTTAAAATACCAAATGTTTACTTGACTTGAATCAAATGTTTACTAACTTGAATAATTTATTAAAGGTTACAATTCAGAAATGATTAATTGAAAATGACTTTAATAATTGGGTTATTACTAAATATGATCTTATACTCAGTCAAAGAGGGAAGCTTCATTGAACACCAAAATACCGCACTCATTTCAGTTCTTCACAAAAAAGACAAAGACCCCACTGAGTGCGGTAGTTACCGTCCTTTAAGCCTCCTCGGAACCGATGTCAAACTGTACTCTAAGATATTAGCCATCAGATTGCAAAAGCATATGACGTCTTTAGTTCATCCGGACCAAACAGGCTTCATAAAAGGTCGCCTGATCAATGATAACATAAGGCGAATACTGCACGTACTAGATACAGACAAAGAGGACATCACACCTAAGGCGATACTATCCCTGGATGCTATGAAAGCATTTGACAGGTTGGAATGGTCGTTTCTATGGGCAGTATTGGAAAGGATGGGGTTAGGAAAAGGTTTCATTGATATGATTAAAGTACTATACAAGGACCCATCGGCCAGGATTACAACAGGCACATTCATCTCCGATATCTTTCCGGTATCACGCTCAGCCAGACAAGGTTGCCCTCTTAGTCCCGGACTATTCGATCTATCATTAGAACCTTTAGCACAATTTATAAGACAATCCCAACACATAGAACCAATAGTAATCAAGGGCACACATCATAAAATTAGTTTATATGCGGACGACGTAATATTATTCATGCAAAACCCCAACAACACATTGCCGCTTATACTCAAGTTGATAGAGAACTTTGGTGATTTATCGGGATTTAAAATAAATTGGCCTAAGTCGGCTTTTCTTCCTCTTAACACCAGTGCAAAAAAAGAGACAACCCTCCCAGGTGCGATACCCATGGTCAAACATTTCAGATGCTTGGGTGTGGAAATATTTCCCACCATAAGACAAACGGTGAAGCACAATTACACAAAAATACAGAACAAAATCAAAGACGACCTGGACAGGTGGGCAAAACTTAAAAACTCAGTACAGGCAAGGGTATCAATAGTTAAGATGGATGTATTACCAAGAATCAATTTCTTCAGCTCAATGCTTCCGTTACCTCCTCCAGAGGGCTACTGGAAAAGATTACAAACCTCCACATACAAATTTATTTGGAATAACAAACCACCTCGCATAAAAAGATCCACCGCACAGAGAAATAAAGCAGACGGTGGCATGGCAGTCCCAGATTTTTTACAATATTTTAATGCCTTCACATTAAGACCATTGAAGAAGATATGGTTTGACCCCGAGGCTTTGGTATCTTGGAGAAAATTAGAAGAAAACATAGTAGCCCCACAGAGATTGAAAGACATAGCATACACTAAACTTTCAATCAAGCATTGTGAGCGAGAATTTGGCCCAATAATTACTCATGCAATCAGGACATGGCGGGAAACACAAAGGAAATTTCCTAACCCTCAAGTATGGCATAATCACACTCCCATATTCAATAACAATGCTCTCTTAATGGGAAAACGACCTATAAGATTCCCTATATGGGAAGAGAGAGGCATACACTCATTAGGGGATATTTTTAATAACAAGGGCCTCTGTAGTTATGTCGAAATATGCATAAAGTTTAACCTCACCGAGTCCACATGGCTTTTTTACATACAGTTACGACTTTGTATGAGATCTCACGGTGTTCCATTACACATACCAATTGAACACCACAGATACCACAAATTTTTCTATGAAAGAGATACATTGGGAGGTTTTGTATCAGGTTTTTATTATCAATTACTAACGTCCTCGTATGAAACCCTTCAACTAGACAATGTCTGGAGGAGGGATATACCAGACCTGGAAAATGACTTTGATTGGCAAGGAGCCTGGGCAAATGTCCGACTTACATCAAGGAACCCGGATCATCAACAAATCAATCTGAACTATATTCACAGGACATACTTGACTCCTATAAGGCTGTGCAAAATGGGGCTTATACAAGACTCCAAATGCTCCCAATGTACAAATGGGGACGAAGGAACATTTATGCACATGTATTGGGACTGCCCACCAGTTAAGGCATTCTGGAAAGATGTGTCCCAACAATTATCAATACTCGTATTTTGGAATATACCTGTACACCCCGCGGTATTGCTATTGAATGATGTTTTTGAGTTTGCAGTGAATCCACAACTAAAAAGATTGGTTTTATCGGGTATCACAGTAGCTAAAAAACTGATCGCATCACGTTGGTTTCAACCGGAAAAAATGTGCCGGAAAGTGTGGTTTCTTACATATCTCGATGTGATATATCAAGAAATATCTACAGCAAGAATTCTGGGGCTCAATGAATCCAAAATGTCAATGTGGTTAGAAGTGGTGGAGAGAATTAAAGCTAGCCTATAATGGTGGTGTCTGGTTAGGAGTGAGGGATAATGGAGGTACTATCCAAGAGGGGGTCCGGGAGGGGGGGGTTTGAGCTGGAGCATATGTGTGTAGGGTTTTAGAAAATAGGTATTAGGGGTATATTATATACTAACATTTATATAATTGTAACTTCGCTGGATATACACTGTATACGGTTAAAATGTTATTATTGACTATTTTTGTTTTATCCTGTTTCTGTACTTGCATATATTTTAACCACCTTTACTGAAAGTTTCATTATACATTGTGTGTTGAGTACTGACTTTTAATAAGTTTTGTTTTGCAATAATAAAAAAAATTAAAAAAAAAAGAAAAATAATTGGGTTAAAATGTCGACTTTATGAGTTAATTTAAGACTGTGTTAAAATGTCGACTTTATAAGGTAATTTAATACTTTACATTTTGGCATTCATTGTGTAAACACTATCGTTAAAAGACGTTTGATTATTTAAAATATATATTTAATGTTTAAAATCAACCATGTTTAAAAAGAACTTATTGGTTTGAAAAGATGGTTATTGTTGTTTATTGTTTATGTTTATTGCATTGTTAAAACCTTTTTCTTTGTTTTCAAAGGTTTTCAACCTATATGAAGAACCAACCAGTCAAGAATCAACTGCAACTGAAACTGTTGAAAAGTTGAAAATAAAAATTGACTTGGAGTTGGAACTTGGAGTTGTTTCCTTATGTCCTTTGGAGTGGAAAGCAAGAGTTGACTTTACAGTTGACTAGAGGTATTTTCTGAAAGTGGACACATTGAACCCCGCTAACTACTTTTAAGGACTCTATCGCAGAGTTGTTCACACACACCTGCAGCCTGTCACCCAGCCTTTTAACTGTAATTTGTCATTTGGTGCACAGTCAAAAGTTATTGATTAAACATTGGAAGAACTGAGTACACAAACAGGTTACCCAGTGACCCACCCCACCCCCCCTTGCCCTGAGCTCTTCCTTCATAGTACATGTTGCTTTTGTTCGTCTGTCATGGCTCCTCCCCACCTACATACTTGGCTCACATGCCCATTCAGTGTAATCATACACTCCCTCCGCCGGCAAATAATGACAAAGATTCGGCCCGGGCAGAGACCTTAGACTAAACAAGACGTCTTGCCCAGAGGGAAGGACTTGTTACTTAACTGCAGGCAGCCCGAGGACATGGAATGCGAGCCTATGGGCGGCTGCGAGTGGGAGGAACTTGAGCCAAGTACAAGGGGCAAAGTAAAAGTGATTAGAGGTGATTACCAGATGACGACAATTACACACGATTCCAAAACACTTCTAACTAGTGGGGGCTTTGGGGTATATTCACCTAGATTATTGATCCTTTTATTTTTTTAAAGATACATTTTTTGCATTTTTACAGCTTTCATGGTCAGACATGACCAGGAGAGGGAGAACGGGAGAAGATGTGGGGGAGGACATGCGGCAAATCCGTCCGGGAGCATGAGGCGAACCCGGGTCGGCCGCGTAGGTCTGCTACGCAGTATGCGGTGCGCCACTCTGGCGCCCTTTTGATCCTTTTTTTTTTATCCACTTTTTCTCCTCTTTTTAAATTTTTCTCCCATCCCAATTCCACTGTGCCAATTCTCCCCTCCCCTGTCTTGAACGTTGCTCGCATATGACCCCACTGGCCGGTTGTAGAGAGGATAGAAGCCTTGCATCACGTGTCCCCTCCGATACACGAGGAGGCAGCCTGTCACATCTTTTCACCTGCGCGGACTCTCATTGGCGAGGTGTAACGCATGGGAGGCTCACACTACCCCCGCCATTTCCTGTCTCTGCTGTGCAGGCGTCCCCAACCAACCTGTAGGAGTCGCTGTCCACAACGTCCAGATTACCACCCATCGACTTCCACCCTCTAACTCTGCCATTTGAGTTAGTATGACGGCTGGCCCAAGCCGGAGGCAACGCCGACAGCCGGAGTCGAACCCGGTGTCTCTTGCATTGGTGACGAGCGCCACCCAGCCGCCCTCTTGATCCTTTTTGAAGTTTTCTCAACCCACTGTACATCAGACTAATAGGTCTGTTTTACTCCGGTGTTGACAAGCATCATCAACTTAAACAAACTGCAAAAATACAGCAAACACCATTCAAAACTCACATTTATCATCATCAACCTTTATTTATTCTCAAAATTACAATTGAGGTCACCCTCATTTTCAATGTAGTGGAGACTTTACAGACCTTTCAATGCATGCATTTCTACAATATAACAATAATAAATATTAATAACTATCTACATAGTACTCTCAGTCCCGAGTGCACCACAGCAATTAGTATAAAAATTAACATAGGCATAAAATCAGCACACAAATTGACCAAATAAAAAATTGCATACATTTCAGACATAAGAATAGGTATAAAAGACAATAAAAGTAGTGCAATCTAAATGTGCAGACTTAAGAATAGGCATAAAATAAGTACAATAGTACAATGTCGCTCAAAGGCAAGTGAACCCCCACGGAACAGTCTCTCCCCTGAACACCTCACACATCAATCCCTACCACATCCCCATCCAAGACACACCCCCCTATAAAGCACGCCATTTAGGCTACACCTGTTGTCCAGTGTCAAGTCCTCGTATCGAGTGCATCAACCGGAGAATGAAAACACTGTCTCTATTGCTCATTCTGTGTTCAGTCTGGATACCTAGTTTATATCCTGGAGCCGTCAGCTCCTTCATGAACAAAAGCCCCTCCTGGAAGAATCTCGAGTTCTTTATTATTGTTGTGTGTTCTACAGGGCAGGGCTACAGGTGAGAGGATAGGCACAGATGGATTACATGCCAACAGGTGACGTAGTAGCTACATACCAGAAAAGACAAGAATCAAGAATATAAAACAGGTCTCACTTTCCAGACCGTCCAGACTGCACTCACCCAGGTCCAAGAACGCTACTGAAACCTGCCTGGTAATATTCCTGATCTTTGTGCCAAGCAGTCGCCAGTTACTCCGCAAAGGATGCAGAAAGGAATGATATTTCTGCTGGTGTTTACTGTGGTGAGTGTGGCTGTGTACTGGTTGCACACTAGCAGCACCCGAGTGACGTTAGTCGGGGTGTTCCGGCTGTCAAATGGCTACTTCCTCAAATCCACCGAGATGGACGGCTTCATCGAACAACATCGAGACATGCAGAGCGAGCCGACAGGGAGGGAAGTGTCCCCCTGGCCCTGCCCCAGGAGGCCACCTCGCTTGCAGGGCCCCCTCCACGTGGAGTTTGACTGGAACAGGACTATGGATGGTGTGAGGAGAGAGAGTGCTCTGGCCCTCCAGGAGGGGGGACGATACAAACCCCCAGACTGTGTTGCACTACAGAAGGTAGGTGGGTGGGGAGGAGTGGATGGTTGTATGAATGCATGGAGGCTCAGGCACGTGCACAGGACTTTAGAGGAGCAGGTGCTCAAAGGCTGAAAAGGGCACTATACCTGTGTGTTTTAACCGCACGCGCGTAGCACGCAAGCCCGATTTTTAAGGGCCCTTTTCGGGCAGGGGGCCCCCTTTTTATGCTTTTTGGGGGGTTTTGGTGATCAAATATTGAATATTGAACTATAATAATCAGTGCAGGAGCTCACTTATCCTTGAAAGACACTTTTATCACTGACTTAAAAGGCCCATACATCTCCATAAATGTTCAGGGGGGAGGGAATAAGTGCTTACCCTACAGACCCCAAGAAGTGCTGTATATTCTGTATTGTTTAATATAAATGCATTTTATATTCCTATCCCGATTTGTATTTGAGATTCCCAAATCCCATCGGAATTGACTTCTTCGTGTCCCTCAATGAGTGTAATACCAGCATTCAACTGTATGCGCCACAGCGGTCATCATCACCACCCACGCTATACATAAAATATATAGGTCCGCGGAGAGGCACGCTGAGGAGGCCGTGCAAACTACAATGGAATATGGGGCATCTCTCTCTCTTTACCTAATATTTTGATTCTATCCTGACATTTTTCAGTTGGAAAGGCAGTCTATATGCGTAACGGTACAAAAAAGAAATTATTATTCTTTTCTTTTCAAAAAGGGCACTTTTTTTATGAGGCTCAAAAAGGCAGGTGCTCAAGCACCCCTTGGGCTCTATGTGTGCACGTGCCTGGAGGTGAGAATCAGGTGAACAGGCCTGGGGAAGCAGGGAAGAAATAGATTTTCCAATAATTCTAGATGGTGGAAAGATGGTACTGTCTCATCTTGACTACTGACCAGAAATGTTGTCAAATACAAATCTGTATACGCTGCAGTTCGTACAGAATAGAGCAGCACGTATGGCACTTTGGTGTTCAATGAGAGTGAATACAAATCGAATGCATGCTGATCTTGCATAGCTGAAAGTAGGACATTAATATGCAGTATTCAAATTTTTCTTCATGTGTTTTAAAACAACCCTACTATCTGTTCTCAAAAATTATATTTACAGAGAGTAGACCTGGGCATGAAACATGACAGCTGAGGAGGGGTCACATTACACTTCCACAATCTAAAACCAACGCCATGAAAATAACTGTTGTACAGAGCCATTCCTCACTGGAACAGACTAGCATACATCATCACTCAAGCACAGAGTAAAGCAGGTTTTTCAACTAAAGATCAAATCAAATTTATTTGTAAGGCCCGACAACACACGCTAATGTCCCCATGGGCCGGGCACGTCTTCTTTAAACAAGTCAAGAAGAAACATCACAATAAATCAAGAACAAAACAAAACACCATGAAATTCAAAATAAAAATGTAAAATAAATAAATGAATGCAACACTCCCAGACAGACAAAGGTAAGGAAAAACTCAATAAAAACCTAGCGATAGGAAAAAAGGACCACAGGCAATGTGGAGGGGAGAAACCTTAGAAGGGCCGTTCAAGGGGGGAACTCCCTTCTTAGATGTCGGTGATAGTAGTGTTGCTATAAGACAGGCTAAACAGTTGGTAAGCATGTACATATATGTGTAATGAAACACAAATAAGTACATGCAATAGCAACTGGGGTACATAAGACATTTGAAAGATTGAAAATAGAGCTGATTACGGATCCATTTGAGGTATGGGGGCGGAGTAGAGAGGATCGCATCCTCCCGGCCATCACCACGGGACGTCCACCACTCCAGTTATCACCATGAGACATCCACTCACAGGGAGACAGGGAGAATTGTGGAATTAAGTAATGGGTACAACTACTGCAAGCGTATGTAAACAGGATGAGATACAAGACGGTGGCTCAGGGCCATATGCCCCGGGGGGCAGGAGAAACCACTCAGAATAGGTCTAGGCAGAGCAGGTAAGGTTCAACACTGCAGGCCAGACAGAAGGCGGTATGAAGCTGTTCCATGGGACCGGTGGTGCTCATGTCCAGAATGATGTAGAGGTTAATCAATGGGACAGTTCTACAAAGGAATTCATTTGAAACATATTATTTTGGATTTGATTTATCGGTAGTTCATAGTGGATGGTTTCTCATAACGCACTATTTTTAGAAAGTCTTATTAACTCATTGACTGCCACGCTGTTTTTCCATCTTTACTCCTTGGCGCCAGCATTATTGACCATTTTCACGATATTTGCGGACCCATCCGTATATTCTATATTATAGCTATGGAGACAATAGTATGGCTAATTTGACAGGCACTATTTATACTCCAACAGGGACAAAACTATTTATTTCTACATACCTTCGTTTGTGCGCTATCCCACGCTATAAATCACCCCATTTCACAATAATCCAGGCTGGTTTTCTGGATTGTGAGATATAGTGTTTTGTGCGCATATGCACAAATCTCGTGGCTTCTCGCCTGCAACCTATATTATTTCCAGGTCAAAGGTAAACACGACCATATGTTTCTTCACAAAGCCATCGGGGGGGGGGGGGGTCGTTTTCCAACACTGCAATCGTTACAAAAGCATGTTTTATGATGGGGTTCGGTAAAATAGACGTTACCTTTGTCAGCAGGTACTCCACCCTTGCTCCAAATGTCTTGGATCAGAGCAGGATCGGATCAGTCCGACTACCACGGAGCAGAAAAGGTTACCTCCGAGTCCTCGGCCGGTTTGACTATAGTATTTTTATGATTTACCAGAAGTGCTGAGTCCAATGTAGTCCGGTGAAAACGCACGTTATCATCCATAAGTGTGATCGTTCATATGATCGTCTTCTTCATAATCTCCAATAGTTTGCAATCGCCATTGCTCTGGAGTGCTCTCAACTCCGGCGGCGACTAATCTGGCCAGCAGTGAGTGAGCAAACCGCCCCTCACAGTAAACTAGGCCAGTTGAAAAGGTAGGCGATACTGCCACCTGTCGGGATTCTATCGTCATTTCAATTCTAACTTACAGTACAAAGAGGTCTCTAGAACACACAGCAAGGCCCTGTTTAGGATAATAATAAGGGTTGGCTTTCAGAAATGAGATATCCCGTTTTTGGTGCTCAATGAGTTAATAGATACATATCTGAGATCTAGAAATTTTTGAAATGATTAGATCCACATCCAAAAGAACACTGAACAGCTACTTCCGCCGAGCAAACAGACGATGGCCAGATGGCCAGGCTCTAAATTATCACATGAGCAGACACACAGAAGCACCTTATTATATGTCCCCAATGGAAAACCTTGTAAACATCTGCAATAGAAAAATATATGTTATACATCATCTGTGTTCACTTCCATCCATAATTTTTATTGCAGCAATATTAAAACCTGTTGTAAGGGCAACCTAACAAGAAATGTTGCCAGTGAGGGAATACTGGGTGAAGCTCTTTCCTACGCGTGATGCTTGTTGATAATAAAATGATGTCTTCTCCTTGGTCACTGTTGAGAGTGTTTTATTACTACTTGCGGTGTGGACAAAATATAACCATAAAGTGACTCAATGTAACTGAAAACAAACAAACGAACACGGTAAAAAGATAGTGTGGCTTCCCTGTGAATATTACCCAAATTCCCTGCCGCTGCACACCTGTGACCCATACATATAGATTGCACCTGAGCACACATGAGCCCCGCCTCCTGAGCCCACTGCCTGCTAATTGGTCAACACTTTCATGATGACACAGTGCCTTCATACAGTAACATAAAAACAGAAAATCATTAAATTGGCTACAACACCTGTTCCACCCCAGGTGAAAATCCGCATAAAATGTATACCTAGGTAAATTGGATATTGCTCCACTTCTACAAGGGCTATTTGCATATTCTTGGTATCTAGGTACATCTATGGACCTCAGTGAATGTATTCACAGTGTCAGAAATATTGTGTCTATTACTAGGCTTGCTTAAATTGTGATGAAACAAAGGAAAATATTAATTATGATTTTTCTTTTCATCTTTGACAGTAAATAACACCATGACCACTGACCTCGTTCAGTACCCTCTTGAGATCATGTGTACAAAAAATCGAAGGAAATTAATAAAGGGAAGATGATAAAACCGAAGGTTCTGTATATACAGTACTGAATTTGAAATATTATTATAGAATATAGAATATATGCTTATACATTACCTTATTATAGCCAATTCGCACATTTATATATATATACATATAGTATCTTTCAAATGCCCGAGTTCAATTTGGATTTAGTATCACCAGGCATGCATAATAACAGATACTGATATCTACTGTAATCAACTGTACTTTATTTATTTCTCCCACAGTGCAACCGTTTTGAAACTAATTTCAGATCTAATTGTTCCTACATGCTAACAATAGGGAGGAGAAACTAACTGCGTTTCAATATTTGTCAAAAACTTTACCTTTTGTGGCTTATTATCGCGAATTATTATTGTTATTGACATATTCATACTTCAACTCTGAACTTTGAACCCCCATAGAACTTGAAGGGAAATGTAGTTCGAAAAAATGTCAACGCTGATCGGCAGCTATGCATCCCCTCCACAAAATGGCCGCAAAAAAACTACAATTCCCATGGTTAGAATTTTCAAAATGGTCGCCGTCCTCCCGATAGACTTCAGCAAAACGAGAAGGTAAAACTATCTAAGGACACTTTTAACCTATTGCTAAACTATCGTATTGATGATAATATACATTCTACATGCGTTTGTGACTTGTTAGTGACGTGAAAATGTTTGATTTTAAAATCGCAAATTTATTGCATCACTCATACAAATATGAATATATGATCATAATGTCAAAAGGGGTCGGTACCGACCCTGTGGGGGGGAACACTTTTTTTTTTATATTGATACTTACATATAGGGACGTTCGATATTGGCTTTTTTACCGATATCCGATATACCGATAATGTCCAACTCTTAATTTTCAATACCGATATCAACCGATACCGATATATGCGGGGTCCCCCCCCCCAATTCAAGTAATTAACATTAGATATCTCTTGTTGTGGAATTAACACAACATTATGCATACTTTTCACAATAAATAAAATAAGAATTTGTTCTTACTTGCTTGCCTGGGTAAATAAAGGTTAAATAAATGTAAAAAAAAATACTACTTACTTGCATTACTTACTTACATTAGTGAATCAATATAATATCGGCATGCAAAATATTGCGATATATCGCTGTATTCATAATTCGCCCCACCCCACAATCTTAATCGTAATTCTTTAGTCCCACTACCTTGATGAAACTGAAAACTTACTTTATTCAGCACTCTCAAAAATGTATGTATGAATTAACAGATCAATGAATGAATGAATGAATTTCACCTGCTACCAAGGCAGTCACCAAGGCACCGTCAGTTCACTTTTTGAAAGTCTCACAATTACTTGAGCCATTGCACGTCACTCGTACTTTGCCTTTTTGTGTCGAGGACCACCCCCCCCCTCTAATACTTCATGTATTTTTAGGTGGCAGTCATCATCCCGTTCCGCAATCGGCAAGAGCACCTGAAGCACTGGCTCTACTACCTCCACCCCATTCTGCAACGGCAGCAGCTGGACTACACAGTGTACATCATCAACCAGTATGGAGAGGGGACGTTCAACAGGGCCAAGCTACTGAACGTGGGCTACGTGGAGGCGCTGAAGGAGTACGACTATGACTGCTTTGTCTTCAGCGACGTGGACCTGGTTCCCATGGACGACCGCAATGTCTACGGCTGTTTCAGTCAACCGCGACACCTGGCCGTGGCTATGGACAAGTTCCGTTTCAGGTTGCCCTACCAGACCTTCTTTGGCGGAGTGTCGTCCCTCTCCAAGGAGCAGTACTTGAAGATAAACGGCTTTCCCAACAACTACTGGGGCTGGGGAGGGGAGGACGACGACATCTTCAATCGGATCAAGTTCCGAGGCATGTCGATCTCTCGGCCCGACCTGCAGATCGGCAGGTACAAGATGATCAAGCACAATCGAGACTTGCATAACGAGGCGGATCCGTACAATGCGGGAAAGATCCACAAAACGAAATGGACCATGAACGGCGACGGGATCAACTCTCTCAAATACACTGTGGTGAAGATTGAGAGGGACAAGCTATACACTTTAATCACTGTGGATATTGGCAGTCCATAATAGCCGATTAGGTGTTACTTGTTGTGTCCGATGGAGCATGACTGTGTAGGGACTCCGTGGACCGCTGTTCCTTTTTTTTTTTTTTATATTTTTTGTATTATTGCAAAACAAAAAATTATTAAAAGTCAGTACTCAACACACAATGCATAATGAAACTTTCAGTAAAGGTGGTTAAAATATATGCAAGTACAGAAACAGGATAAAACAAAAATAGTCTATAATAACATTTTAACCGTATACAGTGTATATCCAGCGAAATTACAATTATATAAATGTTAGTATATAATATACCCCTAATACCTATTTTCTAAAACCCTACACACATATGCTCCAGCTCAAACCCCCCCCTCCCGGACCCCCTCTTGGATAGTACCTCCATTATCCCTCACTCCTAACCAGACACTACCATTATAAGCTAGCTTTTATTCTCTCCACCACTTCTAACCACATTGACATTTTGGATTCATTGAGCCCCAGAATTCTTGCTGTAGATATTTCTTGATATATCACATCGAGATATGTAAGAAACCACACTTTTCGGCAAATTTTTTCCGGTTGAAACCAACGTGATGCGATCAGTTTTTTAGCTACTGTGATACCCGATAAAACCAATCTTTTTAGTTGTGGATTCACTGCAAACTCAAAAACATCATTCAATAGTAATACCGCGGGGTGTACAGGTATATTCCAAAATACGAGTATTGATAATTGTTGGGACACATCTTTCCAGAATGCCTTAACTGGTGGGCAGTCCCAATACATGTGCATAAATGTTCCTTCGTCCCCATTTGTACATTGGGAGCATTTGGAGTCTTGTATAAGCCCCATTTTGCACAGCCTTATAGGAGTCAAGTATGTCCTGTGAATATAGTTCAGATTGATTTGTTGATGATCCGGGTTCCTTGATGTAAGTCGGACATTTGCCCAGGCTCCTTGCCAATCAAAGTCATATTCCAGGTCTGGTATATCCCTCCTCCAGACAGTGTCTAGTTGAAGGGTTTCATACGAGGACGTTAGTAATTGATAATAAAAACCTGATACAAAACCTCCCAATGTATCTCTTTCATAGAAAAATTTTGGTATCTGTGGTGTTCAATTGGTATGAGTAATGGAACACCGTGAGATCTCATACAAAGTCGTAACTGTATGTAAAAAAGCCATGTGGACTCGGTGAGGTGCCTCACACATACTAAACTTTCAATCAAGCATTGTGAGCGAGAATTTGGCCCAATAATTACCCATGCAATCAGAACATGGCGGGAAACACAAAAGAAATATCCTAACCCTCAAGAATGGCATAATCACACTCCCATATTCAATAACAATGCACTCTTAATGGGAAAACGACCTATAAGATTCCCTATATGGGAAGAGAAAGGCATACACTCATTAGGGGATATTTTTAATAACAAGGGCCTCTGTAGTTATGTCGAAATATGCATAAAGTTTAACCTCACCGAGTCCACATGGACCGCTGTTCCTAATTGCACATACTGTACTGGTAAGCTACTATATAGGCTAACGCTGCATTCAAATGATTCAGGCAGACAGTAGACGGTAAACTGGATATCATTGGGTCTCATTCCCGAACTAAGTTACGACAAAAAATTTCGTCTTAGCCAGATTTCGGCCCATTTAAGACATTTTAGGGCTGGGAGTGGGACTCCCCAAATTTTCCTGAGATCAGATTTGATCGTGGCTGAGAGCAGATTTAAGAGTGCTGAGGAGCACTCTTAAATCTGCTCTCAGCCACGATCAAATCTCATGATTGATTGACTAATTTAAAATGTCATTATAACTTGACAGACTGTGTTCTCATAGATAGTGATTCCTTCACGTCAACGCTACAGGCCTCCTTGGAATTAATTACTTAATCATAATTAAAATAAATATGACAATATTTGTATGATAAGAAATTACGCATTTGATGTCGGAAAAATAAATAATATGGATTCATCTGATCACAGGGCAGCTGCTTAACCATATCTGAACCAGCTATTTTGGACAAATGTATAATTACTTTAATTACTCAGATATTCAAACACAATTATGTTATGTTAATTATTGTGAAATGATTGAAAATAATTATTATTTAATGCCTTCTGTGGAATTTGTATTTCTTATTTGTTACACATCTGTTTTAATGATTAATTATATACATTTGAAAGAATGCAGGTCAACATGCAATGTATCCCATTGATTGGTATACAATGGGACAGACCTTTGTTTGATTGATTGATTTATTGAAAACTTTATTAACAGATTGCAGAATGGGTACAGTACAGTACAGCTCAATTACATAAGGGGATGCAGACCAGAGAAAGAATTTCGTCTTGTTTACATCAGGGTCCCCCATTTTCAATCCATCATAACATATATGACACACACGACACAGATAGACAGTACTGCTACATCTATACATTTATGACATACCAGATTTGCAAATACAGTACTGTTTGTGATACAAAAAGAGTCCAGAAAAGAGAGTACATTTGACGTAGAAACTGTTGGAGGAGGTTGGGTAGGAGGAGTGGGTGGGGGATAGACTTACACTGTACAAGCAAAACTGTACATTGGAATATTGACAAAACCATACTTGGTCATTTACTGTACATTGGAGGGGGTTGATATAGCTATAAACCTGCATTCCTTCGAATATATCATTAATCAATTAAACTTATATTGAAATACACTATATAGCCTATATACCAACACTGAAATTACAGTGGATAAATAAATAAGAACTGAAAGCTAATCGGTGGAAATAGACTGCATTAATATTCCATAACAAGTCTTGTGTGCGCCTACGAATGAACAGTAGCCTATAGGCTTAATTATGGAATAATAAGCCATACTGCGTTCATTCATTACGCCCACCATAGGCTATATATATTATATTTCATTCATTCATTCATATACAGTACTGCGCGCGCGCGCGTGTGTGTGTGTGTGTGTGCGCGCACGCTGCGGCAGGTGTACCGCGAGCTGTATATGATGCCAATACATTAATCTAATCTAGTTTTGATGGCACACAAGCGTGATTACGAAACCTAGCCGCATTTCTCGGAGACGCTCTCTGATTGGCACTGACTGACGCTAGGTTTCGTAATCTGCAAGACTCGCAAAGCACTTCCGCCATTTCATTTGCACACAGCTGCGTCACTAGTTGCCTTATAAGGAGCTCTGGAGGCGGTGTTTTGTATGCAAATGACCTGAACGGGAACGCGCTTTCGAGTTTAAGACAGAATGCCATTCTCCAAGCAGATATCAGATCATATAATTTGTGCGACCTTTTCAGCCACTTAAGACATATTACCAGCACGTTCAGGACTCAGAGTGAACTTGTCATTGATTATGTCTCAGTGGTTCCAAGATAAGTCTTCCAGAATATATCTTTGAAACATTTTCGGGAATGACACCCAGTGTTGTGGAAGAGAGTAGGATGGTAAAAAATAATGGTAAGAATACTGGCAATGATAGACTGCATTGCCATCAAAAGTATTTAAACTTTTCGCCATCCTCTGCAAGGACTACATCCGCTACAACCGGATGTTAAGGATGTTAAGGGGTTAAGTGATGTTGCGTTTCTTTTTCAAATGTAGCCAAGAGTGAAGACCCTGAAGAACTCTATCAAAACAGCAATCAAAGTGTATATTTCAGCACAACATTTGTTTACCAATGATTTTAAGTATTATTAGCTAAATATGAGCTTATAAAAATCTCTGTGCATTGCACTGGAAAACGGACGATTTAGACGTGAGGACAGTGAGCCGTCATGAAATCATTGTAGTCCTAAGAAGGAGGAGATCCAGGGATTTCGATGGACGTCTAAATTTCATAAAACTACACTACCCAGCTCACACTAGCTGCATACAAACGTAGTCCAACCATTTTTCTTTTACACATGAAAAAGACGTAAAAATCGTGTTTATATCTCACGGGTCAAACCAATATCAACGTTATTGCCATAAAATACTACGTATATTGTTACTTCACCTTTCTGTGAACATCTAGGAAAAAACCGAGTCGCAATCCGGTCAAAAATGGTGGAGCTATGGACATTATACAAAAGTAACTGTACTTACAGTCGATTTCATTCACGGTCTTAGCTGCCCTGTAACGGGAGCCTGCTGGTACTAAATCCAGACCTAATCTGCCATTGGAAAGAGGAGATTTGGGCCAATCCATAGATGTACAGGTATGACTTGGCCATTATAAAGTTATTTATAGGCCTGATATTCTATACTATATTCATATTTCAAATAGCATGTCTGGATGGCAAAATTCAATTTCTCACTTTTGGTCAATGTTAGCATGGTGTTATTCACTGTCAAAGATGAAAACTCTTTGTTTTTATTTATTCAGATATTTCCAGATTTTCTGAAAATATGGCTAGGGCTTAAGAGTAAGTAGAACATAAAATCTGAAATATCCATTTCAATTTGGAATGTCATTCAGCCAATCTTTTTTTAAAGGGATTCTTGTTCTATTTTGGGTTCATATTGATGACATATTTGACCTTTGTGATCCTACAACCAAAGAGGGCTAGCTAGACTAGCGATTTTGCTAGTTTTGATAAATAGAGAAAATACTACTATTGAAATGGACATCCCTGATATTTAAGCAGTTGATTGCTACATATCTTCTACAAACAGTTGTACTTGAACTTGTAAGTCACTTTGGATAAAAGCGTCAGCTAAATGACTAAATGTAAATGTTTGACTTTAAATGTAACAGGTCTGACCCTTTAGCTCAGCTGGTTAGTGCGGCCGCCAGTGGATCCTATTGTCACAGGTTCAAATCCACTGGGTTACAGTAGTAGCTAGTAGAAAATAATGTAGTATTTGGCGGGATCCTCAGCACAAACCTTATATAATGTACATTTTGTGAATCCCATTAATATTTTCCATAGAGATTTAGGACTAGGACTACAAGCAGACGCAGAATGTTGAACTACTCACACAAAAGACATTTGACTTTTGTCTTCTCAGTCTGTGTCACTTTAATGGAAGACAACACCCCCAAAAACATCATAGCAGTAGTAGAGCCTTGGGTGATCATAGAAGTGTCAGTATTAGGCCTTCTGATTGGAAGTAGCAACACATGGATTCCAATGTGTGGATAGAAATGAGTGGATATTTCAGATTTCCAAAGTGGATTTTAGGATTCACTACGATACATTAAAATATCATCACAAATAAACACCAGACAGCAATGAAAGTGATGGGGGTGAGGGAGCACCCCTGGCCTCTCTCTTTGAGAAGACTATCGTTAAACAGGCTGGGATAATGATCGCTGACCTCCTCCCATGTCCTGTATTTAGAATACCAACTGCTCCCATCAGGTAGACGCTACAGGGTTCCAGTTAAATACAGGAAATTAAACCTGATTAGATCGAATAACTCTTTCATCTCTTTGTCAGTGAATCTTCTAAACTAATTAAATACAGGAAAATACACCTGATTAGGTATAACTTTCATCTCTCTGTCAGTTAATCTCCTAAATTCAGGACATAATGAAGGTGATAAATAAGGGGCTGTGTTGCATGTATTTGAATGTACTTTATTTCTGCACTATAACTATGTATATATATATAATAATATATATATATAGAAAATAAAATCAAAAGATATATAAAATAAAGAAAATAACCTTACTGTCTTCTATCCTGCACTCTTCCTACTATACTAATATGTCTCTACTACTATGCACTCAACACTGCAGCACCCAAGTTTCAACACGTTTACATATTCTTCAGCTTCTTTATGTCAAAGACAAATTTCCACAAGGAAATAAAGTCATCTTGAATCATTAATCATCAATCCAACCTAAGGCCATATTTTTGAAAAGTTAAACAGGGAGGAGGCTAGGAGCCAACAGAGTGGCATCCCCCAACTGTTTTCAGTTGTTTGTTTTTGAATAATGTCTGAAAAGAATCCGAGGCAATGATTATAAGTCTAAAAATATTTTATTCCGTCCACTCCTGGATGAACCAACGCTTTTCGACTCAGGGATGTTTTATCGTTTGTTTTCAGTTTTTTTTTTCAGTTTTCTTTTTCCGATTACCTCACCTTGAAATCCACACTTCAGAAACTGGAAACTCGCTTGCAAGAATACTTTGAATAGTTTTACACTGAAGACGGAGATAAATGCCTGTTGTTGACAGAACATGATCCACAGCTAAACCTGTATGACATCTTATCTGATAAACCTTCAGGCAAGTGATCAAATCTGTTCACTTCAGAGTGCAGGGCATTGTGACCAAATCTGTTCACTTCAGAGTGCAGGGCATTGTGACCAGTACTCGAGTTGAGGGGGGATGAGGGGAGATGACAACCCCCCTGAAATAAAAACGGTCAATATCATCCCCCTTCTAGAACGGCCATCCCCCCTTCCCACCCCTTCCATCCCTTATGTCATTTTATCAATGAACATGGTATTACTGCTATTTTGTGACCAAACGTCCTCTTTTGCCCGGACATGTCCTCTTTTCACGCCTTGTCCGGGGCGTCCTGTTTTTTTTTTTTAATAAATTCATGAAAATTTCTGGGTTTCAAAGACCTGCAGTGCGTAAAAAGACGATATATTGTCTGTAACTCGAGAACCGAGGCACGGAATTGGTCGAGTGAGGTGGCATTCGAACGGCAACAAATATATATTTTGAACAGTATATTATATGTTTGGCGAAAAATGCAGCCCGAGCCGCTAGACGCTCACAAAGTGCTGTGACTTGCGTGCGTTCCTCGCACGGACGGCCCGATGCGGTACCCCACCTGTTAAGATTAAAACGCACATGGACAGAATTTTTTTTTTAAAGCTGTGCAAGGTGAGAGTTCGTCTGCAAAGTTGACAGAATTCTTTGTTAGACCCGGGAAAACAGAGGATGCTGTAAATGCGTTTGCATTTCATACTGTGAACCAACATCAAAGCCATTGCTTAGCTAACGACCCAAAAGCAAGAGCCAGAAATGGAAATCTTTGGAAACTTTTATGAGATGGGGGAGACAAGATTGGTCCTATTTTGTATTTTCTGTATACTTTTGAATATATTTTGATATTTGTTTTTCTAAGCAGTTTCAATTAGCATTTGATGCCCTGTTAAAAGACTATCTTTGGGAATGGTAAGATCAAATATTTGGATTTGAACTGCAATAAAATGATGATGGATCAATATTTTTCTCATTCTTTTCCTCCTTTTTTCAGAAGGGGTTATTGTTTAATTTACATAATGATTTAATTAATCACAATTGAAAATCAACCCTTTAGATACCAGTTTTGATCATATACCAGTAACTGCTATTTTAAATACACTATAATTCAATATTCTAGAAACACATTTGACTTTGTTGTATTGAACAAAATGGTAAATTGGGACTGTTAACCTACAAGACCATAGACTTCCATTACAACCACTTTTGACCCTAACTGTAAGAGCAGTGGTGCCATGGCAGCCTGGGCGGGGACTGACTCCAATTCTGAGGTGCCAAACATCCACAATAACATCATGCATGTTGTTTTAGAAGTTTATTATCTTTGTGCTTACAATAATCAAAAGGTACGGTACACAGTTGGTCTCACCCTCTGTGTCATTATTAGCACATATTATGTCCATATGATAAAATCCACCATCCACATGGCTGCATAATATGTGCTATCAAGAGTAGTAATACTCCCGCTCTGTAATTCTATTTTCAAAATACTCCTAAAAGCTTTATTTGCATATTAAAATCATTAAAATGTTCTACCGGGGGACGATGTCCCCGGACCTCCCTACTCTGCGTCCCCCCCAAACTTGTCATGAGATCTGCAGCCCTGACCATCCCCCCTGTTTTTTTTTCACAACTCGAGTACTGATTGTGACATACTTTTTGTTTGTTTTAAGTAACTGGTAGCAGCAATGTATTGAAAGTTACTTACTAAACAAGATTAAAAATAATAAAATGTGCTGTAATTCTAATTGGAGTAAAGTTATTATGTAAACAAAGCTTGAAGTAGGCCTATGAATGTGAGCTTCAAAGATGTTCTAAATTGATAGTGATCACCTAGTGAGGAGCTCTTACATTTACATTTAGTCATTTAGCGGACGCTTTTAACCAAAGCGACTTACAAGTTCTGTACGACAAGTCATCAGGAAGGGTACAACTCTATCAGCTGAGTAACAATGTTCATCAAAGTGTTGAGTGCTACAGTGTATATTAGGACAAGTGGATGACAGTAAGGTTAGTTAGGTGGGGGACCCTGATGTAAACAAGTCGAAAGTCTTTCTCTGGTCTGCATCCCCTTAACAATTGTATGTATTGAGCTGTACTGTACTGTACCCTGAAGAATACCCTGAAGACTCTGGCAGGAGCACTCATTCAGGGGTACTACGACTATGCTTGCACCTCATGGTACCAAAGCACCTCAAAGGCGCTAAAAACAAAATTACAAACATCTCAAAACAAACTGGTCAGACTACTGCTTGACCTTACTCCTAGAACCCACCTCACCCCTGCCCACTTTGACAACCTAGGATGGCTTAGAGTAGATGACAGAGTACAGCAACTTGCAATGGGCCTGGTCTACAAGATACACTACACGACCAAGGTACCCATGTACATGGCAAAATACTTCCCAAAGGTCAGTGAATACCACGATCACAACACCAGAGGGAGCTCCACAAATCATGTTAAACCCAGATTCGGCTCAAATAAGGGACTAAACACGTTTCGCAATTATGCCACATCAATGTGGAACGCCCTACCCAAAGCTGTAAAGGAATGTGGATCACTACCCACTTTCAAAACCTCTCTCAAGAGACACCTACGGGAGACTGCAATTCAACACTGGCCCCTGTAAATATCCTAACCCAACCCCCTCCAATGTACAGTCATTTACCTAGTATGGTTTTGTCAATAGTCCAATGTACAATTTTGTTTGTTTGTACAGAGTATCCCCCCCCCTCAATGTACAGTTTTGCTTGTTTATACAGTGTGCCCCCCCCCCCCCCCAACCACCTCCAATGTAAATTACCCAGTATGGTTGTCAATATCCCAGTGTACCCAACCCCCCCCACCCAACCTCCTCCAATGTACAGTTTCTACGTCAAATGTATATACTCCCTTTTCTTGACTCCTTCTGTATCACAAACAGTACTGTATTTGCAAATCTGGTATGTCATAAATGTATAGATGTAGCAGTACTGACTATCTGTATGTCATGTATGTCATATATGTCCTGATGAATTGAAAATGGGGGACCCTGGTGTAAACAAGACGAAAGTCTTTCTCTGGTCTGCATCCCCTTAACAATTGTGTGTATTGAGCTGTACTGTATTGTACCCATTCTGCAATCTGTTAATAAAGTTTTCAATCAATCAATCAAAACCCATTCTGCAATCTGTTAATAAACTTTTCAATCAATCAATCAAAAGGTTTAGATTTTTTTTTCAAGGGCTGTCTCAGTTTGTCACAGCGCCCCCTACTCCCTCACACAAAGTGATCCTCGTAATGACAAAGACTTTACTGCATTTGACCCGAGGGGGCCGAGGGATTGAATGAAAAGCACACAGGATTCAGCCATTATTTTTTGTTTTGTGGCTCATATGCCCACAACAGGCAGTGTTGCATCAACACCACCAGAGGGCACTCTAGTACTGTATTCAGACTGAACCACTGACCATACAGGTGGTTTCCAGTGGTCTCTTTATTTCTGGTGACCTTAACCTATTGCTGCTGCTCATCTGACGAAGTTCTGACAGCATTTTATGTATAGTATGTATATTTATGTAAGTATAACTTGTTGGGACTTTAAATATATGGTATTAGTAATTTTGCATAGGCAGTAGACAGCCAAAGTAAAGTAGTCTATAATATTTTAGAGAACAAGCGTGCATTTGTAATAGCTGCAACCTTTTTGTGATAGGCCACTCCCATTGTCACTCCCCCTTTTAGCATGAACACACACACACACACACACAAACACGTAAATGTCTCTTCCTGCATCTCATGAGTAGATTTATTTTTATTTATTGTATCTGTCCTCTAGTCAAACCCCCCTCGATATGAAGATCTTTCTGAACAGAGTTCAAGTTTCAAATTTCAAGGTTTGTTTTATTTGTCACGTATAAAGTACATGCACATTACAGTGAAATGCTTGGTTCTGTATGAGCCCCTGATAATGTGATTCATAGAGTAAAAAAAAGTAAAAGAGGAATAAAGTCCAACACTATACAAATACAGTATACAATATACAAACTAAAGTACAACCTAAAGTACAATGAAGTAAAAATGCATACAATGAGGTACAAAAATGCAAACATAAAAAAGAAAAATGCTAAATGCTAAATGCAAAAATTAGGTATAGAGTATTCCAGAGTATTCCAGCCAGAGATATTTGTAGTAGTATTATTATTGGAGAACGATCTGGATTTGTCTCCAACATCTTCCTCATGGAATTCTGATCAACCTGGCTGCTTGGGTCCCACCTGTTCCCCCAAGATTACATTGGCCACCAGCGGTATTTCAGCCACGTTGGGATTGGGAGCGCTAGCTAACGCTTCATACTGTGTGGCTAGTTATATTCTGCATTGTCGCTGCTATTACTAGGTTGTTGAAGTTTGGGTGCAGGGCCATTCCTGCTCTGTAGGCTTCTTGCTGCTCTCTAGGTGTCTCTTGTGGTGCTGGTGGTGGATCTGTGTCAGTATAAATGATGTTTTTCTTACAGAGGACATTTAACAGCCAGCAAGCGATAGCTTTCCTTAGTCACTGAAATGGAGTGCTAACATGTCTGAACCAAGCTAATCACGAAACAGGAAACCCTCAAACAGGAAAACAACAGCCAAACACACACATACACACTCACCCATACACTAGTGCAACAGGTGAATTTAGCTTCATAAAACATCCATTTTAGTTAAATATGGCCAACTTGCACGCTTGCTTCCTGCTAGCTAGTGGATGGCACCCTATGCCTAGAACAAGCCCTGTGAGCACCTCATCAAAGAGGGACCACAGGATCTCATGCCAGAAGGACCTGTTGGCACCAGCACAGTGCATACATCTTACCAGGGAGTGTGCTTCATTCATTTATTCATTCATTCATTCATTCATTCATTCATTCATTCATTCATTCATTCATTCATTCATTCATTCATTCATTCATTCATTCATTCATTCATTCATTCAATCTTTATTTCAACTTGAAAATGCATTGAGCAATTGATTATTACCTCCCTAAATTAAACTACCTAAAATTTCAGAGGAAGACGCTAAACAGTTAGATGCACCTATTACAATAGAGGAACTTAGGGAGGCTATATCTGAATTGCAAAGTGGTAAGGCTCCTGGATGGGATGGTATCCCACCAGAACTGTACCTTTCATGTTGGGATGTAATTGGACCCCTATTACTTGATATGATTTTATACTCAGTCAAAGAGGGGAACTTCCCCAGGGACGTCAATATGGCACTCATATCTGTCCTCCTTAAAAAGGATAAAGATCCCACCGAATGCGGTAGTTATAGACCCTTAAGCCTCCTCGGAACCGATCTCAAGCTGTATGCCAAGGTACTAGCCATCAGACTTCAAAAGCATATGACATCTTTAGTTCATCCTGATCAGACAGGCTTCATAGAAGGCCGTCTGATCACGGATAATATTAGACGGATACTGCATGTGATAGACTCCAGCAAGGATACCGTGCCTCCGATAGCTGTATTATCCTTGGATGCGATGAAGGCCTTTGATAGGTTAGAATGGTCTTATTTATGGGTAGTATTGGGAAGGATGGGGTTAGGAGATGGATTCATTAATATGATCAAAGTACTATACAAAGAACCTTCGGCCATGATTATAACAGGTAAATTCACCTCCCCACACTTCCCTGTGTCGCGTTCGTCCAGACAGGGTTGCCCTCTTAGTCCCGGACTATTTGCCCTTTCCCTGGAGCCTTTGGCACAGTATATAAGACAATCCCAAATTATAGAACCGATCTCAATTAGGGGTACACAGCATCATATTCGTTTATATGCGGACAATGTAATATTGTTCATACAAAACCCTACAACCTCAATACCTCATTTGCTCAAGCTGATAGATGATTTTGGCAATCTATCAGGATTTAAGATAAACTGGCCAAAATTGGCATTCCTTCCACTTAATGTCATTGCGAAGGCAACCATCCTCCCAGAAAATATACCAATGGTAGAACACTTTAGATGTCTTGGAGTCTAAATATTCCCCACTATATGCCAAACGGTGAAGTTTAATTATACCGGAATCCTAGATAGGATCACAAAGGACTTCGACAGATGGTCAAAACTAAAAAACTCAGTACAGGCCCGAGCATCAATAGTTAAGATGGATGTTTTACCAAGAATCAACTTCTTCAGTTCGATGCTGCCGTTATCCCCCCTGTTGGTTACTGGAAAAAATTGCAATCCACTGCATATAAATTTATTTGGAACAACAAACCTCCACGAATAAAAAGATCCACTGCACAGAGAAATAAAGCCGACGGAGGTTTAGCATTTCCAGACTTCTACAACTATTTTAAAGCGTTCTCTTTAAGACCACTGATCACCTGGTTTGATTCTCAAGCAGTTGTATCCTGTAGACCATTAGAGGATAACATAGTGTCACCACACAGACTACAGGATATAGTATACACCAATTTAACAATTAAGCAATGCAACTTGAAATGTGGCCCTCTTATTACACATGTGATCCGGATATGGCGTGACACACAGAAAAAATGTACTAACCAATACAAATGGCATAGTCATTCTCCCATATTTAATAACAATTTACTACTTATTGCACAACAACCTATCAGATATACCAAATGGGAAAAGAAGGGCATACATACATTAGGGGATATTTTCAACGAACGGGGTTTCTGTAGCTATCAAGATACATAACAAATTTAACCTCACCTGTTCGACTTATTATTTCTATCTACAGTTATTAGCAACTTTGAAGGCTCATGGAGTCCCATTAAAGAAACCACTTGAGCACCACAGATATCACAAATTCTTTTATGAAAGGGAGACATCGAGAGGTTTCGTCTCTGATTTTTATCGTCACTTACTTACATTTACATTTACATTTACATTTAGTCATTTAGCTGACGCTTTTATCCAAAGCGACTTACAAGTTCTGTACGACAAGCCATCAGGAAGGGCACAACTCTATCAGCTGAGTAACAATGTTCATCAAAGTGTTGAGTGCTACAGTGTAGGTTAGTTTATTAGGACAAGTGCATGACAGTATGGTTAGTTAGGGTTAGAAAATTTTTTCTTTTTCTTTTCTTTTTTTAATTCAGATAATGGTTGAAGAAGTGCGTCTTTAGTCGACGGCGAAAGATTGGACGTGTTTCGGCTGTCCTAACTGGGGTGGGTAGTTCATTCCACCATTGTGGGGCAAGGATTGAGAATAGGCGACTTCTCTTTGATGACCCTCCCGGAGCTTGGATAGGAGTAGGTCTGAGGCGGCCAGAAGATGCAGAGCGTAGGGGTCTTGAGGGTGTGTAGTTAGAGACCATTGACCGGAGGTAGGCGGGAGCAGTTCCCTTTGCCGCACGGTATGCTAGGTCGAGGGCCTTGAAGCGGATTTGTGCAGCAATGGGGAGCCAGTGCAGGTCCCTAAGAAGTGGGGTGACATGGGCCGACTTCGGTAGGTTTGAGATCAGGCGGGCCGCTGCGTTCTGAATGAGTTGAAGAGGCTTAGTGGCATTGGCCGGGAGGCCAGCGAGCAGTGCGTTGCAGTAGTCGAGGCGGGAGATGACTGTTGATTGGACGAGGAGTTGGGTGGCTTCTTTTGTCAGGAAGGGGCGGATCCTTCTGACGTTGCTCAGGAGGAATCAGCAGGTTCTGGTTGTCACTGCGATGTGAGCAGAGAAGTTCAACTGGTCGTCGAGGACAACACCAAGGTTCTTGGCGGTCGGGGACGCGGTCACAGCTGCATTCTCGACTGTGATGGAAAGGTCGGTCAGGGGGGAGGATTTGGCCGGCAGGTGGAGCAATTCTGTTTTGCTTAGGTTCAGTTTGAGGTGGTTGGTCGTCATCCAGGCAGAGATGTCGGACAGACAGGCCGAGATCCGCTCAGAGACGTGGATATCTGAGGGAGGGAAGGAGAGGAAGAGTTGAGTATCGTCAGCATAACAGTGGTAGGAGAAGCCATGAGACGTGATAATGTTACCCAGTGATTTAGTGTAGAGGGAGAAGAGAAGGGGTCCTAAAACCGAGCCCTGGGGGACACCCGTCCGCAGGGGGCGGGTGGCCGACAGGGTCCCTCTCCATGACACTTGGTAGGAGCGGTCATTGAGGTATGATGACAACCATGTCAGCGCAGAGCCAGCCACTCCCATTCCTGCGAGGGCCGCGAGGAGGATCTGGTGGTTGACTGTGTCGAAGGCTGCAGATAGATCTAGGAGAATCAGGACAGAGGAGAGGCCTTTCGCTTTTGCTAAGTGAAATGCCTCTGTGACCGCAATGAGGGCTGTCTCTGTGGAGTGACCAGTCCTGAAGCCTGACTGATTAGGGTCTAGGAGGTCATTCTGTAAGAGATAAGCAGTAAGTTGGTTGGATACAACACGTTCAAGTGTTTTAGAAAGGAAGGAGAGAAGAGAGACAGGACGGTAGTTGCCTATGACGGTAGGGTTCAGGGATGGTTTTTTTATGAGGGGCGTGACTCTGGCTTGTTTTAGGGAGGTGGGGACCACCCCCGAGTTGAGTGAGGAGTTGATGTTTGCAGTTAGGAATGGGAGGATGTCTGGTGCTATGGTCTGGAGGAGTGGGGAAGGTAGCCGGTCCAGCTGGCATGTAGTCGGACGGTTCGACGTTACCAGTGTCAGGGTCTCGGCTTCTGTAATGGGAGAGAAAGATGACAGAGTGAAGGATGAGGTTCTCGATTCAGCATTTGGAATGGGTGGGGGTTGGGAGAAGGAGCTGCGGATGTTCTCCACTTTTTCCTCAAAGAAGATCGCAAAGTCTTCGGCAGAGAAAGATGAGGGAGGGGGGGGGGTTGGGGGGGAGTGAGGAGGAAGGACATGGTAGCATGCAGTTTGCGAAGATTCTTGGCAGAGGCCTCGATCCTATGGTGAAAGAAAGAAGCTTTGGCATTACATTATTACTTTTACATTATTGATTGGGCTGAAGTATGAGCAAACGTTCGGCTATCGTCACGCAACCCGGATCATGCCGAATGGGACTTAAACAAGACTCTCGATGCTCCTTATGTCTAAAGGGTGATATCGGTACATTTATGCATATGTTTGGGAATGCCCCCCTGTTAAGATATTCTGGGAAGAAGTAACCACGCAATTATCAGAATTTTTATTTCTGACCATACCTGTACTTCCTTCGGTATTGTTGCTGAATAATGTCTCTCAGTTATCACACTCTGTACATGTAAAGAGGCTAATCTTGTCCGGTCTTACGGCTGCCAAAAAGCTAATAGCATCACGTTGGATTCAACCGGAGAAAATGTGCCTGAAGGTATGGATTCTTACTTATCTTGATGTGATTTATTTAGAGATATCTACCGCACAAATCCTAGGTGTTAATGAAGCCAGCATAGCAATTTGGTCAGTTGTGGTGGAGAAAATAAAGCATAGCATATGAATTTGTAATCCTTGGTTTTAAACGAAATAATGGTTGGACGGTCCTGAGGGGGGGAGAGCGAGCAAGAGCATATGTATGTATTGTATTGTATTGTAATTATTATGTATATATCTTGTAATTTACATTTATATTGATTCAAATACTGGACTGTCATAGTCCTGTGATTTATTGTGGATTTTTACTGTTAATGTTTGTGTGTCTAGTTTTAACTGACCAAAGGATACCAAAGTATTGGGTTTTAGAGTTTGTATCAAATGTATTCAGGTGTATCATGACCCCTGGATAGGTCCTTGTCATATTTAAGCACAGACCACTCACAAATAGACCTCTCGTGCGTTTTTGTCAATTTGACAAGCTCCGGTTCCAGTATCACCCATGGTGAAAATGAACCGTCTTTGCCTTTCCCGTTTACCAGTGATGTTGTCCTTGCTACATGAGTAATGAGTAAAGTGCGTTTCACCAAATGATTTTATCTTTTGTTAACGTTGTGATTTTTAAATGCCAAATGACTCAAACTAAATGATACTGGTGACCTGATCTCCAATGCTAAACTTGGCGAGGAATTTTAACTGCTGCTTCGAATTTCAAAATCCCCTGCTTTATGAGAGAGAAATGTATATTGGAAGGCTTTGTTCACAGGAACCACATAAGAAGCGAGGAGCGATCTATCAATAACCGTTCACTTTTCTTGCAGGAGTTGCAGGAGATTCTCAAGAGAAAGAGAGACGGAAGCAGTCGGAAATCCGTCCCCCGTGGGAGGTCTACGAGGCATCCACTTTCCCAAGCAGTCTCTAGCTTGTTGGTGCGACGAGCCAAAGTGAACACCTTGAATCTCTGAGCTGTATCTGCATGTGCAGTTCCCAGAGAAGTCAATGTGAATCACTGCCTCCTCCTTTGACATGTTTTAACTGTCGATTTATGTTGAACACATGCCTGAAGAATGAATAATAACTCCCTGTCACTGCCAACACAAAAGCAGAAGCACAGAAATAGATAGGGAGGTGAGATCAGCTGAAACACAACAGTGTAATTATTGTCTTCAGCCGAGAGAGGTTACGGAGCCAGGGGGGGAGGGAGAAAGTTTGGTCAGGACCAGGCGAGAGGGCCGGGCTGGAAGCCGGGAAGGGGCTTACCGGCAAGAGCTGGGGTGGAAGAACCGGGGTGGCGGAGCAGAGCAGGCTGAGGCAGGAACAGGAAGACAGGGGCAGGAAGACAGGGGGGCAGGAAGACAGGGGGGGGCAGGAAGACAGGGGCAGGAAGACAGGGGCAGGAAGACAGGGGGCATGAAGACAGGGGCATGAAGACAGGGGCAGGAAGACAGGGGCAGGAAGACAGGGGCAGGAAGACAGGGGCAGGAAGACAGGGGGCAGGAAGACAGGGGCAGGAAGACAGGGGCAGGAAGACAGGGGGGGCAGGAAGACAGGGGGGCAGGAAGACAGGGGCAGGAAGGCAAGGGCAGGAAGACAGGGGCAGGAAGACAGGGGCAGGAAGACAGGGGCAGGAAGACAGGGGCAGGAAGACAGGGGCAGGAAGGCAAGGGCAGGAAGACAGGGGCAGGAAGACAGGGGGCAGGAGCAGGAAGACAGGGGCAGGAAGACAGGGGCAGGAAGACAGGGGCAGGAAGACAGGGGCAGGAAGACAGGGGCAGGAGCAGGAAGACAGGGGCAGGAAGACAGGGGCAGGAAGACAGGGGCAGGAAGACAGGGGCAGGAAGGCAAGGGCAGGAAGACAGGGGCAGGAAGACAGGGGGCAGGAAGACAGGGGGCAGGAAGGCAAGGGCAGGAAGACAGGAGCAGGAAGACAGGGGGGCAGGAGCAGGAAGACAGGGGGCAGGAAGACAGGGGGCAGGAGCAGGAAGATGGGCAGGAAGACAGGAGCAGGAAGACAGGGGGCAGGAAGACAGGGGGCAGGAAGACAGGGGGCAGGAAGACAGGGGGGCAGGAGCATGAAGACAGGAGCATGAAGACAGGAGCATGAAGACAGGAGCAGGAAGACAGGGGGCAGGAAGACAGGGGGGCAGGAGCATGAAGACAGGAGCAGGAAGACAGGGGCAGGAAGACAGGGGGCAGGAAGACAGGGGGGCAGGAGCATGAAGACAGGAGCAGGAAGACAGGGGCAGGAAGATGGGCAGGAAGACAAAGGGCAGGAGCAGGAAGACAGGGGCAGGAAGACGGGGCAGGAGCAGGAAGATGGGCAGGAAGACAGGGGGCTGGAGCAGGAAAACGGGGCAGAAGCAGGAAGTCAGGGGCAGGAGTCAGGTGCAAAAACACAAGTAAAAAACAATGCAAGGCTGATGCAAGAGCAATCAAAAATATGTAGAGCTAGAAACACGACTGACTGAGTACCAGAAGCTACGAGTCTGTACTCGGTTGTTAAGTCGTGACTCATGGACCTTCCAATAAACAGGCTAGTGCTGTGACCCTTGCTGTTTTAATAGGAGTAATAAAATAACTGTTTGGGGTATGTGCTCATCATATCTCCTGCTGTCTGAAGCGGAGCGTTTGGCCCTGGACGTGTGGCGTCAGACTTAACAACCAAATAGGCTGGTCAATAGGAGATATGAATTCTCCACCCATCGATCATCCATAGCAACACTACTATCACTGACATCCAAGAAGGGGGATCCCCCCTTGAACGTCCCTTCTTTTTTTTATTTTTTTATCTTTTTCCCCCTCCATTTTCCTCCGATTTTTCTCCCATCCCAATGTTAGTCATATGCCAATTCCCAGTCCCCTTCCTGGTCGCTGCGCACTTACCCCCCACAGTCAGATCATTTGGGAGAGTGGAGGCTATCACGTGCTTCCTCCGACACACGTCCAGCCAATCAACCGCTTCTTTTCACCTGGCAGCGCAGATCCTCCCTGAGAGGGCGTAGCGTGTGGAAGGATCACACTATCCCACTCAGGTCCTATCCGCGCTTAGCAGGTGCCCCGACGGAACTGTAGGAGTCGCTGTTTACAACGACCCAGACCCACCCCGCCAGCTTCTCCCACCCTCTAATACAGCCAATTGTATTAGTGTGAACGGCCAGCCAAGCTGGTGACAACCCCGGAGCTGTGAGCTGGATTCGAACAGGCGAATCCAGCTCACAGCTCCGGGGTTGGTGACGAACGCAATCTCCGCTACGCCACCTAACCGCCCTAACCTTGAACGTCCCTTCTAAGGTTTCTCTCCTCCACATTGCCTGTGGTGCTTTTTTCATATTAAAAGGTTTTTAGTGAGTTTTTCCTTACCTTCGCTGGGGTATGTCTGGGAGCGTTGTTTTGGATTTCATGATATTTTTTTGTTTTTGATTTATTGTGATGTTTCTTCTTGACTGGTTTAAAGAAGACTTGTCCAGCCCATGGGGACATTAACGTGTGATTGCGGGCACACCTGACTCCATGCCTGCGATCAGAGAGAGAGAGAGAGAGAGAGAGAGAGAGAGAGAGAGAGAGAGAGAGAGAGAGAGAGAGAGAGAGAGTGTGTGTAATGCAGACATATCTAATGCCTTGATCTTAGGGTTCTACATGCTACAGCAACGCAACTGCAACACAACATCAGCACGACTTCAACGCAACATGGTTGCAGATGTTGCAGAGGGTGTTGTAGAGTGTGTTGCGAGCATGTTGCGTACCTCTCACCAAAATCTAATCTGAACAACCGTTGCGTTGATGTTGCGTAGCAGTGATTGGTTGGTTAGCGAATGGGGGCGGGGCTGTCATATAATAATATTGGTCCCGCAGGCAGGAATACTATCCTCAGTTAACACTTTGAGTGCCGGGACCCGTCTTTAGACGTCTTTGCTGGCCATGCTAAAGTTGTCGGAGGACGCGTTACGTCGTCCTTATATCAATATTTCAAAAATCTGCGATCGGATTCATATGTCCCCTCCGCTGGCCTGAGATCCACCAGCAGGACCCACTGAGCTCTCTGGCGGTTCAGGAGCGCCATCTGGTGGCCGATCGGCGCAATCGCCAAACAGGATGTTGAATAGAGGTTGTCATGACGACCGTAGTACTTCCGGGCGCTCGCTATAGTTCATGGGACTCTGGCTCGTCACGCTACACGGTGATCGATTGGCAATAACTCGATAAACAACATGATTTGGACGTATATACCATTATACAAGCTGGAGATGGACCGGGTAAAAATATATCCCATAATGATAAGATTTCTACTCGACGATGATCGCCCAACGGCGCGCGGAAACTGGGGTGAGTTTCAGCGTGTAACGTTACCGTCTTCGATACTAACTGCTATTATCAACATTTGACCCACATTAGATGATTGGTATAACGCTGCCCACGGAATTATAAACGCCCCCTCGCCCATCCGGTCAACATCAGATGACGTGTAGTAACTTCTAGAAGTACGTCTAGTTGGAATTTTTTATATCGCGCTGATTGCCATCAAACTGTATTTCATCATCAATATAATGCATTTGGGGCTATATATCACGTTCTGGAGAAAGCTGCAGAAAGAGATGAAAACATACTTATACATTAGACCATACTTTACTATGAATATGTGAATGAAAAAGTTTAACGTTGCTACACAATGAACAATACATATAGGACTTTGAATGGGCCCTAATAATGGCAATGTAGCAATAGAATTTAAAAAGTTATAGCCCTGCAAAGAAGGGGACTTTCTCCATAGACAAATAGCGCTGGCAATCTATGGTATATCATGAATTTAACCTTAGGCAGCCAAAGTGTTAACGTAATTTATACAAATGGAAGTATTGATTTTGCCGTAACGAATCATTAAAAAAATATACTGTTAACTTGAATTATGTTAGTTTCTTACACATATGTTGGATTATGTAATTGGTTTGTCACGACAAACCAATAACAAATCGCAAATTAACCGGTGGTTATCCTATAGCCCTAGTATGTAGGCTACATTTCACCTAAGTGGAGCCGCAGGGGACTTCCATAGCATACGCCTACAAATCCTCTTACCTTGACGATTAAAAAAAGCTAATGTGGAGAGCAGTGCAGTTTCTTTTTTTTACACCTAGAACTTCAGTGCTATCAATCAAGCAATTTAACCGACTTTGAATAACCTCACCATGACACTAGGGCTATTAGGTTATTGTCATTTGACGTAACCACATCAAACCATCTGCTTCCGCTTCCCTGCATTTGTGTCCGGTATTTGACAGTAGTTTACAATATTTTAACTTTGGATTTTGGATTGGTTGCTTGCTAGGCCTATTGTCGATTTTATTGGTTTGACCCACCCACCCGGACTGCTCTTTGATGAACAGATTACGGATATAGTACTATTGCTAGCTAGGACTTGGATAGGACATAGTAGGCCTACTGTGGCTAGGCTAGTTTGCTACGACTTGGATATGATTTAGTAATGTGGCATAGGCTAGTTAGCTAAGATTTGGATAGGATTTAGGACTGTGGCTAGGCTAGTTAGCTAGGATTTGGATAGGATTTAGTACTGTGGCTAGGCTAGTTAGCTAAGACTTGGATAGGATTTAGTATTGTGGCTAGGCTAGTTAGCTAGGACTTGGATACGATTTAGTACTGTGGATAGGTGTTTCATTAATGAAGAGACAATGGTCGGGTGTACTTGACTATTCATGCAGCAAGCAGCGCACTGTACAGTCGACATCAACATAACATCCGCATTGTACATACAGTAACATAGCCTACCACTAAGTGGCAGTGATGCATCCTAGTTAGCTAGGAATTGGATAGGACTTAGTGCTGTGGCTATGCTAGTTGGCTAGGATCGCCTAGTCTGAAGACCATGAGCTTCAATCTGGAGGATTAACAACTGTTAACAACTTCAACCAACGTGTCAATACCAAATATGTCCTTACCAAAGAAACAAGAACAAACTCACAACAACCTACTCATAGAGTACGAACACCAAGCAAGCAAAAATAATGTAAAACACAACATAATCAGGATACCCCACAGATTCCAGCAAAACTGCTGGGTTTAAATGCACACATACCTCCACACAGATTCAAAGGCACAGCCATACCACTGAATCGGAACATAATTCATACCATACTATAGGACTAAATCTGGTGTCTGAGCACAATAACAGATACAACTGTAAAGTTAACACATTCAGTGACGGCGCACCTGAGCAAACACAGATGAAAACATATTTGTGATGGCACACCTTACCACAGATTAAAACATATTTGGTGACAGCACACCAGACACATATTCAAACATAATCACCAGCAGCATATTGACAACATTATTCATGCATTTTGCAAAGGAAATCCACTTCATTCCTCTTCCATCCATCCATCTCACTCACTCACTCACTCACTCACTCACTCACTCACTCACTCACTCACTCACTCACTCACTCACTCACTCACTCAATCACTCACTCACTCACTCACTCACTCACTCACTCACTCACTCACTCACTCACTCACTCACTCACTCACTCACTCACTCACTCACTCACTCACTCACTCACTCACTCACTCACTCACTCACTCACAAAAACGTCTCATGTCACTTGAAAGGAATCAAAGCATTTATTTAACAAACTCAAAAAATGCTTCAAATATTTTTATAATTATCATCACATAAAACCCCCCAATTATATCATAGAAAGTGCTCAAATAGTTGCCAAAAGACTTCATTGAAGTGGCTGCGGCTTCAGCTGCATTTAGTGAGAAACACCCACGCACCTGCCATGTGCTCTGTCCCACCATGGCTCCCAAAATACACCAAATCTGTCGGTTGCTAATAACAGGCATTCCCAGCTATACAATTTACAATGTTCCTCCAATGCTGTAGCCAGGTGTACCTTTCATAGTTGCTCAACTGAAAGTTCCTCTACCTGGTTGGGACAGGGCTGTAGCTGTCCTCACTACCTCCAGCTCTTCTTGAAAAGCCAAATCAATTTATGCTCCCCCTTCAACCATTGTGCATTAAAATGGTAAAGATAAAATGGTAAATGGTGCATTTATATAGCAGCTTTTATCCAAAGCGCTTTACAATTTGTTCCTCACATTTGTCCCTTTCACTCACACATTCACACACCGACAGCGGAGGCAACCATGCAAGGTGCCAACCAGTGGCGGCTGGTCCATAGAGGGCGCTAGGGCGCCACCCCCCCTGGTGGAAACAAGAAGAAAGAAGTGGTTTTTAGGATTTTAGATATCGACCACTAAAAATATAATAAACATTTTGAAATAAATAATAATTACTAATTTTAAGTATGTTTGTGTTTAAAATGCACAATAACGTGTAATATATCAAATATAAATCGTTGTTTGTACGCCCTATTCATCCCCCCTCTCTCTTCTCGGGCGCTAGAAATCAGCGCCAGCGTCAGTGCGCAACTCAGCCAATTGAAAAATTAATTCATATTTGGACATGTTTATGGAAAGTTCAAGCCGGACCACAAAGCTTCTCGAAGGGTTAAGTGCGACACGTGACGGCTCGACGGATCTACCGGCAGCAACAAGTGAGTCTCTATAACAATATATACTGTTCTGTACACTGTAAAAAAAGTTTTTTCACAGGAAATTCACTCTATTATTTACAGATTACTTTTGTTTTTCTACTTTAAGTGTAAATGCCATAAAAATACAGTAAATTACCTTTTATCAAAATAAATAAAGGTTGTAATCTGTAAATGTATTTGATTTTACTGTAATTTGACAGTAAGTATTTGACAACCGTTACTGCCAGACATTTACAGTTTTTTTACAGTCTTCTTTTTTACAGTGTAATTACTGACACTGATTGAATATGGCACTGCCCCACCTAGAATGATTTTTGCCAGCCGCCACTGCTGCCAACCTGTTCATCCGGAGCAGTTAGGGGTTAAGTGTCTTGCTCAAGGACACTTCAACACGCTGCCCGGGATAAGTGGGAATCGAACCAGGAGCCTCTGGATTACCAGACGACTGCTTTACCTCCTGAGCCACTGTCGCCTCCAAGTTGTTAAAAATAAAACAACTAAAGGACTAAATAAAAATAGAAGAATCTGCTACTTTACAGACTTAACGTTGCTTCAGTAGCTGATAGCCCTCTGATAGAACGAGTCGTATTTCGCGCCACTCAAGGAAGATGCTGCTGACTAGAAGGCTAGAGGCCCTCATGCATCAACGTGTTCTACGCACAGATCTGTGCTTACCCTGTGCGTACGATCATTTCTAAGCAAAGAGTGGGATTCATCAACTTCAACTTGAACTTGACTTCGTGCGTACATCTACGCACAGGTCAGACCTGGCGTACCTAGCGCCCAGTGGTAGAATATATTATTACAACAAGGAAATGAGCTTCTGTGCATAATAACACTGGCACGTTCTGTACGAACCGTAGTTCATTATAGTTCATTGTAAAATAGCAACAGTAGTGTAATTATGGTCAAAACCCTATAAATAGCATTTGGAATAATAGATCTTTCTCTCAGAATGAATGCAGAATGGTTTATATAGCGTTATCGGAATATACGGGGTGTAGGCTACTGACTGACTGCGCTCCGCGTAGCTTAATTGATTGATTGATTGAAAAGTTTATTAACAGATTGCAGAATGGGTACAGTACAGTACAGCTCAGTACATACAATTGTTAATTGGGGATGCAGACCAACTTCCGTCATGTTTACATCAGGGTCCCCCATTTCCAATTCATCATAAATCATAAAGCTCAACTCGTTATTATTCTGCGCAGACCGCAGAAACACGGGAACGTTTTGATTATATTTAAAAGGCTTTACGTTAAACGAAACAAGTGGAACTTCGAAGCTGTAAGCAGAATACAAGGCATATGAATATAGTGTTCTTCCCCCTTTTTACTGTATAAGAAAGAATAGACAACGCATTGCAATGACACTATAGTGGACAGACTATGTATATGATGGGATTCAAGTTCGCGTTTTTGTTGCTCATAGGCATGCTGTCAGAGTATGATATCTTAATCAAACATTCTAGAACATTTGTCGTCACAGATCATGTCCTAATAGAACATAGGCTATGGCATGGATCGTGATATTGTGTGGACTGTTATTATTACTGTACACCGGTACCACCCATTGCGACAACAGCCTTGTGAGTCCCGCACACAAACATGATGGAATTCAAGTTCATGTATTGAAAGGCAGGCTATCATACATGCAGTGAGATTCATTGTTCTTGTATATGCTCTCGTATTATATTGTTTATATATGCTACCCAATACTGACATCAAAATAGATTGTAGTATGCCTCTAGAAATCATATGCAGCAGGTAGAAGATTGACGGGGGATCCATTGCGATTTGGAATCAAATTGAGGAGAACTTTAATCCCTGGGGTATTAATCAAACAACACGGGAAAAGGCAGTCATATTCCAGCGCGGTCTTTATTAGCCGACAACCAAATAGATGCATCTAAAAATCATATAGCCAATCGAACACAACTAATAAAGGCATTCATATTACAGCACGGTTATAATGACACACAACCAACGCCAAACAGTGGTCAACGAACGGTCTTTATTAGTATTTTGAGCTGTCCAGGCAGAATTGCAGCAATGGTCTTAGGGAGCCGTTGATATCTGACATCACCGTTTACAAGTCCGCCTTTTATTTATCCCACAATACGCGATAGTGTCTTCTTGGTTCGACAGCAGTGAATTCTCCGTGGAGTTTCTCAGTGTCCCGCTCGGGTCCGTCCATTATTTCACATCCCATGGGGGGTGTTTCCTCATTTTCATGACCATATATGGATAATCATGCACGAGCATTGACGGTAGAACAAAGTGGTATTCATCAACACGGAGGACCATAGAGCCTGCGTACGCACGTGTGATGAATGCCGACTTCCCTGTGCGTGCGCTAGTTCTACATTCCGTGCTTACGTGTGGAAGTAGGTCAAGTTCTACGTCCACGTTGATGCATGAGGGCCCTAGGTCAGCTAGAAACCTCTAGCGTGCTAAAGAAAACACCCATGTCAAACTCAAAATCAACATTTCCCCATAACATTTTGCAGCAGAGGGGATTCACTTGAAGTCCTGAAGGCCTTTTTATAAAATGTTTTACTCCGAGACAGCACAGGTGATTAGATTCGATCAGTGGTGCGTTATTGAAATCAGCTGGGGTGACACGCACCACGTGCACGCGCGCTCCCGGCGCGTGCGCGCGCTCCCGGCGCGTGCGCGCGCTCCCGCGAATGCGCATTTAATGTCCCCTCGCTTGGGCACAGACTAAAGACAGTGCCTAATTCGCCTCTACGAATGGAATGTAACACGTCTTCACAACAAGTTAGGTGTGAATGTGTCTGAGAACGTATTTAACACACCTGACGACCGGCGCTATTGATATGCAAATAGCGCGTGAGGTTACACACCGTGCTACCCAGTCCCATGAACAACGCATGCCTGGATTCGATTAAGATGTATTGTCATTATACAGCACAAGTACAGTATGAAAAATGAAACGGCCTAAATAAAATAAATTCAAATCTGATTGGAGTTGAGGGAGAGAGCAATGCAAGTATGTTAATACACTTTGTAAAATACATATCACATTAATGAAAATATAGGCTATATTAAATTATAAGAAATATAATTGTCTGATTCTGACAATCTACGCCAGCAGAGAAGGCTTTGCCGGAACTGACAGGCCACCTCTGGTGGAGAGTCCTAGCCCCCCTAATACGTTGTCTCATATGCAAGACTAGAGTCTTACGTAGGTGCAAATACTGTCTTTTGTTGTACGGAACCAGTGGACATGTGGTACGTTGGCTTTTTGTTAGCAAACCAGGTAGTGTCTTTAACATCCAATATGGCTCCAACAAATCCAGAACGAGATCCAGCGTATAATGAATCTCAAAAAATTTAAGGAATCAAAATAAAGATTCCAATACTCAAAAAATATAACAGGATTCCCACACTGAAGAAAACTTTATCAACCTGGCACCTTAAACAAACATTTGCCCAGGCCTCCTCTACCTGGCCGTTAAGCAACCTGACACCTGAAAGTCCCCATCCCCCCACCCAGGATGCTAGGTGGGGTAGATGGCTAGAGAGATACTGTACAAAAACAGATAAATAAATAAAAAGGAAATAAACTAGGAACACCAACATGTGGTGTGTGTTAAACACAATAACATTGGACTGGACCATGGTACTGTAAGCATACTGACCAAACAGAATAAGAACCTTTTAGAAGTATTTTCTGTTCAGGAAATGGTAGACAAATCACTTCATGATTGCTGCAATGGTTGAGTTTCAGTACAATCTGAGTTTGCTCTCAAAAGGAAGACGTAACAGTCGATGCTACACCAGTGATTCCCTGTGGAATTTATTTATTGGCTGGATACAATTTTGATCCATAAATAATAAATGGGTGTATTTGCTGTGGTAGCCTACATGGAAATAACCACAACACATTAAAATATTAAAGTAATATGAAAATAGAAAAAGGAACATTTTAAATGTAGATACATACTTTAGTAAGTAGGTGGCTAGTATTGCTAAGTCTCTGAATCCTGTTTGCTTTCCCAGGATTCAGTTATTTTATTTATTTATTTATTTTTATATATAATTATTTCAATTACTTGGTTATGTTTGCATGTTGTACTTCAGTTGTACTTTAGTTTGTATATTGTATATTTGTATACTGTTTGGACTTTTTTTTTTATTTATTTTTTATATACAGTACTGTATGACGCACATTCTCAGGGGGCTCATACAGAACCAAGCATTTCACTAGTGTTATACATGTGCTTAAAATGTTAAAATGTATGATGAACCTAATCTGGTAGAAAATGCACAGCACTTCCAACGCTGTAGGTGGCAGCACGGGTAACCATGTCAGTTTTGGCAAGAGAAGAACAAGACGACACCTACGCATGCGCATCCTAAATCTACGTCAGCTCTCTAGTCTCTACCATCAACACGCCACAGAGCTACGTGGCTTTAAGTTCTCTCCGTTTTTCGACCCTTTTTCTGGAAACGACCTCTCCGACACAGGTATTGTACATTATTTACGTCTATCGCATACTTTGGTCTTCATTATTGTCTCATTATGTTAGATTTTCAGACGGACACAACTGGGTTGTTACCTAATGCTACCTCGCTAGTTTAACGTCACTTCAAGCTAACGTCAACCCAATTTAACGAGATATATTCTGGGAGGATACATTAGATATCGAAGTTGGCAAGTACGTTAGCTGTGAACTTGTGAAACCAGATTGTTGTGATTTCTTGAGCACTCAACAGAGGCTGACCTGTGACTTCTAACGTGTCTTCTGCAGCCACAGCACCATGGACCAGGTCATGCAGTTTGTTGAGCCCAGTCGGCAGTTCGTCAAGGACTCGATAAGACTCGTGAAGAGATGCACTAAACCAGACAGAAAAGGTAATGTAATCAACCCCCTCTCTTTTGATTAGGCTACATCTGCCTTGGGATGATGTAAGTAGGTGTTCACTCAGTACAAAGCCAGCTATGCTACATCAACTTAAGGGACACCAATAAGCTCAACAAGCTGGTGAGGAAGGTTAGCTCCGTGGTGGCAGTCGAACTGGTCAAACTAGATGTGGTGGCAGAGAGGAGGATCAGGAAGCTGGCCACTATCCTTCTCATCTAAGGAACGATATATTCAGATACAACATTTGTATTTCCTATATTTATTGAGAGTAACATATAATATAACCGATAGGGCATATAAGATACACTATACGACTAAGGTACCCATGTACATGTCAAAATACTTCCCAAAGGTCAGTGAATACCACGACCACAACACCAGAGGAAGCTCAACAAATCATGTCAAACCCAGATTCGGCTCAAACAAGGGACTAAACACGTTTCGCAATTATGCCACATCAATGTGGAACGCCCTACCCAAAGCTGTAAAGGAATGTGAATCCCTACCCACATTCAAAACCGCTCTTAAAGGGGAACTATCTTAAATTGCCTTTTTGAGTGTTTAGCATTGTTTCCTAGCTATGTGAACTTATATTAATATGATCTATGTCTCAAAATTCTCATATTGGCGCATTCTTCCAATTCTCCTCTCACAATATTCACCCTCACTGAACTGAGTCATTTGAAAATGTGCGTGATATGTGATGTCAGAAAGACACCGCTGCATGTTAATGTTCAGGTGGCGGGGCCGTGGCGCAGTGGTTTAGGAGCCCAGGCGCAAAACGGCTTGAGATCTTGAGGTAGAAAAATGCTGTTTTTGAGGACTTGATTAGAAATACAAAACAATGAATAAAAAAAATATATATATTACAGAGGTGTTCCATAGACTCACAGGAATTGTGTAAAAGTGCCCAAATAGTGAAAGAAATAGTAAAAATAGTTCCCCTTTAAAGAGCACCTACGGGAGGCTGCAATTCAAAACTGGCCACCGTAAATGTCCAAACGCCCCCACCCCCTCCTAATAGACAGTCTCCTCCCCACCGCATGTGTATAATTATTCTCTCCCCACCGTATGTATATTTCTCTCACACCCACCCACCCCCTCCTAATAGACGGTCTCCTCTCCACCGTATGTATATATTCTCTCCCCACTATGTATATTTCTCTCCCACCCACCCACCCCCTCCTAATGTACAGTCCCCTCCCCATCATATGTATATACTCTGTCAGGATCTATGGGTATTGGGTAACAGTACTGTATATTTGCATGTCGTATATGTCACAAATGTAACTGTACTAAATATCTGTGTCATGTATGTTGTGTATGTCATAAATGTCACTATGAATTGAAAATGGGGGACCCTGATGTAAACAAGACAAACGTCTTTCTCTGGTCTGCATCCCCTTAACAATTGTGTGTATTGAGCCGTACTGTATTGTACCCATTCTGCAATCTGTTAAATAAAGTTTTCATTCATTCATTCACAGACCCTCATCTGCACCTTTTGTATTCTTTACATTGTTTATTTTTTCTCAGTGTTATATTCAGAGACAATTCTATTACCTATATTTATGTCTTTCTACTATTGCCCTGCCCATAGGTACCCCCTTTACCCCCCTCCCCCATGCTGCTATGATGCCTGCATTTCCCCCCAAGGGGATCAATAAAGGAATATCTTATTTTAACATGGTAGATGCTGGTATTGACACCTTTCCCGGCATCTTCTCCGCTGTTATTTCCTCAGAGTTCCAGAAGATCGCCATGGCAACAGCGATCGGTTTCGCCATCATGGGTTTTATCGGTTTCTTTGTCAAACTCATCCACATCCCCATCAACAACATCATTGTGTAAGTAGGCTGTGAGTCACTGCACCGCGTCCACGTGCAGCAGTAGGTGGGGTCAGTCTGGAGGGTGTCGGGGGCGAACAAAAGGTCACACAGGAGGGTGGTGTATTCCAGCTGTGAGTTGGTGAGCGAAGGGTAGCTGATATTACATCTACGGTGCCCACCATCCTGCATAAAAGTGACCTCCTCTCTTAGTGCCTTGAGCAAGGCACTAAACCCCAAACACTGCTCCAGGGCGCTGCACTGCGCTCCGAGCTCTCTAATGAAATGCATACAGTATGTGTGGGGGACTGTGTGTGCAACTAGGAGGGAGATATGAGGACTGTGTGTAACTAGGAGGGATATGAAGACTGTGTATGTGTAACTAGGAGGGATATGAGGACTGTATGTGCAACTAGGAGGGATATAAGGACTGTATGTAAATGGTAAATGGCTGCTTTTTTATATAGCGCTTTTATCCAAAGCGCTTTACAATTTGTTACTTACATATTACCCACTCACACACCGACGGCGGAGGCGACCATGCAAGGTGCCAACCTGCTCATCGGGAGCAATTAGGGGTTAAGTGTCTTGCTCAAGGACACATCGACACGCTTCCCAGGAGGAGCGGGAATCGAACCGGGAACCTCCGAATTGCCAGACGACTGCTCTACCTCCTGAGCCATGTCGCCCCCCTAATGGGTAACTAGGAGGGATATGAGGACTGTGTGTATGTGCAACTAGGAGGGATATGAGACTGTATGTGTAACTAGGAGGGATATGAGGACTGTATGTAACTAGGAGGGATATGAGGACTGTGTGTAACTAGGAGGGATATGAGGACTGTGTGTATGTGTAACTAGGAGGGATATGAAGACTGTATGTGCAACTAGGAGGGATATAAGGACTGTATGTGTAACTAGGAGGGATATGAGGACTGTGTGCAACTAGGAGGGATATGAGACTGTGTATGTGTAACTAGGAGGGATATGAGACTGTGTATGTGTAACTAGGAGGGATATGAGGACTGTGTGTATGTGTAACTAGGAGGGATATGAGGACTGTGTGCAACTAGGAGGGATATGAGACTATGTGTAACTAGGAGGGATATGAGGACTGTATGTATGTGCAACTAGGAGGGATATAAGGACTGTAACTAGGAGGGATATGAGGACTGTAACTACTAGGAGGGATATGAGGACTGTGTGTAACTACTAGGAGGGATATGAGGACTGTGTATGTGTAACTAGGAGGGATATGAGGACTGTATGTGTAACTAGGAGGGATATGAGGACTGTGTGTAACTAGGAGGTATATGAGGACTGTGTGTAACTAGGAGGGATATGAGGACTATGTGTAACTAGGAGCGATATGAGGACTGTGTAACTAGGAGCGATATGAGGACTGTGTGTATGTGCAACTAGGAGGGATATCAGGACTATGTGTAACTAGGAGGGATATGAGGACTGTATGTGTAACTAGGAGGGATATGAGGACTGTATGTGTAACTGAGGACTGTATGTGCAACTAGGAGGGATATGAGGACTTGTGTGTGTAACTAGGGGGGCTATGCGAAAATACACATTTAGATTGCCTTGTGTTTGATTTGATTGATTCAATCAAAGCAAGAGTTTAGATTGATTCAATCAAATCAAACACAAGGCAATAGAAATGTGTACACCTTTTCCTTGTGTACATTGACAATAAAAATAATCTTACCATAAAGAGGATGTTGAGCAACTAAACGAGGATGGTTTTAGCAGTGTATTTCTGTAACTAGGCTTGACTTCTATACTTAAAACTAGCCAGGTGTAAACATAATGGCATCCTATTGGTGTGTGTGCTGTCTGTTATCTCAACAGAAAGAGGAAATATGATTCCAAAGGGGGCTTAATTGTGCTAAACTCTCGACCAGGGATGGCAATTGACCTATCTCAAACCCTGCCCTCTTTTCTTGATCCTCCAATCGGATCAAGGGCAGGGCTTGATTTGAGACATGTCAATTGTCATTTTACTGAATTTCAATGGAAGCTAATGCAAATTGGGCTGGGGTCCAACGTTTTTAAAGTAACGTTTCACTTATCAAGAGCATGTTTATACCTCTTATGTAAGCACTAGTAAGCTAGTGCCCTCTGGTTGTTATTATCAACACCACTGTGTCTGAGTAGTCCGGCTCCTAATCCACTCACTTTCTAGTCTAAATAACATACTTATAAGAAACTACTGCTGCACAGATTTCAACAACCTGTTGCCGTATCCATGCACCACCAAACATGAATGCTATTGCAAGCTACTCCTATACAGCTAAGTGTCTTACAAAACAATTTTCTATCTTTTACTAAGGAAACTACAGGATGCAGTTTGGCAGTGTATACACTTTTATTATGGTACACATCAGTAGAAAACCTCATTCAAGTACAATCCATTTAGGCTGGCATGATTCGTTGAAGTGCAGTAGTTTGCTCAAATACCCCAATTTACACAGTCCAAGACACTCGTTCAGTGCAGCTCAATTGACTCAAGCCCCACCCTCTTTCCTTTACCCCCCCCTATCACAAGCGTTGCTTTCCTCAGTCAAGCTAAGAGAGGGTGGAGCTTGAGATGTATACATTTACTATTTCCATCTACAGTTTAGTATAAATTGCATCCACTTGGTTTTTAGGACCTCAACGTTTCCATGTCCTGATAAATCCTCTCTCTTGCAGGGGTGGCTGATTCATCATCGATCCAAAAGAACTACAAAACCCAGAGACGGAAGGCAGTGGTGCATCATGGGATGGTGATGGGTGGGGGTGGGTAGAGGGAAAGTAATTTTTACATTCTGTGCACAATATTTGTATTTGGCTGTTAATAAATCATCGGAAACTCAAAAGACAGAGTTGTCATGAATCTAAAAGTGGGATTTTGTTTTCACTCAGATTTTTAAAATATAATTAAACGTTTTAAAATTTGATTTATGTTCTGATCAAAAGTATACATGTAAAAATGTGCATGCTCGTGTATATCTGTATCCACAGGATGACACGTTAAAAGTATTTGAAATACTTTAAATCCAATGGCGTCATTTATTATGACTGAATAAACCATGCGTCATTCAGGTCTTCATTTTGTCCTTATGTATTTAAAATTATGTGATTTCAACTTTATATTCAGCATGTGAAACTACTACTTGACTCTGCTCAAAAAGGCACAGCAGTTTTATTTTTTATACAGTAGTTGCAAATAGACCCTTTGTTTCTTAAACGTCATCTTGCAGTCTCATCCCCAAAACATGCTCATGTGGTTTGGGTTCGGAAGCTAAGAGTTACTACCTACAAGCGGCATCACTGTTTATAAACGATACAAGGGTCTATACAGTAAGAACAGGATATCTGCAGGGTATTAAGTCAGTGTTCAATTCATAATTCTCAATATAAGGCCTTAAAATGTATTAAAGTGAGCTGTATGGAATGCGCAATAATTGAAATGGTTATGCCGCCAGTTCAGTGTTACTATGTTTTTTTTGTTTGTTGCTAGTATGGTTGTGAAATTGGTACTAAGTGGTATTAAAAAGATCTTTTAAGTGTTACACTTAACTTGTTGAAACCTGCAGATACCCCGAAGAAGACTGTGAAAACAGGGCCAGTATGGTGGAAGGCACATGAAGGCTGTGTTCCAAACCGGACACTTGTACATATGATTTACTTAAAATACAAGAGGATAATGTACTATATGGGGGCGACAGTGGCTCAGGAGGTAGAGCAGTCATCTCATCTGGTAATCCGGAGGTTCCTGGGCAGCGTGTCGAAGTGTCCTTGAGCAAGACACTTAACCCCTAATTTCTCCCGATGTGCCAGGTTGGCACCTTGCATGGTTGCCTCCGCCATCAGTGTGTGAATTGGTCAAATGTGAGGAACAAATTGTAAAGCGCTATATAAATGCAGCCATTTACCATTTATACGGTGGTTTTGAATCTTGACATGGCTAAATAAGTAGTTAGTTGAGAAAAAGTATTTACTTAATCCACAATGTCTATCATATACTTTGGCCTTAGAGCTGATCAATCAATTAAAAGTTTAAAGGCCCTGTAAGTGGAGTGTTTGGTCAGTAACATGGGTCTCCCAGTCCCTCCACCCGTCACTAAACGCAAAACTAATTTCCTGGTATCTCGTTTCCACTTTTATCCAATTAGGAGAGAGAAAACCCTAGATATCTTTACGTATTTCAAGAAATCTTGCCAAGCCATATTTTTTTTTACTGCTCTGGCAGATTATTTTTTACTTGTTTCAGGCTCATATTAGCTTAAAACTAGTTTTTATTTCTTGTTTTTGTTAGACCATTGTATGGAGTTCTCTCTCCTGATTGGAGAAAGTGTGCAGAGTGGAGGGACTGGGAGACCCATGTTACTGACCAGACAATCTATGGTGATCAGTGATTGCTGTCAGAATGTAGAGCTATTTTAACATGTAGACCACTTGTTTTCACACAAAAAAAGTGAAACGATAGAAATTAACCCATTTAGGATAAGGCCTGGTTTCCCCAGTTCAGGTCCAAGCTATTATACTATTAGTTAGGCTGAACTGCTCTCTAGTCAATTTAAAAAGACATTTTAGGAGCATGGTCAGTGGAAATCACTGAAAACGACTGTTCGTACTCTGAAACTCACATTTACACGTGTTCCTGGCAGCAACACCAGACAACTCACCACTGGTGTGCAAGACAGCCAGCACACAAGCTGGCTAACGATATGTTAAAAACAGAGGTCAGGCGTCCCTCACAAGTTCACTTTGCTGGGATCTTTTCTAGAAGATAAAAACAATCACACGTCTTTAAGTTTCTTAACAGGAGCTTGGTTTCTATTGCAGAGCAAAATAAAATTACCCCCCACTCCCCCCAAGAAATTTAAACTTCAGCACTGATTGGTCTAGGAAGGATGTGTTCCGTGTCATTTCCTGTCCCCATGGATACCCATGCTCCACAGCAGCGGCTGGTCCGTCGTCACGGTTACGGGCTTCCTGGGGTCTCCGGGGGTTGTGACAGGCTCGTACGTGTTGGAGGTGCTCACCAGCTTCCCAAACTGCAGGGTCTGCTTGTCTGGAGGAGGGGAGCAGAGCAGAGGACACTATGAGCGAGGGGACTGCAGGGTCTGCTTGTCTGGAGGAGGGGAGGCAGAGCAGAGGACACTATGAGAGGGGACGGCAGGGTCTGCTTGTCTGGGGGAGGCAGAGCAGAGTACACTATGAGAGGGGATGGCAGGGTCTGCTTGTCTGGAGGAGCAGAGCAGAGGACACTATGAGAGGGGACAGCAGGGTCTGCTTGTCTGGAGGAGGGGAGCAGAGCAGAGGACACAGAGAGAGGGGACTGCAGGGTCTTCTTGTCTGGGGGAGGGGAGGCAGAGCAGAGGACACAGAGGGGACGGCAGGGTCTGCTTGTCTGGAGGAGGGGAGCAGAGCAGAGGACACTGAGAGGGGACGGCAGGGTCTGCTTGTCTGGGGGAGGGGAGCAGAGCAGAGGACACTGAGAGGGGACGGCAGGGTCTGCTTGTCTGGAGGAGGGGAGCAGAGCAGAGGACACAGAGAGAGGGGACTGCAGGGTCTTCTTGTCTGGGGGAGGGGAGGCAGAGCAGAGGACACAGAGGGGACGGCAGGGTCTGCTTGTCTGGAGGAGGGGAGCAGAGCAGAGGACACAGAGGGGACGGCAGGGTCTGCTTGTCTGGGGGAGGCAGAGCAGAGGACACTATGAGAGGGGACGGCAGGGTCTGCTTGTCTGGAGGAGGCAGAGCAGAGGACACAGAGAGGGTGCGGCAACAAGTCTCAACACTAACTGTTTCAGGTGAAAGTAAGGAAATGATCCCTTTTACATTTGAACAGTTCAAGCTCTGAATGCAGACGACACTGGGCATCAGTGGGTCATTCAAACGGAGCAATTGGTACATTTGAATAGTTTTTATATGGTCAGAATTATTAGTTTATTCATCTTTGGATGGGTTTGTTACAATAATATTGTGACTCGACTAAGCTGAGGGATATTTGAGGCGAGATGAGGAGGGATAGCTTTGCCTTCATTTATGAAAACATTTCATCCCATTTTTTATTATTTTAATTTTGATAAAATAGAACAATATCCAGAAGGCCTTTTTTTTTTTTACCTGCTTAGGTATTGTAAATCAAGTACAACGATAGTCATCATATTCAACCTCATGGTAGTGAGATGTGATACGCAATGAAAATGAAACGTTTTAAATGACACTCAAATACTTATAATTAATGATTTAAAATGATAATTATGTTAGACTTATGACTAAATGTTTGCTTTTAGCATACATTTTAGATACAATTACAGTATGTATGGTGATTTACGTGATATAACTCCAAAAAAAACAAAACACAATATTATAAATATGATGAATATTGATACATTGCCCATACCTATATGGCCATTATACATTTTCAGATTTCAGATCTTAATGGACCACTCCAGCATTTTGGGAAATAACACTTATTTGACTCCTTCAGAGTCAGGCAACAGAGACAGACATATTGATTTGCAATTGCACAGCCCTGTTAAATATTCCATCCCACTGTACTGTTATTTTATTCTAATTAGTGTATATACTTGACCACATCGTGCACAATTGTACAGCCCTATTTTATTTCATAATTATAGTCTATTCTATTGTACTTCTATTCTAATTGAGTTTATATTCAATGTTTATCTTATTCTACCTTTTATTTTATTCTAACGTAATTGTCTGTCCGTTAATGTTGTGCCAAATGATCAAATCTAATTCCTTGTATGTGTAAACTACTTGGCAATAAAGACCTTTCTGATTCTGATTCTGAAGCCCCAGAGAGAGGTCCAGGCGCATGTTAGCCTAGCTTAGCACAAGGACTGGAAGCAGTAGGGAACAGCTAACCTATAGCTCCGTCAAAAAGAAGAAATACAACTTCCAACAACTCCAAAACTGACATACAGATACAGAACCGATGTCAGTCCTCTTGTCCGACTCTGGGGTAGTGGGGGAAGATGGCAAATAAGTGTATTTCCCAAAATTGTGGCGTGACCCTTTTAAAGTGTTGCGTACATTCACTATGGTGAAAGACATTAGAGGTTACGTACATTCAGGTGATGAATGACATTCGCACTTCAAACTATTTAACTGAGAATTCAATTATAGATTTTACGGACAGGAAAGGAATTAGGGTAATAAACAATTAATCTGCCAACTGCCAGTTATTCACTGCTTATCAGACCAAAATATTAAACGACTAATGAGAGTTAAGAGTGTGTCTTGTATGTCCTTGTATGACCCGGGGCTGGCGGTCCGCTGACAACCATATGCCTCTGAGTCTGTTGGACAGTTTTATTTCTTGGGCACTCAAGATGGTACCCTGGGTAATAATCAGGGGAGCCATGGAGAGTCCACACAGACACAGACACTGTCTCTCTCTGTCTCTCTCTGTCTCTCTCTGTCTCTCTCTCTCTCTCTCTCTCTCTCTCTCTCTCTCTCTCTCTCTCTCTCTCTCTCTCTCTCTCTCTCTCTCTCTCTCTCTCTCTCTCTCTCTCTCTCTCTCTCTCTCTCTCTCTCTCTCTCTCTCTCTCTCTCTCTCTCTCTCTCTCTCTCTCTCTCACACACACACACGTCACACACACACACCCTCTCTCTTTCTCTCTCACACACACACGCTCTCTCTCACACGCAGAAAAACTCCCTCAACAGGCACACACACACGCACGCACGCACAAGGTCTGAACGCACGCACAAGGTCTGAACGGCTATTATGCTTGACCACTGAGCATAATGCATCAACTTTGTGGCTATTGGAGGCCTAACAAATCCCTTGAAAGAGCCTGAAGAGAACCCTTCAAGGTGAGAGCCTTCTAGAAGAAAGAGCCTATTCTGAGTGAAGGAATCAGCACAAGAGTCGTCCAAGATGACGAGGCCTATTTGAAGAAGGAAAAATACGTAGTCACGAATCTGGCAAGTGATGATGTTCATGTACTTTTTTTTGTTGTTGTCATTATACAGCACAACGGAAATAAGTTTGGCATCCAACCAGAGTGCAAATGTAACAGTAACGTGCAATAGTAATATACAATGTACAGGTGATTAAACTGGATATAAAATATATAAATGAGTACTACTGAGTAATAGTGCTAATCAGATGTATGTATACAGTGATACAGTAGTATAAAGACACTAGGGTAATGCGTCATACTGGCCAGTGGTATATATTCAAATGTATTTCAGCGATTACATCCTGTCGTCTCAGGAGAGTACGAGAAGTGAAAATACGGTAAGGTATATCTTTCAGTATAACTGTATATTGTATAGTATATTGTATAGTAGTGTATATATGACTCATTACTTTTAATTCGTAAGTTTAGCATTGTATTGTATTTTATCTTAGTACTTTTTATCATGTCTATTTTATTATCTATTCTATTTTATTCTATTATTATTTTTATTTTTTGCACAATCAAGGCGGGCATGGCCACCTTCATTTTTTTTTAAATTTTTTATTGATTTTCTCCATGGTCCATACAAACAATATCTTGACGTCTCCATTTCTCTCAGCCTTCTGCAGTACAAATTGCATCAATTGTTAATAATTCTAAGTTACGGTGTAGAGGTACCAGTACATACTGTACATGAGGACCCACACAGTCAATAACATCCTATACTTATTTTTTTCTAGACAAACAAAAACAATAATAAAAAATAACAGATAACAAAATAAAATGTTAGGGTACATCTCCAATAAATCTGCATCTACCATAAAGCAAACAAATAACAAAATAATATGTTGGGGTGCATCTTCCTGACACTCAACTCCCTTTACACAAGGTTCACTTAACAATTATCCCGAATGGACATTTCTGTACACCTTAAACAAATGAAGATCGTAACGGTGTAATTAATGTACATTATCCATCTTTCCCATTTCTTCCGAAACTTATCCTGGTGCAACCTAAAAGAAAAAGTTATTCTTTCCATCTTAAAAATATCATAAATAATATCAATCCAATCATCCACTGTAGGAACCTTCATTTCACTACATGTCTCGTGTATGTATGTGACGAATAAATCTCTTGAATCTTGAATCTCATAACCGAAGAAACAAACTGGCCTGTTTGAAGCTAGCAAGGCCGCCTGGAAGGTTACCGTCAATGCTGTTTGTTTACAAAGGGCAGGGCCTGGTCAATTCTGTTGACACAACATACCATAGGCTTACGCTTAGTTCACAGTGTTGACTTGCGAGGAAACTTACCTTCCGACTCATGATGATGTGAGATGGAATAGAGGAATTGTATCTATTAATTATATTTATCTATTTTATTATTTATTCTATTTTAAGATTTGCACTACATCCATACCTCATTTTTGCATTTTGCATTTTTTAAAGTTAGCATTTTTGTACGTCATTGTCTGCATTTTTACTTCATTGTACTTTAGTTTGTATATTGTACATTGTATATTTGTTTAGTGTTGGGACTTTATTCCTCTTTTACTTTTTTTACTGTATGAATCACATTCTCAGGGCCTCATACAGAACCAAGCATTTCACTGTAATGTACATGTACTTTATACGTGACAAATAAAAACAAACTTGAACTTGAATAATATATATATATATTTTCTTTTTCTTTAAACAATATTTTTATAACTTGAATAATAATTTAGACTAATTGCAGCCCCCCCCCCCCCCCCCCACATCTACAGTTTGTGCTGCAGTTCTGAAATCTTCTGCAGCACAGGTGGTGTTGTGATGCCTTCTGCCAGCTGGTCATAATGCCACCGTGATATAATACAATAGCTGTGCTCTTTGAGCTGCCAGCGTATGTCACAACACCACCTGTGGTGCCTCCCAAAGAAGGTAATAGAGTTACAGTCAAAAACAAAAGTTAAACAAAGTTTTACTAGTCTGTGTATGTATATATATATATATATAAATATATATATATATATTTCATTTAATTTCAAACCTTTATTTAAACTCGAAAGGCAACTGAGGTTTCCCTCATTTACAGTCACGTCGAGTGTACATACAGAGTTAAGCAAAACATAGAGTTAAGCAAAAAAAAAGGCATATCAAATCACAGAGCATATACGAAGTAAGGATAACAATCAAGAAAAACTTTTGTTCAACTTGAAGGGTGGAGATCAATGTTTTAAACTCTGCAACAGGGGAGAATCCCAAGCTTTAAGGACTGTTGGAGGTCATTCCATGAGCTAGGATATATACAAACAAAGTATAGTATCTTGAGTCAAGGCTAGATTCACTTTTCTTTATATTTAACATAATAACCTGTGATTAGTAGGAAGAGAGTTGTCGAATCAGTTTTCTTATCAGTCTTGGCCTATGGTGATGTAATGTATAGGCATGCTGCGGCCTCAACCCTTAAATCCTTGGACTCTGTCTGTCACTCTGCCCTCAGATTCATCACTAATGATAGATACAACACTCATCACTGTGTCCTTTATGAGAAGGTTGGTTGGTCCTCGCTGATGGAGAAACACAAAAAACACTGGTATTTGTTCATTTGTAAGGCTCTTATTGGTAAGCTACCTCCTTACATCATTATTGGAACAGAATGTTGGAATCTATGGAACCCGTTTATGTATGTATGTATTTTAATACCCTATTCCATCCAGGGAGCCTGCTGTTATCATAGGGAATTAGTCTGAGATCGCAAAAGTCCAATACCACCGCCTGGTGGTATGTGGCCGGTATTGCACATCCTTTGAAACATTGAGTCTTTGGCTGTGATATAGGTCCGGGCGGACTATTCTTAGTGTAGCGGTTCTAATGCTCGGATTGAGAAGAAACAATTACTCCCATGGTGGATTCTGTGTTGGATTATGTTGGCGGAACGATGGACATCAATACTTGGAATGGCGATCAGATAATTAGAATATTCTTTTCGGAGTACATCCTAGTCAAGGTAAGGGCTATATGGTATCAATCTTGCGTTGATCCAATAATGTTTTCATTGCGATCCGAGCGTATTTGTGTAACGCTACCCCATAACGTATTCCGTTGGTGACGATCAAAGCATCGACAAACGACCCCCCCCCCCCCCCCACCCTTTCATGCATTCATGATGGAACATAATACCGATTGTATGAATTTGTAGCGTGTGTAGGGACAAAACGCCAATGCATTTATTTATAATACACGTTGCGGCTTATAACCAGCCTCTCAGGAATTGGCCCGGATCATTCCGAAATAACACTCATATTCACCACGGTATAAAACGGGAACGTATGGATGGAATTTTTTTTTCTTTTTTTGCATCTTGACCGGAAGAAACCCAGTGTCAAATTACTATAGTATTGAATCCATGGCTATAATATAGAATATAGATTCTACAAACGAGGTGACCGTTCCCTATCTATCTAGTGGTGGCCTCGCTACAGACGGCTGCGGCTAATAGCTGGCACCCAAAGTGTTAAGGTGCCCTGAGATTGCCCGGAACAGGGTAATATGCATTTTGCTACAGTATGATGCCCCTCTAGCTCATGGAATGAACTCCAACAGTCCTTAAAGCTTGAGATTCTCCCCTCTGTTTCAGAGTTTAAAACCTTGATATATCCAACCTTTGTCAATCAAGTTATACATGTTTTAATTGATTTGTTATCCTTACTTTTGTCTCGTCTTATTAATATTGTTATGACTTTATATGCTGTGTGATTTTATATGCCTCTGTATATGTACACTCGAAGTGACTGTAAATGAGGGAAACCTCAGTTGCCTTTGGAGTTCAAATAAAGGTTTGAAATTAAATAAAATTAAATAATGAACGGGTTAGTGTTTGTGTTTTTTTCCGTGAGGTCTGACAGGACAGCAGCTGGCTTGAGGCCTTATCAACAGTGCCCTCTATAGTCCAAATTGTGAATTTCAGCAGGTCATGTTAAAAATGGATTCAATGAAAAACATTACATTTCTATTACAATTATTTAATGAAAAAAATTAATACATGTTGTGTGGATTTAAGCTGATTCTGTGTTGTTGTAATTGTGGGCTTCTGACTTCATGATTACACCACAGAGACGATAAACACAAGTCAGCATCATGTCGTGTTGCAGATGAGGATTATTATTATGACCGTTTAAAAAATAATTTGTACGCTCTCTGTGTTTTAACCGTGACTGAAGCCTACAGTATAGCAATAGAGCATGTCGCTCAGAACAATACCGTCTAATTTCATGACTTGTAAGAAGTACAGCTATTGTGTTGTATCATTGGGATTAGACATACATGGATGCATTCTTCGGAGGAGACTAAAGAGGGCCATTCAATGCAACAAACTGATTAAGCGACCAGTTGAGGATCCAACATGTGTCTTTCCACACACAGCATTTGATAATTGCATTGTTTGAACATCCTTCAGGGCTGACAAATCGAGCAAAACATGAACAACAACAATAGCATTTTTTCTTCCTTTGAATTATTATTAGTCTCTTTTTAGTGAATAATCATGCTACCGAAAACATTGCCAATTTCATTCTTCTCTCTCCTCCTTTAGTATATCTTTTTGTAGACCTTTTGTAGACTGTTCAATACAAAAAAATAACTCTCTCTCTCTCTCTCTCGCTCTCTCTCTCCACTTCAAAGAGCCGAGAAGCAGGCGTGACGCAGTGTGAGTGGAGTCTGACTGTGTCAAAGTGGAAACCCAGAGTAGATTCCTCGCGGCACAGTGAGTTTCACGGGGCTCTCGGCAACAGAGCAATGAGTGTTGTCAGGGGGGGGGGGGGGGGGGCACTGGGAAAATAGAGTGATGTCTAATGCTAGGTTATGGATAGTAGGGTGAGAGAGAGAGAGAGAGAGAGAGAGAGAGAGAGAGAGAGAGAGAGAGAGAGAGAGAGAGAGAGAGAGAGAGTGTGTGTGGGTGAGTCCCCACAGTGATATGAAGTGAGGTGAGGATCTCAAGCTTTAAGGACCGTTGGAGTTCATTCCATGAGCTAGTGGCATCATAACAAAATGCAGATTTACCCTGTTCCGAGCAAACTCAGGGGACCTTAAGGACCAGCCAGTCACTAGGGCGCTATAGTTTTCTCTGAGTAACACTGGGAAAATACGGTCCTCCACCACTGCATATAGGTGTTGTAATCCCGGGCGACAGTGGCTCGGGAGGTAGAGCAGTCGTCTGGTAATCCAGAGGTTCCCACTCCTCCCGGGCAGCATGTCGAAGTGTCCTTGAGCAAGACGCTTAACCCAATGAGCAGGTTGGCCCCTTGCATGGTTGCCTCTGCCGTCTGTGTGTGAATGTATGGGTGAATGTGAGGAACAAATATTGTTGTAAAACGCTTTGGATAAAAGTGCTATATACAGTAAATGCACCATTTACCATTTAATCCTACTGTAACCTAACCTCTACTCTGGTATTTTATTGCCATTTATTTGACCCTGCCTGTACCTCCCCTCCCCTGTGCTGCCATCACACCCAAGGGGATTAACAAAGAAACATCTTTATCTTATCTTACTGCAATGTTTACAAACATTAACAATGTAAACAAACCCCAAAATACAGCAAATACTCAACTCACAGTTAATTAGTCTGGGCCCCGTTTCATGTACCTGGATAACTGAGTTAGCCGGATAACTTTAGCTGGATAACTGGGTTAGCCGGACTTTCCGGTTTCATGTACGTGGATTTTCCAGATCACCATGCCAACAGATCCAAAAGTTTGAGCCTGCTCGAAAGCAGAGTTCAAGTTCAAGTTAGCCCGATCACGCAGAGCCACGCCCCCGCAAAGAAGTGACAGCTCGTTTCCTGAAACTATTCCCACAGTCTACGATCTGCATTATACCATTCTGAATTACGTTTTTGTGCTCCATTCTTCCAGAGGGGGCTTTTGAAATGTAAAATAGACCCAAAATGCTGATATTAAATTCACTTTGTCCTAAATAATGCACGTTATATATACCGTGGCGACGGTGGCGCACGCTCGTGCGATGTACACAAAAATGTGGTTATTTTAATTGTAACTGGGATTAAGATGTCTGATGAGATGCGCTGTTTGACGGATTTGAGAAATTGAATGAGCCGTTGACGTCACATGAATGAATGAGGATAAAGAAATAAAACTTCATTCAAAATAAGGAATATTCTAAACACGGGTCTCTCGTTCATTAATGTATAAACAATGAATTTATCCCATCTGGCACAGTGGCCCAGCGGTAGTGCTCAAGCCTGCCAACCTTGCGACCCGGGTTCAAACCCCGGTGTTTCCAATATGATTTTTTTGAATATAATATTAATGATTATACGCCAAAGTAGCCTGGTTTTAAGTTAAAATATTATAAATCTACATGCATTGAGGATGTCATTCTTTATATAGCTCTCAACGTGCACCAAATTGAATTATTCCTATATTGCAAAAAAAAAAAGACGACTAGGGTCTTGAACCCCGGTCGTCCGTGTGAAAGTCAAAAGAACAACCCGTTAGACCACATTGGAGATAAGTTAAAGATTGACTATACATCAATCAATGGGCAAGAGGGCCGTATCGTAATTCTGTATAACAGTTAACTAATTCTTTTCGCTAGCAAGATCTCATTTGATTATTCAATCCAGCAGGCAAGTTTAAAGAAATATAATCTGATTGATTGAGGTAATGAGGGACTTAGAATTAGCCTATAGATAACGCATTTAACTTGTCGGCGAGGCGATTGAGCCATATTGCAATCTGTCAATAAAGTCTTAAATCAATTAATCAATCAATGCCGTTGAGAATCAGGGTCTCTGCCATCGATACGTGCTGGCTTTTCACCTAAAACGGCCGCGCGCATTTAGCCTGACTCGCAAGTCTGGCTTGAGTTAACGAGACTGAATCCACCTTTGTGAAACAGGAAAATCCCGGCTTCGAACATCGGGTTAACTGAAGCTGGATAATGGACATCTTGATCGACTTAGTTGAACCACGTACATGAAACAGGGCCCTGGTGTCTGCTGTTAGTCGTTGTATCAAGAGCTCAATCAATCAACTAGGCTACGTTCAGACTGCAGACAAAAGTGGCCCAAATCTGATTATTTTGCTCATTTAAAAATAATGGCTTAAGTTATTATTATTGAGAAATAACTTTTTTTTCTTTTTTCAATAAAAAGTTTAAAAACATAATTTAAGGATGAAGGCAATTTTACCAGGGGTGGGCAGCATCATGAAGAGATTACTTAGGCCAAAACATAATTTGTGTAGCACAAATCACATGGAATCTGATCTTTTCAATTCTGATTTGGGCCACTTTCATACGTGTTCCTAAATCAGATGTAGGTCTGTTTTTTTGCAATGCGACCTCACTCTGAACAGAGTTCATGTGACTTTTACGTCACTCTAGATTGACATTCATCACAATTTTCTACGCTCATCTTCTTTATTGTTCATTTGCGCATGTGGGTCAGTTCAGGAGCGTGACCGGTTCACACTGGAATCTGATATTGGCCACATTTAAAAAATAATGTGAACAGCCAAACAAAGAAATCAGATCTGAGCAATAAATCAGAATTCAGAACTAAGGCAGTTTTGCAGTTACAGTGTGAACGCAGCCCTAGAGAATGTCCTGATATTCTATTTCATTTTGTAGCGGGGGGAAGGGGGGCCGTTGTTTGTGTTTGGATCACAGGTTGGGCCATTAACACATTGGGTGCCATGCAGTATGCCCATCTTTACCACTCTCTGCCAGTGCTGTAACCCTATGGAGTGGCTCACCTTCTTTGCAGGGCTATAACTTTTAAAATATTATAGCTATATCGGCATTACTATGGCCCATTCAACATCGGGTATCTATCGTTCCGGATGTGGGAACGTTATATTTTTCCATTCATACATTGTTGTGTTAATACCGTCGAGAATATGAGAAAATTCTCATCCAAAAGTAGTAGATAGATAACAGGTCATACATGTAGGTATGTATTTGGTTATGTGGGTGGGTAGGTTTGTAGGCAGGTGGGTGGGTTGTTATATATTATTATGTACACAGTATATGCATGTATGTACTGTGTGTATGTATGTTTGTATTAACACAAATCTTTTAATGTATTCTGGTATTTTATAATATGCATATTTTTGTATTTTTGTATGTTTGATTTTATAAAACAGGGGACGTTCTTGATAAGCCTCTAGGCTTCTAACTTCTCCTTCACAATCGTTATAACTTATTATGTATTGTTTTTACTTCTGTTTAACTGTGTTAATAAACAAACAAACAAACAAACAATACCGTCGAGAATATAAGTATGTTTTTAGACTGTATAGCAGTCATTCCTAGAACGCGCGTTATAGGCCTCGACGTGTATTATACATTATCGATTGGCGTTTCGTCCCTATACACGGTATATAACAATTTTCAAATGCATATGATCGCTATACATTATGCTCCATCATGCATGAAGGAAAGGGGGGGTGGGGTCGTTTATGATTCCTTGATTGTCACTAACGGCTTTCTTTAGTAAGACACCATACGTTGATCGGACAGATTGCAATGAAATAAATGGACAATCGAGCTGGAAATAACGTTAGATTCCTCTTACCTCTAGCCGATGCGTCTGGAGAAAAAAAATTTCAATTATTTGACGTCGATCTGCTAGATCCATTTTCCGTTTGTATGACGCAATAAACGCCGAAAGCATATTGATTCTTGCGTCTCGAAAGCGATCCAATGCACTCGAGGTGTGTATATTGATCAACGTAACAACATATCTCTGGCGGAGCTTTTTCCCCGATGCACCGAGCGCCACTTCCGGTTTAGAGTGGAGTGTAACTCACCCAAAATCCACCAGGTGGCGGTATTGAGGCATTGCAATATCAGACAGGGTCCAGCTGGCTCCCGGAGGCTTCCTGGATGAATTATGAATGCCAATAGCGTATAAAATAAATAACGATCATAACAACTCGTTGTTGGCACTCAACGCATGGCGGTCAATAACGAGTATACTCGTTATTGGCAATTAATGTGTTAAGGGAATTAACACCAATAATTGTTTTATTGCGAAATTACAAATCATCTTATTACCACAAACGGTTAAGTGCATTGTGCGGGGGAAGTAACAATTTACTTGTCAACCCTCTTGTTGAATCTGAACAAAGACCACACGGTGTGCAGTGCTCAAACCAACCACTGGGGGCAGTATAACCACATGAAAATAATCATACTAGTCATAATGTGCTTTAAACAGATGACGCACAGTATAGTCTATGGTTTAGTAACACATTCTCTCTCCCTCTCTCTCCTCCTTTAGTATATCTTTTTGTAGACCTTTTGTAGACCTTAAGTAGACTTTTTCTTCCCCCACTGTCCAATACAAAAAAATAACTCTCTCTCTCTCTCTCTCTCAGTAAACATACAAGGTCCCACACAAACACACCTGCAAACACATACATACTGTGGCAACCCCAAGCCACCCCTGGGCTTGGTGATTGATGGGCGCTACGTGGCGACCCAATGGCTGGGCGCTGCCCATGTTTGGGCGTCCGCTTCCGGACGCACCTGTCACTAGAGACCCATCAGGAGTGATTAGGTGATTATCGAATCACGGCGCGGTGCGCCTGTTGGGGAGGGGGGACTTAATGGAGCCGAGGAGCCTCCTCTTAGTCCCCCGTAGCAGCGCAAGGCGAGAGGCCACAGAGCGGAGACGCCGCCCGGCCGACAGATTACCGCCAGCAAGTGATCATTATTTGAATAGAAAATAAAGAGCATGATTTTGGGAACTGCAACCTGTCTGTGTGTTGTTTATTCTGCCACCCCTACACCTGGAATTGCCACAGTGGTGGAGATTGCGGGCATAGTCTACTGGCAATCAGGGGTGCGGAATAAACAACAATAGACTTTATCGAAGTAGAATAAAAAAAAAAAATATATATATTTAATAACGAAAAGAAGCATGGATGCGCTGGTGCAGCAGCTCGTACAGGCGAACCTGGAACAACAGGCCCGGCACGAATAGGCCCTGCAAGAACAGAGGAAACAGACGGGGATGATCCACGCGGAGCTCCAGCGGATGGCCTCTCACCGGCGGGACGAAGGGGCCGCAGGGACGCGGCCTAACCCCGGGCGCTTCATCCCCAAGCTGACGGAGCAGGAGGATGTAGAAGCCTATCTTCTAGCGTTTGAGCGCACCGCCGGCCGGGAGGGCTGGCCAGAGGATGACTGGGGGGGACTGCTGGCCCCCTTCCTGTCGGGTAATGCGCAAAAGGCCTACCAGGACCTGCCACCGGAGCAAGCCGAGAACTACACTCGGCTAAAGCAGGAGATTTTGTCCCGTTACGGCCATAGTCTGCAGTCCGGTGCGCAGCGGTTCCATGACTGGGTGTATGACGCACAGGCCTCCCCGCGCTCCCAGATGCACAACCTAGTCCGCATAAGCCGAGCCTGGCTAATGACCGACCCCGGAGGGCCCGCGGTCTTGGAACGGATTGTTATGGACCGCTTTGTCAGAGCCCTCCCTTATGACACGAAGAAGCAGGCGAGTCAAGCGGACCACCACTCCGTGGAGCAGCTAGTGAATATTGTGGAGGCCCACCAGGTAACGCGGGACTTACTCAAAGGGGGGCGAGGGGAAAAGCCAGAGCGGCCAAGAACAAGGAGGGGTCCCGACGAGCCCAGCCCAAGGGGCCGGGTAGGGAACGCAGGTGATCCCTAACTACCAGCCTCTGCATCGCAGTGTGCCAAATGGGGCTGAACCAGCGTTATGACACTACCCGAGTCCAGGAGCGCTACTGCATCTTCGTCGGTGACGCGTACGGGTAAAAGGGTCGCTGATGTTTCCTTATGGGCCCAACAGGCTGCGCCATAATTGCACGTCTTTCCGCGGGGGTCTGAAGCTGCCGCCGATGGCATGGACACATCCCGGCCTGGGCAGATCACCCTGACAACCACCAAGGGGGTCTGCTCGATGACAGCCGGCGTGATACCCAACCTGCCGGTAGCGCTGCTGATTGGTCGAGACTGCCCCCTGTATCTCCAGCTGTGCTCAGCCGTCATCTCCCCGTGCACCCCACCCTCCACGGGTAAACCGAGGAAGAGGAAAGGATTACGTCAGCCGAAGGTGTGTGCTCTGAATGTAACGGGGAGTGAGACTGAGACGCCGAGACGGCATCAGATGTGGGTGACGACCCAAGCGAGCCCCGAGACGGATAGCAGTGATGAGGACCCATTTGCGGAGTTCCCCCAGGTGGACGAGGTGGGGAGGGACCTGGCGGGTCAGTTCGGAACGGCCCAGCTGGAAGACCCAAACCTAACGCAGGCCCGGGCGAATATCAAAACCGTAGATGGAAATCCAGTGGAGGGGGTGAGTAACCTGTCATATCCTCACTTTGCAATAAAAAGACAACTGCTGTACCAAGTCATAAAAAAGAATGATGAGGTTAAAGATCTATTGCTGGTGCCGAAATTCTTTATTCCCACTGTACTCCAGCTAGCGCATTCACATATCCTCGGAGCGCACCTGGGCGTGGACAAAACCATGGAGTGCATAAAGGCGCGTTTCCATTGGCCGGGCATGAAGAGAGCGGTAGAGGACTACTGCAGGAGCTGCCCAGAGTGTCAACGCGCAGCACCAAAGGTACACTATAAAAATCCTCTGATCCCACTGCCCATCATTGAGACTCCATTCTCAAGAATTGCCCTCGACGTGGTGGGCCCTCTAGTCAAATCGTCCCGAGGCCACCAGTATATACTGGTAATCATAGATTATGCAACACGTTACCCCGAAGCCATCCCGTTACGCACGGTGACGGCCAAAATTGTGGCACGGGAGCTCTTTCATTTGTTTAGTCGGGTGGGAATTGCCGACTCCATTCTCACTGATCAGGGCTCGTGCTTTATGTCGCGGGTCATGAAAGAAATGTGCAAACTAATGAAAGTGGAACAGCTGCGAACCTCCATATACCATCCACAGACGGATGGGCTGTGCGAGCGCTTCAACAAAACACTGAAAAGCATGCTAAGAAAGGTGATGGAGAAGGATGGGAAGAATTGGGATCAGTTGTTGCCCTTTCTGATGTTCTCTGTGCGTGAGGTCCCACAGGCTTCCACTGGCTTCTCGCCGTTTGAGCTGCTCTACGCCCGCAAGCCGCAGGGTCTCCTGGACATCGCAAAGGAGATTTGGGAGGAACAGCCGTCGCCCCACCGGTCTCTCATAGAGCATGTGCAGGTAATGAGAGACAGGATGAAGGCGCTCTGGCCAGTGGTGAGAGAACATATGCAACAGGCCCAAGACGCACAGAAGCGCATTTATGACCGGGGCGCACAGCCACGGGAGTTTAATGTGGGGGACCGGGTCCTCGTACTGGTTCCGACAGCAGAGTGCAAATTCCTAGCCAAATGGCAGGGACCCTACGACATAATCGAAAAAGTGGGTCCTGTCAACTACAAGGTCCACCAGCCCGACCGTAGGAAGCATCGACAGTTATACCATGTTATTACATGGCGTTTTCACATTCGCCGAAATGCTTGCTTGTGATTGGTCAACAGCCCCCCGACAGCGGTCATCATTAAATAATGACCGCTGTTTTTTCAATAATGACCGCAGTGCGCAGCTGTTGGCAATCAAGCCCACATCAGTGCAGCAAATCAGACACACCTGCCGCGCTGCACTGACAGCGGAGTGTCAGCGGAGCCAGAACAGAGGCTGCCCGCGATAATAATAATCACTTTATTTGGGCTGACAGAGCCACAGAACAACTGCGATTTGTCAAATGAATTAGGTATATTGTTAGTAAGTTAGCCATGTAATAAGCGGGATAATGTATAGCCTACTCGGTCATTGTCGCAAAATAATTGACCTTCACTACGTTTAAAACACCTCGGCGCGGCGCCTCGGTATTTTAAACTCTGTGTCGGTCAATTATTTTGCGACAATGACCTCGTAGCCATACATTATCCCTTACTTAACCTGTTGAAGAAATGGCATGCCCGGGATGTGTTGCTCTCGCCCCCCCCTCTCCCCCCTTTTGCGCAGCAGGTGGCAGAGGCGGCCGATGTTCCCATCGGTGAACAGTCGTCCCCGACCCAACGGCAGGAGCTTCGGGAGCTGGTCCAACAGAACCGGGACGTGTTTTCGGCCACGCCGGGCCGCACCACATTGGCCCAGCACCACATCATTACCAGCCCGGGAGACAAGGTAAAGCTGAAGCCCTATCGTATCCCAGAGGCAAAAAGAGAGGCCGTAAGAAGAGAAGTGCGGGTCATGCTGGAGATGGGAGTGATTGAGGAGTCTCATAGCGGGTGGTCCAGTCCTATTGTTTTAGTGCCGAAACCCGACTCAACAACTAGGTTCTGCAATGATTTCAGGAAGCTTAATGACATTTCAAAGTTTGACGCCTATCCCATGCCTAGAGTGGATGAGCTCATTGATAGACTGGGCCTGGCCAGGTTTATCACAACACTAGATCTAACGAAGGGTTATTGGCAAGTCCCTCTGGCCCCCGCCTCGAGGGAGAAGACGGCTTTCTCCACCCCAGACGGGCTGTTTCACTATAAAGTTCTCCCGTTTGGCCTGCATGGGGCACCATCTACCTTTCAGAGGCTGATGGACAGAGTACTACGGCCCCATCGGGATTATGCAGCCGCATATCTCGATGACATTATCATTCATTCATCAAATTGGGACTCCCACCTCCAAAAGGTGAGACCGGTGTTGGGTGCTCTCCGGGAGGCGGGTCTCACCGCCAACCCAAAGAAATGCAGGCTGGGACTAGAAGAGGCATAGTACCTGGGGTTCACAATAGGCCGGGGCAATGTAAAACCGCAGAAGAGGAAAATTGATGTGATAAGGGAGTGGCCTCGCCCTTTAACCAAGAAGCAGGTCAGGACATTTAATGGGCTAGCGAGCTATTATAGGAGGTTTATCCCTAACTTCGCTGCTCGCGCTGCTCCCCTCACAGATCTGACCCAGGCGCGGCGGCCGTTCACGGTGAAGTGGACACCGGAGGCGGAGGCGGCGTTCGAGGACCTCAAGACGGCCCTCTGTTCGGGACCGGTGCTGGTCTCTCCGAACTTCGACAAGGAGATGACGGTACAGACGGATGCATCAGAGGTGGGACTGGGAGCGGTCCTCTCCCAGCAACTGGAGGGTGAGGAACATCCAATCTTATATGTGAGCAGGAAGCTGCTGCCACACGAGCGCAACTATTCTGCGGTGGAGCGCGAAGGTCTGGCAATTAAGTGGGCACTGGAGACGCTCCGTTATTATCTGCTGGGGAGGCGCTTCACGCTGGTGACGGATCACGCCCCCCTCGTCTGGATGGCCAAGACAAAGGGGACCAATGCCAGGGTGACTCGATGGTTTCTGGAGTTGCAATCGTTTAATTTTTCTGTCATCCACAGGTCCGGGGTGGCGCATGGCAATGCAGACGCCCTCTCCAGGAAGGATGCCTGTTGGGCGTCGGACGCTCTTCCCCGACGGTCGGAGCTGGAGGGGGGGTACTGTGGCAACCCCAAGCCACCCCTGGGCTTGGTGATTGATGGGCGCTACGTGGCGACCCAATGGCTGGGCGCTGCCCATGTTTGGGCGTCCGCTTCCGGACGCACCTGTCACTAGAGACCCATCAGGAGTGATTAGGTGATTATCGAATCACAGCGCGGTGCGCCTGTTGGGGAGGGGGGACTTAATGGAGCCGAGGAGCCTCCTCTCAGTCCCCCGTAGCAGCGCAAGGCGAGAGGCCACAGAGCGGAGACGCCGCCCGGCCGTCAGATTACCGCCAGCAAGCGATCATTATTTGAATAGAAAATAAAGAGCATGATTTTGGGAACTGCAACCTGTCTGTGTGTTGTTTATTCTGCCACCCCTACACCTGGAATTGCCACAATACATACATAGACACACGTGCACCCACCCACCCACCCACACGTGTGCACACACACACACACACACACACACACACACACACACACACACACACACACACACACACACACACACACACACACACACACACACACACACACACACACACACACACACACACACACACACACACACACACACACACACACACACACACACACACTTTACAGGAGCACAAAGTGCCTTCAGAAGGCTTCATTAGTAATCTTCTCCTCAGCGCTGATACAGATCGATGGTGGCCCGCGTTGCAGAGGGGACCGAAATAAGCGTCTCACCCTCTAGTGATAACAATAGAGATGTTTGCTGCCTGTAATTGCATTTCCAGCGCGGCAGTCGGAAGGGCCCGTCAGCTGTAAGTAGGGCGTATTTACACAACAAATTACCCCAGAGAGAAAGGGTTGAGGGGAGAGGGAGGCTGCAGGGAGGCTGGAGGGAGACTGGAGGGAGGCTCACTCCACAGCGGACAGCCGGCAGACAGGACCGGGCGCGGCTTGTTTGCTCGCTACCAAAGCCAAAGGAAATTAACAGGGGGCTCAAAGCAAGAAGGCTTTCTGAAAGTCCACAAAATCCCCCTGAATTACTGTATGAGTTAATAATGAGAAAGATAATCATGAATATGAATGGTAGGACGTTTATCCCTCACGTCTCTCGCCCATCCTGTCCTCTTCTACTCTCTCCACTCCCTCACGTCTCCCCCATCCTGTCCTCTTCTACGCTCTCCACTCCCTCACGTCTCCCCCATCCTGTCCTCTTCTACGCTCTCCACTCCCTCACGTCTCCCCCATCCTGTCCTCTTCTACACTCTCCACTCCCTCACGTCTCCCCCATCCTGTCCTCTTCTACTCTCTCCACTCCCTCACATGTCCCCCATCCTGTCCTCTTCTACTCTCTCCACTCCCTCACGTCTCCCCCATCCTGTCCTCTTCTACACTCTCCACTCCCTCACGTCTCCCCCATCCTGTCCTCTTCTACTCTCTCCACTCCCTCACGTCTCCCCCATCCTGTCCTCTTCTACGCTCTCCACTCCCTCACGTCTCCCCCATCCTGTCCTCTTCTACTCTTTCCACTCCCTCACGTCTCCCCCATCCGCCCTGAGCGCCTGGGTACTGGACTTTCTGAGTGAAAGACCCCAGGCAGTCAGGGTGGGGGGTCAGACCTCCAACACCATCACCCTGAGCATCGGGTCCCCCCAGGGCTGTGTTCTGAGCCCCCTGCTGTACTCACTATACACACACGACTGTGTGGCCAAGTTCAGCTCCAACTCCATAGTGAAGTTCGCAGACAACACGGTGGTGGTGGGGCTGATCTCGGACAACGACGAGAAGGCCTACCGGGAGGAGGTTGAGGTACTGGAACGCTGGTGCCAGGACAACAGCCTGCTCCTGAACATTGGTAAAACCAAGGAGCTGATCGTGGATTATAGGAGAGGACAGCAGGAGACACACACACCACTGATGATTAACGGGGCTACCGTGGACAGGGTGAGCAGCTTTAAGTACCTGGGGGTCCACATCTCAGAGGATCTGACATGGTCAACACACATAGACACAGTAGTAAAGAAGGCGAAGCAGCGCCTCTACCACCTGAGACAGTTAAGGAAGTTCAGAGTATCGGGGAAGATACTCCAGTCCTTCTACTCAGGAGCTGTAGAGAGCATCTTGACCGGAAACATCACTGCCTGGTATGGAAACAGCACGGCACAGGACAAGAAGGCCCTACAGAGAGTGGTGCGCTCAGCCGAGCGTACCACGGGTATTGCACTACCCCCCCTGCAGGTTCTATACAACAAGAGGTGCAAATCCAGAGCCTGCAGAATAATGAAAGACCCCCACCACCCCAATAACAGCCTGTTCCAGCTGCTGAGGTCAGGCAGACGCCTGAGAACCCCAGCTACTAGGACAGAGAGGCTTAGGCTCAGCTTCTTCCCCCAGGCCATCAGAGCCTTGAACAATGAACATTGAGTGCCACAGAACACTGAACTATCCACACACAAGCACACACACACGACACGCACGCTGTGCACGCTCACACACTAGCAGCCACTTTAACATGAGCGGGCACACACTCATGCCGCACACACCCACTTATGGCCAAAAGGAAAGGCCACTTTAAATTAGTATAACAACAGTAACAGTGTATTGCACTACCAAAGCTACCTAGCATGTCCTATATGCTCTGTAAATAACTATGTACTGTACCGAGATGTCACACCATGTTACCTGTTTATTGCACAATGTTGTTTTTATTGGATTCTATTATATGTTGTACCACTGTATTGCACATCGTTGCGGGCAAGACCACCCGCATTTCATTGTATACTTGTATGCCGTGACAAATAAAACTCTTGACTTGACTTGACTGTCCTCTTCTACTCTCTCCACTCCCTCACGTCTCCCCCATCCTGTCCTCTTCTACTCTCTCCACTCCCTCACGTCTCCCCCATCCTGTCCTCTTCTACGCTCTCCACTCCCTCACGTCTCCCCCATCCTGTCCTCTTCTACGCTCTCCACTCCCTCACGTCTCCCCCATCCTGTCCTCTTCTACGCTCTCCACTCCCTCACGTCTCCCCCATCCTGTCCTCTTCTACGCTCTCCACTCCCTCACGTCTCCCCCATCCTGTCCTCTTCTACTCTCTCCACTCCCTCACGTCTCCCCCATCCTGTCCTCTTCTACGCTCTCCACTCCCTCACGTCTCCCCCATCCTGTCCTCTTCTACTCTCTCCACTCCCTCACGTCTCCCCCATCCTGTCCTCTTCTACTCTCTCCACTCCCTCACGTCTCCCCCATCCTGTCCTCTTCTACGCTCTCCACTCCCTCACGTCTCCCCCATCCTGTCCTCTTCTACGCTCTCCACTCCCTCACGTCTCCCCCATCCTGTCCTCTTCTACTCTCTCCACTCCCTCACGTCTCCCCCATCCTGTCCTCTTCTACGCTCTCCACTCCCTCACGTCTCCCCCATCCTGTCCTCTTCTACGCTCTCCACTCCCTCACGTCTCCCCCATCCTGTCCTCTTCTACGCTCTCCACTCCCTCACGTCTCCCCCATCCTGTCCTCTTCTACGCTCTCCACTCCCTCACGTCTCCCCCATCCTGTCCTCTTCTACTCTCTCCACTCCCTCACGTCTCCCCCATCCTGTCCTCTTCTACGCTCTCCACTCCCTCACGTCTCCCCCATCCTGTCCTCTTCTACGCTTCTAACTATCACAGTAGCTACAAAACAAGTGTGAAATATCTAGGAATAAGTCTCCGGAGAAGAAATCGCAGTGAGCATCCTATCCAAAGTTGCAAAGAACGTCACATTTCTATATAGATACACACACATGATAGAGTGTGTAGAGGCCCCTCGCCGACGCCCCTATCTGCTCCTGGCTGCCCTTGGGGGGGAAGGACGACGGGATGGGTCAAGTGCAGAGAGTCCAACAATTGCATGTGTGTGTGTGTGTTCCTGTGTGTGTGCCCCCCATCGCATGTGTGTCACTGCATGCCAAATAAAGACTTCTCCAAAGCATTATTATAATTATTATTATTGAAACAACCACCTGTGGTATAAATACAACGCAAAACACAGGAAAAGGCCGTTTTCAGAACCGTAACCTATTCACTGGCCACAAGATGAGCCAGGACACGAGCTAGCACGGTTAGCACCATCTGCTGCGCATTGATAGGCACTTCCATTAAATGTTTATGAAGGAGGCGCTATAGGCTAGTCCTCGGAGCCATGAGGACAAACACCATGCTAGTGTGTGTTGACCTTCAGAGAAGAAGAGCTGTGCCCGATGGCTGGCATCGTTCAGGTTTAACAAGCAAAAGAGCGAGAGTTTATGTGTATTTCAGCATGTTATAGTTTAGCATAAATTCATAGACAGTTGTAGTAATACTTAATGGGGTATGTGAATGTGGTTATGTGTGTGTGTGTGTGGTTATGTATGTGTCTGTGAGTGTATGTATGTGTGAATGAGTACATGGGCGTCATTAATACATATCTTTGAATTAAAGTTGTGTGTGCACTATTCACATCTTTGTGCATATTGTATTATTCATTTAACCTGTTAACGCTCGTCGGCCCGTATATGAGCCGCCACGCCCGCTTGAGCCCATCACAGGACTTTGCCCTGTCTGTCAGCCTAGCGCTGTATTTTTGCCGTTCAAGCTACACATCGTTGGGAAGCTAAAATGGCCGCCGTCCGACCCAACCTACACTACCCAACCTATTACGTATTAAGCGCTTTGAGATGCCTAATGTAAGGCGCTATATAAAATAAATGTATTATTATAATTATTACGCGTTTCCATTCTCTGTTCCACGTCTGGTTTTGGATGGTCATGAACAGAACAGTCACCTCTAACGATGAAAATGATTGAGCTGGAGCTAATGGTATCTTACGCAAGGGCTGATCCCTATGGTAAAGGGACAGAATAAGTTGTTTGTTTTGAGAATTCCTCACTCGCCAGTCCAAATGAATGAGCGGTCGGCCATTTTGGACAAATTATTACAGATACAAGGATTACAAAAACATCTGTAAAACACTCATTTTCCGCGGGATTGCTATAAACTTTGGCCATATACTGTAGATAATAGTTCAGGCTATGGAACCGTTATGTTTTCCAGCTCAAACCTCTCAGCTGGAACTCAACAGGCGTCTGGCAACAAGTAAACAAAACAAGTAAACAAAACGTTCAAACATCCAACTATATAGCACTCAGTGATTCTTCTCCTGTTGTGGAAGAAAGTTCAGAATGTTTCCTTTAAAAAGAGACCAGACTCATGCATGTGCTATAAGTTGTTCAAGTAATAGATCATAAATAATGTTGTTCCAAAATACCTCAGAAATGACTTCACCAAGGTCAGTGACTTACATGGTCACGGCACTAGAGGGAGCCCTACAGATCTAGTCCCAGTACAATGTAAAAGATGCATTGGGCAAAACTCATTCTTGTACTCAACGGTAGTAGATTGGAATAGGCTACCAGCAGACATTAAATTAATAAGTCCCTATTCCTCTTTTAAAGGCAAAGTAAAGAGCTGGATCAGGAGAAGCAGAACATTTAATTATATTTTATGTATCTTAGTTGTTTTTATTTATGGTTAAGGTATTTTATTAGGTTTTGAAGGGTATAATTTCTATTTGTATTAATTGTTTTCTTATTGTATTACATTTTTTACTGTATTTCATCTCCCTATATTTTCCTCCCCCCTGCGTGGTGGGCACACCCTCACTTTACCCACAGGCTCCGACAAGTGCATGCTGTATCATGCACTCTTACTCTCATACACCTACACACATCCAGGCATACACTCACCAGTACATATTACTCACGGAAATCTGAAGGACCGCAATGGAAATAAGCTGTAAGCTTTATTGCGTTTTTATCCTTTTGATAATGGTGGGCCTTATATGTATACTTGTATATATGTTTCATTATCAATAAAGATATCTATCTATCTATCTATCTATCTATCTATCTATCTATCTATCTATCTATCTATCTATCTATCTATCTATCTATCTATCTATCTATCAATCATGTATATGTATGTATGTATGTATGTATGTATGTATGTATGTATGTATGTATGTATGTATGTATGTATGTATGTATGTATGTATGTATGTATGTATGTATGTATGTATGTATGTATGTATGTATGTCTGCCTGCCTGCAGGTCCACTGCGGGGAAAACATAAGACGTTCAAATCAGATTCCTAATTCATTTCCTCCTCCGCCCTGTGTGAGCTATGACAGCAAGCTGAAATACACAAAGGGCCATAAATAAAACTATAACCCTGCAGTTTCCCTTCTCGCTGCACCTTTCATTTCCCCAGGACCTGGGTGGGAAGAAGGGACGAAGGGAGGGAGAGAGAGAGAGAGAGACAGATAGATAGAGACAGAGAAAGAGAGATAAACACAGAGAACGAGAGCAAACATATGTGATAAAGGAGAGAGAGAACAAGAGGAAGACAGAGCCTGTATAGATGGTGGATAGGTAGAGAGATAACTTGCGTGAGAAAGGAGGGATAAAGCGAGAGGAGGAGCCTGTAAAAAAGGTGGATAGGAAGAGAGAGAGAGGCAGAAAAAAGTAGAACATTGACGCAGATTAAAGAGGTGAGGGGGGAGATGCAGACATAATGTGGAAGAAGAGGTGAGGGAGTGGAGAGCGTAGAAGAGGACAGGGCGGGGGTAGACGTGAGGGAGTGGAGAATATAGAAGAGAACAAAAAATGCTCTGAACTTCATAAAAGTCAGACAAAGCTTTCCAAAAGCTCAAACAGTGAACTCCAAGCCCACGTGGTTGAACAAAAAATTCAAAGAAACAGACTAAGAAATGACGTAAACACCATGATCAAAACCGCAAAAAGATATTTCATCAATGACAAAACTGAGGAAAACAAAAACAAACCATGTGAACTTTGGAAATTACTCAATAATCAACTAGGCTGCAGTAAAAAACTTAAAACCAGATTCTCAAACATAAACATAAAGACGGACAACACGCTCATCACAGACAAGCTGGATGTAGCCAATTACTTAAACATCTTTTTCACAAACATAGCCACAACACTGGTAAACAAACTACCCTCCCACTCAGGGCATTATGGGGTAGAACACATAGTAGCATAATACAAGAACCTAGGGGTCCACAAAGACGACTTCAAACTTGAAATGGTAACAACCGATGAGGTACTCAAAAAAATTGAGCGCCCTCCAACCTAACAAGGCCACTGGCCATGACAACATCCCCTCCAAATTCCTCAGAGACTCAGCAGCCGCCATCACCCCAGTCATCACACACATAATAAACCTCTCTATAAAACAGGGACACGTCCCCAAGGACTTCAAAATTGCAAGAGTGACCCCTCTGCACAAAAAGGGCAGCAAATTAGACCCAGGCAACTACCGCCCTGTTTCTATTCTTACCTCCATCTCGAAAGTCATGGAGAAAATAGTCTACGAACAGGTCGAAAAGTACCTGGCGGAAAAAAATCTAATCTACGAATTCCAATCTGGCTTCAGAACATCCCACTCCACTGACACATGCCTCCTCTATTTGAACGACCACATCAAACAAGAAGTGGACGCGGGCAAATACTGCGGCATGGTCATGCTGGACCTACAAAAGGCCTTCGACACTGTCAATCACTCCATTCTGATTGACAAGCTAAAAGCAATTGGTTTTGAGTTAATCAGTGATCTGGATGCAATTCTACCTGGAGGGGAGAGACCAGATGGTAGAGGTAAACGGTACTCTATCCCCCCCCCCCCCTCACAGTGAGCTGTGGTGTTCCACAAGGAAGCATTGTAGGACCGCTACTGTTCCTAATTTATGCAAATGACATGTCGTCAGCCTGTGACTGCAACTTGTTCCTTTTTGCGGACGACTCAGCCCTGCTGGTCTCTGACAAGAACAAGTTGCAGGTTGAAAAAACCCTCAGCTCGGAACTAGGCAAAATCTGCATATGGCTCGCTGATAACAAACTATCATTACACAGAGTCCATTCTCTTCGGTTCAAATAACAAACTCAGCAAGACCGACGGCTTCTCAGTTACAGTGGGTGACAATATTGTCACAAGGAAAGACGAAATTACCTACCTGGGTTCCATCCTAGAGGCAAATCTTTCCTGTGACAAAATGTAATCCAATGTAATAAAAAAAAGTCAACCAACAAACTAGATTCTTGTACCGGATCTCCTCTCTGGTAAACAAGAATACCCTGAAGACTCTGGCAGGAGCACTCATTCAAGGGTACTACGACTATGCGTGCACCTCATGGTACCAAAGCACCTCAAAGGCGCTAAAAACAAGATTACAAACATCACAAAACAAACTGGTCAGACTACTACTTGACCTTACCCCCAGAACCCACCTCACCCCTGCCCACTTTGACAACCTAGGATGGCTTAGAGTAGACGGCAGAGTACAGCAACTTGCAATGGGCCTGGTCTACAAGATACACTACACGACTAAGGTACCCATGTACATGTCAAAATACTTCCCAAAGGTCAGTGAATACCACAATCACTACACCAGAGGAAGCTCAACAAATCATGTTAAACCCAGATTCGGCTCAAACAAGGGACTAAACACGTTTTGCAATTATGCCACATCAATGTGGAACGCCCTACCCAAAGCTGTAAAGGAATGTGAATCCCTACCCACATTAAAAACCGCTCTTAAAGAGCACCTACGGGAGGCTGCAATTCGAAACTGGCCACCGTAAATGCCCAAACCCCCCACCACCTCCTAATAGACAGTCTCCTCCCCACCGCATGTATATATTCCCTCCCCGCCGTATGTATATTTCTCTCCCACCCACCCACCCCCTCCAAATGTACAGTATCCACCCCACCGTATGTATATTTCTCTCCCACCCACCCACCACCTCCTAATGTACAGTCCCCTCCCCATCATATGTATATACTCTGTCAGGATCTATGGGTAACAGTACTGTATAATTGAATACCGTTTATGTCACAAATGTATCAGTACTAAATACCTATATGTCCCTATGCCATAAATGTCATGTATGTTGTGTATGTCATAAATGTCGATATGAATTGAAAATGGGGGACCCTGATGTAAACAAGACAAATGTCTTTCTCAGGTCTGCATCCCCTTAACAATTGTGTGTATTGAGCCGTACTGTATTGTACCCATTCTGCAATCTGTTAAATAAAGTTTTCATTCATTCATTCATTCAACATGGGGGGGTAGACGTGAGGGAGTGGAGAATATAGAAGAGAACATGGGGGGGTAGACATGAGGGAGTGGAGAATATAGAAGAGGACAGGGCGGGGGAGATGTGAGGGAGTGGAGAATATAGAAGAGAACAGGGCGGGGGAGATGTGAGGGAGTGGAGAATATAGAAGAGGACAGGGCGGGGGAGACGTGAGGGAGTGGAGAATATAGAAGAGAACAGGGCGGGGGAGACGTGAGGGAGTGGAGAATATAGAAGAGAACATGGCGGGGGAGACGTGAGGGAGTGGAGAATATAGAAGAGGACAGGGCGGGGGAGACGTGAGGGAGTGGAGAATATAGAAGAGAACAGGGCGGGGGAGACGTGAGGGAGTGGAGAATATAGAAGAGAACATGGGGGGGTAGACGTGAGGGAGTGGAGAATATAGAAGAGGACAGAGCGGGGGAGACGTGAGGGAGTGGAGAATATAGAAGAGGACAGAGCGGGGGAGACGTGAGGGAGTGGAGAATATAGAAGAGGACAGGGCGGGGGAGACGTGAGGGAGTGGAGAGCATAGAAGAGGTAAATCAGACTGCCACTGAGTTCATACCCCTCTTAGAAAAAGAAAGTCCTTAAATAGTCAAGGTTGCCCCAGAATACTGAATATATTGAATACCGAATACATTGAAAAATATGTCAGTATTACAAAAAAGGGCTCGCTTTCAGCTGTTCATATACTGTATATTATTTTCTTCAAGGTGTATTTGTGAGTTAAATAAGAGCCATTTTCGGAACAAACTGTTCCGAGGACTCCCTGAGAAGAACTACCCACTGAGGAGCATTTTTTGTTCCCGATGAGCAGGTTGGCCTCTTGCACGGTCACCTCCGCCGTTGGTGTGTGAATGTGTGAGTGAATGGGTTGGCATAAATTGTAAAGCGCTTTGGATAAAAGCTGTCATATAAACGCAGTCCATTTACCAATTAACTTGACGATGAATTTATATCCAAATCAAGCAAGTGACAGAACTCCATGTCTCTGATGATGCTGAGTGAATGTAGCATTAGCTACACTGCTGTGCTAAGTTCACATGACATGCATCTTGCTTTACATTATCTCATGTGGTCCACTATTATACAAAATATGCTGTTGTTGTTGTTGTTATCTGTCACTCACTCACTCACTCACTCACTCACTCACTCACTCACTCACTCACTCACTCACTCACTCACTCACAGCAACTGAGACTCGTATTGGCTTGCCCCCGTTCCCAGCGAAAAATAGACCATAACATGTGACCCGGCACGGTCTTGGTCGGGTTGTTAACACATTGACCGCCAGCAGCAGGGGGCGCTGATACCCCATTCATCGCCAGGTCTTTATTCAATGGATATAGTTTTAGACTGTGACATTTGCGAGTGCTTAAAATATATCTTATATTATATCTATGGGTCTAATAACGCTGTCGAGTCTTAGTGAGTTGCTTCTAGTCATGAGTTGCTCCCCCCCCCTCCTCCTACCCAACGGTAAACATACACGGTCCACACAGATAGCTGTGAATCGGGGTAGAAATAAATGTCAGATCAACGATCAAATTTATATATAATGTTCTTACCTTGTATCTGATGTAATGCAAAAGAGATCATCCAAATATCTGATCGCAATTCCAAATAATGCTCGTGGAGGTCTGTACCACACTACCGACCGCCTCCTAAAACACAACAGCCCATTTTCAATGAGATGCAATAGCTCTGCCTGGCAGTAGAGGGCGGTGTTGACCGTCTGCCAGCTCAGACAGGCTCTGAAGGGGATACCAGAGGCTGCAGCTATGAATTATGAAAAGATATAGCGAATAAACGAAATAAAGATCCCAATAACGAGTTAACTCGTTTATGGCGCACATTGTGTTAAGGAGCTCACGATTCTTCAGAAAATCCACAAATGTCGCACAATTCAGAAATAGGTCAAAATGGAGATATTGGCAATTTTTTGTGCTTTGAAATGTTCTCTATCTATCTTATTTGCAAAGCTTAATATGACTTGTAAATATGTTATTTACTGTTAGATAGTGCGGCTGTATTATTTCCCATGCTGTGTAGGACTGAGACAAACCTGATAATGTCTGTCGAACACCTATTTCTGTGCAGCTGTGAAACAAACCCCAAAGCCTCAAAGAATCCATGTAAACCATTAAAAATTACGGCACACATGTTCGGGGCAAAAACCTTCCTCAGAGCATTGTGTTCTGACCACGCTCAGAGTCTGACGAAAGGCTTTTGCTTTTGAAAGGTAAAGCCGCATTCTTTTTGGAGACGCTTGTTTGAGCCAGCATGTGGATGTTCTTTGTGACTTGATCTAGCGCTCGTGGCAGAGCACCAGCCTGGAAGGAAGATACACCCACTGCCCACAAGCCTGGTCCACAGGGAGGGATAGGGGGAGAGAGAGAGAGATAGAGAGAGATAGAGAGAGAGAGATAACATACACACAGAGGAAGAGAAGAGAGAGGGACACCACGTACACACAGATGAAGAAAAGAGAGAGAGACACCATATACACACCGAGGAAGATAAGACAACAAAATACATAAAAAGGAATATCCCCGGTAATGATGCATATATACGCGTGAATACAGAGACTTGGGCGTCTTTTTCTGTATGCAGTTAAGGTTCGAAAACGATTTTGGAAATATCTGGGACAGTTTCATTCAAAACACGAGAGGTCCAAACCCTCATTAAGTATTGAATTGGTATAATGTACGGTTGACGTGTACTTGAAGGCTTCCATTAACAATCTCATTCTGCGCAAATTGGTTCGGGAGCTTGTTTGATCAATGAAGCCCGCTGTGTGGGTCTGTTTTCGCAAGACGGGGGGACTGGTTGACACAGAATTATGAGTTAAGAATTAAATCATTTTCATTAGGCCTTTTGACGACGGAGGCATGGATATTTCATAAGCAGTTCACTCTCATTAACAGCGAGGGCAACTTTTCTAATCTCGCCCCAAAGTTTACTTTTAATTCAGTTTTTTCCCCACTCGTTTTCCCTCTCTGCCAGAACTCCCGCCAAAATCCATCTGTGTGCCTGTGTGTTTGTTTTTTATCTGGTAAAGCACCTGCTAGGTCTGTGTGTGTGTGTGTGTGTGTGTGTAGATAGGAATTTTTTTGTGTGATGAAGCACACTTTGTGATAAAGGTATGCTGCAATTAAATGCAAGCCTCTCTGTGTGTGTGTGTGTTTGTGTGTGTGTGTGTGTGTGTGTGTGTGTGCTTATGTATATTTGTGTGTGTTTATCTTTATGCATTTTGTGTGTTTTTGTGTGTATGAGTGTGTGTTTGTGTGTTTATGTGTGTGTGTGTGTGTGTGTGGTTATGCATTTTGTGTGTGTATGTGAGTGTGTGTTTGTGTGTCTGTGTATTTATGTGTGTGTGTGTGTGTGTGTGTGTGTGTGTGTGTGTGTGTGTGTGTGTGTGTGTGTGTGTGTGTGTGTGTGTGTATTTGCATGTGTGTTTATTTGTGTGTGTGTGTGTGTCTGTATTTATCTGTGTGTAAATGCGTATAAAGCCCATCTGCTGGGTCGTGTGAAGGTCCTTTATCAGTTGGATGACATTTAAGAAGCTGTTTCTCTGAAAGCAAGGTGGGATCTACATGTGTGTGTGTGTGCATGTTTGTGTGTGTGTGTGTGTGTTTGTACATGTTTGTGTGTGTGTGTGTGTGTTTGTACATGTTTGTGTGTGTGCATTTGTAGTAAAACATTGGCCAAAAGCTAAATGAAAAAAAAAAGATTGTGTTATTTAACAAAAGGACGATGCATTTTCAAATTTTTTGACCATTATAATTACCATATTTGTGAAAAAAGACGTTGATTAACAATATGATTTATTTCAACCTATAACTTTGCAACATGTCCATCTCAGCCTTGGTTTGGTGGCTGGACACAAATGTACTTTTATTTTGGACCAAATCTCAGTTTCTCCTTGATTCACGATTAACCTGCTCTGAGCACCGGACGGGCCTGGCTTTTGTTCCTGGCTGAGCCCACAAGTCCATGACACAGCAGGTTCTAAATGTACACACGCACACGCACACACACACACACAACTCTGATGGTGGGGCAGGTTGAATGCTATTAAATATTAAGCTGCCAGGCAGGAGCAGAGTCACGAAGAAATGACTCAAGGGTTTTTCTGCATCACTCACACACACACACACACACACACACACACACACACACACACACACACACACACACACACACACACACACACACACACACACACACACACACACACACACACACACACACACACACACACACACACACACACACACACACACACACACACACACACACACACACACACACACACACACACACACACACACACTTTAAAATGCTTTATTTATGTCCACATAAATACAAAGTACATTAAGGATATAAACACTAACAGTGCAACCATCTCATTGGGAGTCATTTAATTACGTTTGTGACTGTGCAGCACCCATCGTACACATACAATATAGACACAGATGATGTTTCAAATGTGGGTTAACAGATACAATGGAATTTCCGTAAATCTATATCTACTACAAAAAGCAACACTGTCTCCAAATAGAGTGGCTACCAATAATAGCAGATATAGAGCAATACCTTGCTAACTGTTTAGCCTTTCTCTTGGAGATGTGGGCCATCTGAAGGCCCCTAACCACCAGCTTGACCCAGGCTGCCAAAAATGAAAACTAAAAGTTGACACTTGTAGCCTAGTTGTGAGATGTTCAGCTTGAGCTGCTGATATTTCAGCAACTTGGTTAAACAGGCTTCCTCCAGGCTGTGGTCGAAGGTACAGCCGACCTCTAGAATAAACACCTCTCTACTTCTCTCATTAACCACCACAACGTCAGGGGTGTTGGCTGAGATGTTACAGAACACCTCTGAATCATTATCACACGGGGCAAACATGCTGGGCTTAGCAGTACAGTGCTTGTACAGTGATGTAGACTGTAGAGGACCCTAAGGTAGATCCGATATCTTTCGATATCAAGTCCACAAGTCTGTCGTGCCTACACATGTAAAGCCCTCCTTTTTCCTCCGATTTTCTCCCATCCCAATGTTAGTCGTTATGCCAATTCCCGATCCCCTTCCTGGTAGCTGCGCACTTAACCCCCACAGTCGGTCTGGGAGAGTGGAGGCTATCACGTGCTTCCTCCGACACACGTCTAGCCAATCAACCGCTTCTTTTCACCTCGCAGCGCGGACTCTCACTGAGAGGGCGTAGCGTGTGGAAGGATCACACTATCCCACTTAGATCCTATCCGCGCTTAGCAGGCGCCCCGACCGAACTGTAGGAGTCGCTGTTTACAACGACCCGGACCCACCCCGCCAGCTTCTCCCACCCTAAACTTCCCACTAATACTGCCAATTGTATTAGTGTGAACGGCCAGCCAAGCTGGTGACAACCCCGGAACTGTGAGCTGGATTCGAACAGGCGAATCCAGCGTCTCCGGGGTTGGTGACGGACGCAATCTCCGTTACGCCACCTGACCGCCCTTTGTAAAGCCCTTTGTAAGCATGGCAACCATTTAGGATGTGCAACATGGTTTCAATTATCTGTACATGGCCATGGTGTATACAGTGAGAGCTATGACTGTCAGGAAGCCAGTTGGTAAAACATGCAGTCTAGCTTTTAGAGTGAAGATGATAATACTCTCAAGTTTCTTTAATAGTTGTCATACAGAAGTACAGAATACTTTCATACAAAATGCTTCTTACTGTTACGCTCCAGAGACTGTGCTAGACAAGATAGTATCAAATAACATAGTATAGCATGTAATTTAGAAGAAGAAAATGAGGTCACAGTGTTCGGTATAGACATATGTACAATGTTCTGAGTTACCATATAATATACAATACTATTGTTGTGAAGGATCAGATTAAACCGAATATGTATATTTATTTATATATATATATTTAATTGTATTTGTATATCGTTTGATATCCCCTGTATATTCCTTGTACAATATGCATTGAATATCCCCGTTTCTACTAAACAGCCCATAATAGTTTCATTCTACCATTGGACTAGAACCTGGCGCCAGGTTGCCATACCCCTAGGTTCAAGTTCAATCGTGCCGCCTAACATGTCGAGGCAGCCCCCGGTTCCGCGCAGTAATATGCCGGGCGAAATACGTGTGGTACTATTTGTTCATAGCGCATGTATATATGACGCTCGTAAAGTAGAACTTCCTCTTTTAGTCCAGTTCTTTACCCTCCAACAGAGTGACAGACGCAAAAGCCTCCCCACGAAGCACGTGCGGTGTAGTAGGGCCTACTTGGCCCAGAATAGGCATTGAGATATCGTGTAGATTAATAGTTGAATGGTCATAGTTTGGCACCACACCGTCGAGTTGGACGTATTCTATTAAGCTAATAATAGTCTATTTATGTATGGTGCATCGTTCGGTTCGAGTTCTACAGTTATCAGTACCCGCATCGTTCCTGACGTTATCTGGACGCTTATCCAGGCTGGTCAGACCCCTAGTGGTGATTGCATCCGAGGAGCTCCGGGTCAAGAGCGACTGGACCTGTATATTGGATTACTCTACCCGACGACGGCGAGCCTTCCACGGCTCTTGGATTATGCTTTATGTGCTTTGATTATTCCATGGATAAAGGCCAACACTGTCGAGTGTTGGAATTACCCCCCGGAGAGGACTACAGGTGAGGCGGCGCTCTACACGTGAGGTCGCACCACGTCTCTCCGTTGTGGACCGGCAGATACCGTTCCACAGAGGGTCCAGCTGTGTTCGTCTACGGCCCGAGGTTCTGTGGGCACTGGGTCTAAGACTTTGGATTCTCCCAAGACACCGTCGGCCAGATGGGATACCGCCAGCGACTTCTCTAACCCCCCCCTCCTACTGTCTTACAACCAACGGGACCCCCCCCCCCCCTTAGTGTATCCAGCTATAATTATTTAAGTACTATCGCTATCGTTTCCTAAATATTCCAGGTTGTATACTTACTCCCTGCGCAACCAGAGATTGGACATTCAATGTTGATTTACCTACGAATACTCATTTGCCATAAAAGTGCATACTTAACATTTCAAATCATAAATGTAATTAAGTGAATATTGTGTACACCCTTTGCTGTATTAAATATTCGATTTGGTCCATTTGTGTTGGTTCGTTTCATCAGGTGGGAAAGTGTTCATCATACTTATATCTTGTACTGGGTGGCCAGAAGTTAAAGTACATGAGGTAGTGGTATTAAATATCATATCTAACAATACAGTCAGGGAATTGTACCCCTCAGCTACAACTATGCAGTGTACTAATGTACAGTACTATATAGTGCAAAGCAGAAATGGGATGAGGTACAATTTAGGTACAATTTACAGTAAGGTGTACGAGTTGTAGTGCAATCCTTCATCAATAAATATAATAATAATAATAATATAATAATAATGCAGGACCTGCTCAGAGGTCTTTAATTGGCATTGGCAATTATCCTCAACACACACACACACCGGAACACACACGCATGCATTGTCTGTAGGATCGCTGATGCGATTTGTCTCTGCGATTAACCCATCCCGTCGTCCTTCCCCCCCAAGGGCAGCCGGGAGCTGACAGGCGTCAACGTGAGCCGCGCCAGGGGACCAATCCAAGTGCTTCTGTCCGTCTTCGTCAAGGACGCCACAGCGTTAGCGATCTGTTGTTGTGCATGTTTTTCCATTGGGTTTATCTTATCGGGGGGGAAACCCTTGCGAGCACGGGGAGAACATGCAAACTCCACACAGAAAGGCCTGGGAGATACCCCACCTGGGTACCTGGCATCATGGAAACCTGGTCCCCAAGCGGGAATCGAACCCTGGACCTTCTTGCTGTGAGGCGACAGTGTTAACCACTACACCACCGTGAAGCACATTTAAAGTGTGGGGAGTGGGTGCTACAGTGTGTTTGTTTAAAGTGGGTGTGTGCTATAAAGTGTGTGGAGTGGGTGCTACAGTGTGTTTGTTTAAAGTGAGTGTGTGCGTGTGGATGTGTGTGCTATGTGCGTTTGGTGGTTGTTGTTGTGTAGTGTTCATTGTTCGTTTAGCAGCCTGATGGCCTGGGGATAGAAGCTTCTTCTGAGTCTTTCTGTGCTCGCCTTGAGACTCCGGTATCGCTTGCCTGACCGCAGCAGTTCAAAGAGGCAGTTGTTCGGGTGACTGGAGTCTTTAATGATTCTCTTAGCCTTGCCCTTGCAACGCTTGTTGTAAATGTTCTGGAGGGTGGGGAGCCCCCCTCCAATTGTGCGTTCGGCTGAACGTGTCACTCTTTGTAGTCTGCTTCGGTCTTGTGCAGTGCTATTCCCAAACCAGGAGGTGATGTTGCCGGTCAAGATGCTCTCTATTGTACATGAGTAGAAGTTCTTAAGGATCTTCTGACTGACTTGGAACTTCCTTAGGCGCCTGAGGAAGTAGAGGCGTTGTCGTGCCTTCTTCACAACACTGTCAATGTGTGTGGTCCATGTCAAGTCCTTGGATATGTAGGCTCCGAGGTACTTAAAGCTGTTGACTCTCTCAACCGGTGCCCCGTCGATGCTGAGGGGGCTGTAGTCCTTGACCCCCGACCTCCTGAAGTCCACAATCATCTCCTTTGTTTTGCTGACGTTCAGGGAGAGGCTGTTTTCCTGGCACCATCCCGCCAGGACCTTGACCTCTTCCAGGTAGGCCCTCTCGTCGTTGGCAGAGATCAGGCCCACCACCACTGTGTCGTCAGCAAATTTGATGATTGTATTGCTACTCCGCTGAGCCACACAGTCGTGTGTGTACAGGGAGTAGAGGAGGGGACTCAGAACACAGCCCTGGGGGGCCCCTATGTTGTGGGTGATGGATGAGGAGGTGCAGTTGCCTGCTCTCACCACCTGGGGTCTGCCAGTCAGGAAGTCCAAGACCCACTGGCAGAGGTCATAGTTCAAGCCCAGGTCCCTGAGCTTGGCTATGAGTATGGAGGGGACTATAGTATTGAATGCCGAGCTGTAGTCGATGAATAGCATTCTCACATAGTTCCCCTGCCTCTTGTCCACGTGTGATGCTGCTGTGTGCAGCACATGGGCTATGGCGTCCTCCGTGGACCTGTTGGGGCGGTATGCAAATTGCAGGGGGTCCATGTTGATGGGGAGGGAGGAGCAGATGTAGCCCTTTACTAGCTTCTCAAAGCACTTCATGGCTATGGAGGTGAGAGCTACAGGGCGGTAGTCGTTGAGGCAAGCAGGCTTGGATTTTTTGGGTACAGGGATAATAGTGGACTTCTTCAGGCAGGTGGGGATGACAGCCTGTTCATGGAGAGTTACACTCTTAAACACTGCATGTGAGACGTAGTGTTCAGCAGCAGGGAGACAGCCAAGCTTCCCTTCCCAAGCTTCCCTTGTAATTGCAGCTCAGTCCAGTGCTTGACGTTGCTGCTGCGTCGACATGAGATGACCACGGGCTGGTAGGTGGGAGTTCATGCTCTGTTCCACAGCTGTTGATGGTTGCCCTCACAGATACGTTAGGGTCAGAGATTCACAGTCTCTGAATTTGGCCCCACCCACTCCAGCGCCATGTTAGACCAGCCACATAGGTAATTGAAGTCCGGCCAGTCAGACCACACACCAAATCCTGGGGAGCGACTGTCCAGCTTCCCACATATACACACACACCAATGTTAATTTAGTCAAGGGAAATTATGACTATATGGTTGTCAATGAAGCTTTTCCCCCTGACGACAACGAGACGTGACGTCACGTTAATGTAGATCATGTGACACTAACGTGACTAAATAATTAATGCAATGTCATTGAGTACAAACGACGACACAACATGTAGTTTACAAAATACAATCTTGCCGAAATCTCTCTACATTTTAAGACGAGACAAAATAATTATAACTTTTTTAATAATTCATGTTATTATTAGTGCAGCATTTCCGTTTCCTGTATGCAGCACAAGCACTTTGATTAATTTCCACACTTGCATTATTTGTTCTTAGCCAGCAACATGGGTTTAATGACACAATGGCGCAACAGGGTCTCCGTGGTCTTGTATGCAGTGGGCTTGGACTTGGCAGAATTGTTGAAAGTGAAAGAAGAGGAGGAGACTAGTTTGAAACTAACTGCTATGTTACTGTTAGCATTAGCAATCTCTAATTCATTCTCGCATTCCCTTTACTTCTCACGCTGGACACTAATGCAGGAAACAATCCCACCGCTGCCACCAATGTAACCGAGGAATAGTCCACCTATACTTTCAAACTATAGTCAAATAAAATCACGGGACAATTGATAACAACGGACCTGTCACAGGCGCACACCATGCAACTCCACCTAATAACGTCAGCATCAATAATAACTAGGGCTGTCAGTTTATCGCGTTAATTAGATAAATTAATTACACAGCAAATTATCGCGTTATGAAAATTAACTCAAAATGTATTACTTTTTATTTTTTATAATTTTTTAATAATTTTTTTATTATTATTATTATTATTTTTATCTCATTCATTCCATAAGAACATAGAATACACATTTACATTTTTTTTTTAAATGGTCCATTTGCATGTTCTTGGTATCTGATTCTAGGGACATCTATGGGAATGTATTCCCAGTGTCAGAAATACTGTGTATGTTACTAGGCTTGAGTAAATTGTAATGAACCAAATGAGAATATCAATTCAATTCTGATGATTAAACAGAAGGTTTTGTAGATACAGTACTGAATTCTGCCATCCCGACACATGCAATTTGAAATATGATTATAGAATATAAAATATCAGGCCTAAAATGGTTATGTGATTAAAATGCGATTAATTCGATTAATTCATTACAAATCCTGTAATTAATTAGATTAATTTCTTTAATCGCCTGACAGCACTAATAATAACATAGAACACATTAAATAGCTTACATACTGTAAGTCTAACCAGCTAGCACTAACATTAGCTTGTTTTTGTTTAGAAAAAGCTCACGCCAATTTATGAGGCTGTAACTGAGTGGCGAGACTAAACAAAAAATACACAATCAAGACTAAACAAAAAAGACTAAGACTAAAATGCTCAGACCTGTAGTTGACTATAAGAAAAATAGATAAAAGTGACTAAATGGGGGAGCTCCAGTAGCTCACCGCGTACCTCGGACGCTATTTCGGCGTCGGGGACAACCGTGCGCGTCACGGATCTGGGGTACACGAGTTCGACTCCCGGACTCGCCGTATCTTCTCAGAGTGTCTTTCCCCCGATCTATACCCCATTCAACCTGTTTCTGTCGGTCATGCTTGACCAGAAAAAGCGATAAACGCTAAAAGAACCAGCTGACTGGTCAAAGTAAAAAAAAAAAAAAAAAAAAAAGGTGACTAAATGTGATGAAAACGAAAAAGAGCATTTGACACAGGACTAAGATGTTAAATAGCAGAACATCATAATATTAAGTACAAAGGGTTAAGTAGGAGTGGTGCTGGACGTGGGTCTCTGGTCACCAATGAAGATATGAAAGTGCACACTTACCTAAGCAATCGTCCTAACAATAGAAGTGTCTGCCAGAATTGGAGATAATGATAATGGACATGCGCAAGGTGAGCCGATATATTGCTGTTTACATTTAGTCATTTAGCTGATGCTTTTATCCAAGTCCTGCACGACAAGTCAGCAGGAAGGGTACAGCAGTAACGATGTTCATCAAACAGTGTTGAAACTTGGGTGCTGCAGTGTAATGAGTAATGCAATGAGCAGTGATTTAGGTTAGTCACCTCAGCTGACTGCATTGTCACTCATCTCTGACCCAGTAATGTGTGTTTGGGGCATTGACCACAAGAGGGAGTTCTCCAACAATGAGCAGTGATTTAGACCTTTATTTCATTTTCCTTGGCTATTCTACAATACATGGTTGCAGTCTTACGATTGTGAAAGGGTCCTTATAGCATGTTGTTGGAGAATATTCAGATTCTGTCCTCGAATCGAGAAGTAGTCGCGCTACAAGGGCCATTTCATGTATGCACGAGGAGATATAATAATGATAATCTAGCGTTGATTTCAGGATGATTAGATAATCAGCCAAAAAATTACAACGGGATGACTGGATTACACTAAAATGCAGCTGTTTTGTGCATGTTGACTGGAAGCAACTCACTGACAATCGACGGGTGTATTAGACCCATAGCTATAATATAAGATATATTTTAAGCACTCGCAAATGTCGCAGTTTAAAACTATATCCATTACATAAAGACCTGGCGCTGAAGGGGGATCAGCGCCCCCTGCTGCTGGCGGTCAATGTGTTAATAGATACTGTTTAAATTTCAAAACGTGAGAGGTCTACATACATCTGCAACATCTGAAGTTGAGAGGGACATCTAAACAGCTTCTATAAAATAAAATATATATATGATTATTAAAAAGAAAACAATTTTCAGACCCCTGGCCTTCAAGGACTGCATTCTCACACAAATACAATGTATTGGGTGGAGTTTGTTTTGATAATAATGGTGCAAACCTATATGGCACAATAATCACAGAACAACTATGATTTCTATGTGGACCAGCATCTCGGACGTTCCAGATCGCTCTGGAGAAAATGATTATCGGGCAGCGCTGGTACTTTTGAAAAGTAAGTCTGAAACATTTATTTTCTTTCTCTTTCTTCCTTCTGTTGCAATTTCCTTAGAATACTTGGGGCAGAGTGACTACACCGTGAGTGAGTGAGTGAGTGAGTGTGTGTGTGTGTGTGTGTGTGTGTGTGTGTGTGTGTGTGTGTGTGTGTGTGTGTGTGTGCCTGTATGTGTACGGTTCTGTGTTTGTATGTGTATGTGTATATGTGTCATTTTGCATTTGGCCAATATTTAGGAAATACACAAACACACACACGCATGTAGATCCCACCTTGCTTTCAGAGAAACAGCTTCTTAAATGTCATCCAACTGGTAAAGGACCTTCACACGACCCAGCAGATGGGATTTATACACATTTACACAGACAAATACACACACACACACACGCCAGGGTTTCCGTTAGAAAAAATGTGTGCCGGTCTCCGTGTCCTGGAAGATTTCAATCTCCCGGATGAATGGGAGAAATTCCGGTCAGAGTTTATTGAGATTTAAAAACAATTGATAATGTAAATAACGTTCTGGTTAACAAAGGCATTCGTTTTGTGGCATTAACGTTACCTAGATTTATCAACATTAATTTATCATACACGGAAAGCGAGCGGTGCAAACACACACACACACACACACACACTGGTTGTCGCGTAAATAACGTTTTGATTAACAAAGGCATTCGTTTTGTGGCATTCACGTTACCTAGATTTATCAATAGCAATAGTAATATCAGGGATGTGATTGCGCTTTAAGAAAAAAAAGCGGAACATTTTCTAAACAACATTTGATTTTTTTATAAACACTCCATTTGAATTTATTTGTATATATTGAACTGTTCACAGGGAAGAGGAAGGTGGGAGAGGAAAGGGACAAAGAAAATGAATCAAATATATCAGTGTCTCCCTAAAAATTTTAAAGGGGGTAATCTTGACCCCTCCCAAGTCATCCTGGCTCAAACACTAACGTTAGGACCTTATCTTTTCTTCTTTGCAACCAGATTGTGCAACACCTGTAACCGCCTCCTCTCAAAGTCTTGCTACTGCGAAGGGCTGCAGTTGGACTAATGGACTCTTTTGCTTTTCTTTTGCTCTCAGGTCGATTTTGAGAATGAAGGTGGTGACATTTCTCCATCTCAGCTTCTTGGTTATGTCTAGGTTGGCTTCTGTACCTCATGCTTGAGAGTTTGATGTTTCTACAGAGCTTCACATTAACTGGACAATGCTTGCTCTCCCTTGAGTAGTGTTGAGTGGCAGACTGCGGAACTTCTTGCAAGTAACCTTCCCTGGTTGGTCAGTTTTACAAAAGCAATCCAGTGTTAGTGTGTTTCCTAGTGTGTTGACGTCTTTACAGCATCTCACGCCACTCAACAAAACTGCTAACATTATCGATAGCCAATGAAAATCTGTTATGCAAGAATAGCAGGTCTGATAAATGTTGCTTTCGCATTTCACTTAGACCAGGTGGAAAAATAATCAAAACATAAAAAAAAAAAAAGTTGTAATTTTTTTTTTACAATAAAATTTTTTTTATGAATATTTGTTTCATAAAATGTTTAGATTTTAGGTCCGAAAAACCGGAAATCCAATTAAAAACTGAAAAATCACATCCCTGTAATATATATGTTTCTTTAGACTAGAATAAGTTGCCGCAGGTCAGTATTGTTGAGTCAAGTTTACTCTCGTGTAGAGCTTGAGCAATGGCCGACTTTCAGAAACTGAAAAAGCAAACAGGCGCTTCCCATTGGTGCTGAGCACAGAAGAGGCAGGTGAAAGCGCTGTGAACTCGGAACAATCGCGCCTTCTGGTTGGTTACATTTGCCTGCTTTCTAAAAATCATGAGAATTTGCCTTTCCATTTGGGCCTGATGCGCGCAGGACATTATGACCGGAGAGATTTAAATATGTCGGACTTCAACAGATTTTCCCGGTAAAAAAAATGTAATTACCGGATAACGGAAACCCTGACACATGCACACACGCACACACATGTTACATGTGTGCGTGCATGTGTGCCTCTGTGGTGTCATCAAGGATGAAAGAATGATGACAAGTCCCCACTGGTGTCGGCTCCTGTATTAGGACTAGATCTGCCTGACTACTGTATATATACTACACAGCCAGGCATCATCACCTGAACTACTGCTAGATACATCCCCACACCAGTGACAGATCATATAGACATTTTATCATTTGAAAAGCCTATTGAGAGGTTCCAAAATCAGCTACTAAAATTTGCAGGACCACGATTACTTGGGGGCATAACCTAACTAGTTTGGACGTGAAGTAATTTCCAAAATGATCAAAGATAGATTTCCGTCGTCACGGTTACCGTACGCGTTATAGCTTGCCGGCTGGCATGAGAACACTTGGCATCGTAGCTAGATCGATATTGAAATATCAATAAATTAGGTCTCTGACAGATTACTGTGTTGCAAAATGGCATGCGATTAATGAAACGAACATGCTGTGTGGCAGAAATAAATGGTGTTTTACCGTTAGTGAGTATAATTCTGTCTTTCAATGAACACTTTGCTGACGCTGGGCGTTTATATGAATGCCTTCTTTTTGAATATGATTGATGACCTTCCAATCCTTCTCTCCTAATGATGTGTTTGAAGCACTGCAAGGCATTGATACGAGGAGCTCAACCGGAGAGGACAAATTGGATCCTTTTCTTTTTTTTCTAAAACTGTCCGCTCCAATTATCACAGAGCAATTAACGCATACTATATTTAATCTTTCCATGTCAACGGGCATATTTCCTAGTGAATCGTCCCATGGAATTCCATTACGTAAAGGAGGTGATAAGAGATGATTTGAATAATTAGCGTCTGATCTACAAATGACCCTGCTTAGCTTTTGGTAAACAACCAACTGAAGTAATTTCTTTCAAGTATTAGGTCCACACCGATCTGGATTCAGCACTATTCACTGCACTATTCCAGCTATAGGTTAGCTAATAACTATAGTAGTTATTTCTGCTCTAGATTAGTTATATATGTTTTAGATGAGTTATGCCTGCTCTAAATGAGTTATATCTGTTCTAGAATAGTTATATCTGTTCTAGATTAGTTATATCAGCTCTAGATTAGTTATATATGTTCTAGAGTAGTTATATCTGCTCTAGATTAGTTATATATGTTCTAGATTAGTTATATCTGTTCTAGAATAGTTATATCTGTTCTAGATTAGTTATATATGATCTAGATTAGTTATATCTGCTATAGATTAGTTATATATGTTCTAGATTAGTTATATATGCTCTAGAACAAGTGCACAGTTTGAGTTCTTGCCAGTAACAAATGGCAGCTTTTCCACTACCTTGCCGTCCCATGCTGGAATCTGTGCTCCCGCTTTGTTTTGTTTTTTCCACTGCCAACTGACCCGTGCAGATTCAGGCACTGCTCTGGAGTAGGTACTATCATGCTATTCGCAATTCCATACTGCAGACAGTTGATTGGTCGATGAACATTTGGGGACTGAGCATAGCGTACCTAAGTGGTTCACTCAAATATGTTTCTGGCAACATTTTAGGCAAGATATACAATTGCTGGATCTTAATATATTTTTGACACTTTAAACACTTTTTAAACATTACACCATATTTTATTATGTATTCTTAGTAAATGTGCACTACCTCTTCTACCAAATTTTCTACATTTTTAATTTTTTTTGCATTTTGTAGTTATGCATATTGTATAGTTTGTAGTGTTTGGTCTTTACCTTTTTTACTGTATGAAACACAATCTCAGGAGGGTAATACATAACCAAGCATTTCACTATCATGTACATGTACCTTATGTGACATGAATGTGAAATTAAACCAAACTTCAACTTGAAACTTGGAAATTAAGAGGGTAAATATTTGCAACTGGAGTGAATGCAGTTCTTGACTAGAATGATTCTGCGTCTGTTTCTCCTCCTGTTTATCTTGTCATCAACACGGAAAGGCTTTGAAACTGCTATTGAAAGAAGTTGGGTCAAAAAAAAGCAATTCCGTTCTTCACGAGTCTCACAACAAGGTTGTATGACGCAGTTTTGTATTCATGCAGGTGAAGTATGGTTGTTTCCAATGTCCACACATTGCTAGTTTATTTTGAGCTTTAGTGGCCAAAATAAGCAGCTGAAGCTGTGGAGAGAGAGCTGAACGGATACCAGAGCTAGTTTTCATTTATTTCATAAATAATTTCGAACAAAAAACACTATCGACCCATTTGCACTTGACAAAAGTTGAGAAACCATATTTGCAGCATAAATACACTTTCAGTAGCCAGTATAGCATATTAAATTCGATATGCCATTTTAAATGATGAACAATGTATGTGTTTAATCGGCTTATGAACCCGCTTTGACATGTAATTAAAAATATATATTTTATAAGCTGTGTGGTAGAATGAATTATAATGTGAAATTAACAGATTGTGGGGGTGACCCCTTGACAGTTATCATGGCACCCACTTTGGGAACCACTGCTCTAGGGCACACCGTCTGGTGGACATTTGCGCTCTACTGAGCACACATTTTAGTCATTATCATTCCCTCATTGTATTTCTTTACCAAATTGTCACCCACTTCAGCACCTATTACATGTCTGGCCATCCTTATTTGGGGAATTTTCTTTTTATCACGTTTTTTTTTTTATATATCCTTCCCTATCAATTTGTATTAATGTATTTAAAAATGTTTTTCCCTATCAAGGTTTTTCTTCTATGGAATTTCTTCGTTACTGTATCTTCCTTGGGGGTTAAACCAGGGGCTGTTGTTCCACTGTGGGCCTGTCAAGTCCATTGTCTCTATTTCTTCCTTGTCTCTCTGCGTGTCTCTGTGCCCATCTCTCCTTCCTTCTCTGTCTCTATGTACCACTCTCTCTTCCTCGTCTCCCCACCTCTCGCTCTCTCTGTAAAGGAAAAAACTATCTGAGAACAGAATTATCTTGTATTTACAGTTTCTCTGAGAAAATAACAGTGATAGACAGTCACACACACACACACACACATACACACACAGACACACACACACACACACACACACACACACACACACACACACAGTCACATGCAACCACACACACACACACACACACACACACACACACACACACACACACACACACACACTCACACAATAATAACCATGTTTAGCACTCCCATGTGTGTATGTGTATGCGTGTGTGTGTGTGTGTGTGTCTGTGTGTGTGTGTCCAAAACCAATGAATGCTGTATTGCCAAGGCTAAATATTATAATCAAAGCAAACCACAACATCTGGGCAATAACCAGATAATTGTGTGACCAATTCCTGACCGTACCTCCTTCTAATCAAATGTCATCATACAGTACACACACACACACACAAACACGGAGTCATACATATACAGGATTACAGACACACACTCATACAAACACGCACGCACGCACACACACACACACACACACACACACACACACACACACACACACACACACACACACACACACACACACACACACACACACACACACACACACACACACACACACACACACACACACACACACACACACACACACACACACACACACACACACACGCGCGCGCGCGCGCGCGCGCTATGCTTGGGATGTTAAAGCACTACAGATGAGCAGGTCAGCAGTTTCTGTGTAGGAGCTCCTCTCAGTGCGTTCAGGGTTGTGTATACTCACAGACAGCTCTGTCCTCTGGATTAATGCTGCAGGGGACGTCTCCCCGTGGGCGGCCCACTGTCAGTCACTCCCTGTGGGCTACAACGAGGCCAGCGCAACGCACAACACCCAAGCAAATGAGCAGGGGAACAGTCGACACCCGGGACGCATTTATGCAAATAAAATAGCTGTGTTTCCAGAGCTGTGCTGCAGCAAGCGCCAGTCTCCAATCAGATGTGGAGTTGACTCTGCTAACCGGTCAGTTTAAGGTGATGCGCTCAGGCGATCGAGCGCACCCAGAAATTACCCTTATTTTGCATGACGGCCGGCATCAGCAGGCAAACTCGACCAGGATAGAGAGGACAGAAATAAATCTGTGTCGTGATAATCCTCCTTTACGTTTACATTTAGATTTAGTCGTTTAGCTGAACGCTTTCATACAAAGCGACTTACAAGTTATGTACAACAAGTCAGCAGGAAGGAAGGGTACAACTCTAAGGGTAAGTAAGATTGTTCTTCAAACAGTGTTGAACTTGAGTGTATAGTAGTATAGACATATTAGCATAGTAGGTAGTAATATAGATTGATTGATTGAAAACTTTATTAACAGATTGCAGATTGGGTACAATACAGTACAGCTCAATACACACAATTGTTAAGGGGATGCAGACCAGAGAAAGACTTTCGTCTTGTTTACATCAGAGCATTAGGCATTAGGCAAGGTAGATTTCTTAGTAGCAAAGTGCATAATAGTAAAAGGTTAGTAGTAGTTATATTTTTAGTACAATATAAGATGTCTTCAGTCATGCAAAACCCTATACCAGTGGTTCTCAACCTTTTTACACCAAGTACCAGCTGAGGACGTAGCTGGCTCTCCAAGTACCACCATATGACCGATGTTAAAATACAGTGTATTCAGCTATGCACAGTTCACGCAGGAGGCAAATGTATTCCTAATAACATTAAGCCGGAGGCAACGCTGACAGCCGGATTCGAGACCGGTGTCTCTTGCGTTGGTGACAAGCGCAATGTCTGCTGTGCCACCCAGCCGCATTGCAATTGAATATTTCAAAATGTTTTACTAGTATCCTCAGGTCACATGGGTACTGTAGTTGCCTCTTTGACACCACCTACTGAATACCCAGAGTAGGAGATGAGCCATGAAGTTTATTCATGTCTATAAATGCTGTGGATGCCTATGTACATGAGCAGCAGGAACGTGCACAGGACTTTAGAGGGGCAGGTGCTCAAGGGCTGAAAAGGGCACTACACTTGTGTGTATATATTAACCAAGCGTGCGTAGCCCGCGAGCACAATTTTTAAGGGCCCTTTTCGGGCGGGAGGCCCCCTTTTTATGCTTTTTGGGGGGGTTTGGTGATCAAATATTGAATATTGAACTATAATAATCAGTGCAGGAGCTCACTTATCCTTGAAAGACACTTTTATCACTGACTTAAAAGGCCCATACATCTCCATAAATGTTCAGGGGGGAGGGAATAAGTGCTTACCCTACAGACCCCAAGAAGTGCTGTATAAATGCATTTTTTATTCCAATCCCGATTTGTATTTGAGATTCCCAAATCCCATTGGACTTGACTTCTTCGTGTCCCTCAATGAGTGTAATACCAGCATTCAACTGTATGCGCCACAGCGGTTTCTATCATCATCATCACCACCACCCACGCTATGCATAAAATATATAGGTTCGCGGAGAGGCACGCTGAGGAGGCCGTGCAAACTGCAATGGAATATGGGGCATCTCTCTCTCTTTACCTAATATTTAGATTCTATCCTTTCAGTTGGAAGGGCAGTCTATATGCGTAACGGTAAAAAACAAACAAAAAAAACAAAAAACTAAAAAACATTATTATTATAATTTCTTTTCAAAAAGGGCACTTTTTTGATGAGGCTCAAAAAGGCAGGTGCTCAAGCACCCCTTGGCCTCTATGTGTGCATGTGCCTGATGAGCAGGGTGAGTAACCTACATGCCATTACTGATTTTTATCTATTGACTGATTATAGCTACTTTATTATCTTGAAATAATATAACACTAAATTATATTTTTCAGCCAGATAGATTTTTTACCGGCCAATAAATATATATAGCTTTTTAGTATATCTCCATGAATTATTATATGTATTGTGTGTTATCTCTCCACTCCACGCTATGGTAGTGCTTGTGCCAGCACAGGAGATACGATTGAAATACAAATTTTATATATAGGCTATATACATATTTAAATCAATATCTTCCTTTTGTTACAATCACAGCCAGGGCCTCTCTCTCGCCTGCCTGGCAGCAGGCTTGAATCCACACCCTTATATGGGCAGCTTGCTGTCCATGCTTCCACACGCTGTCTCCCAGGATCTACCTACACACCTGAAACTCGTCAGATCCTGCCACTCCTCATCCGAGTGTTGCTTAACCTGCCTTGGTACTAGGACTCTAACCTGTTGCTTACTCTGCCTCTGTATCTGCCTTGCTCTAACCTTGTGTTTCTGTGTGTAGGATCGCACACCCCCGGTCTACGCCTCACCCGAGACATCACCAGCCTGGACGCTCCCTGGGTATCGCATGGATAGACCTTCCTCTTCCCCTCTCGTACATTTCAGTCAATTCTAACCCTGTCAAGCATGGTACCCAATTAAACATCCCAAACCACCTCATTCTCCTCTGCCTTGTGTTCTGCTCTTGGGTTCAAAACTAGACGCCACCCTAACACCTTTTGAATAAAATAGGCTCAGGAATCAGGATTGCTGAAACTAATTAGCCTACTCCATGTCAAAAAGAGTAGCCTATAGTAAATGTATGCACACACACACACACACATAGGGTGACCAAATCCATATGATCCAAATGCAGGACAGCGTGTCGATTTTGCGGGACATTTGTTGAAATTGCGGGACAGTAATGAATATGTATACAATAATCATGTTTACATAATGTATTCATTTTGATCAAAATATAAGCATTTAATGTATTAAAAACACAATAGTGTTGTGTCTTAATTGCTTATTATACTCATAATCACTGTATAGAAGAATACCACAATCAAACATGCTGTTAAATTACCTACCGACTCCTAGCGGTTATATGGCTATAGAGTTAAGATACATGAACCCTGTGATCTCTCTTGTAATGTGATACTGAAGTGCATACATGTATTACATTGTCTACACTGGTAGTGGCTTCCTTGATTCTAAACCTGTGCAGAACACTACAAACATTACATTTTTCATTCAATGATAATCTGACAAAATTGTACAATTATTAAAATGATAATACTTTTAATACTTTTATCATATATACATTTAATTTTTAACATAGAAATGTGCCTCTGAAAGTTTCAGCACCATGGAGAGCACCATGGTGCCTTAGTGCTTGAGGAATTTATATTTATTACTGGACCGTGCAGCTTCCAGTAGAGCCTTCTGACCAAGAGCATATTTATAAAAAGCTGCACATGTGAGAGAGAAATTAGTTTTGACTTGTATTTCTCTCTTCACGAGCTTAAACAAAACTCCTCATAGAGCGCATCCATCGGTCTAACATGCCGTTGATCTTAAGGGCTTCAGCTGTAGCGCATAGGTCAGTGAAGCTGACGTTTCTCTTTAGAGACATGACAGAAAGAGCCTTCAGATAATTCTCATCGGAGAAATCGAACCACTTCTCGAGGTAGACGATGCAGACCTGTAGCACGATGTGAAATATGCTCTGCCAATAACAGCTTGCATATATAGTACCTGGCGCAAGCTGTTTATTGCCGCGACCGGAAATAAACAGCTCGCACCAGGTACTATATAATGCGCTTGTGCTGGTTAGACTATAGGCTATGTTACATAACGTTACGTATGTAGTACTTGCGGTGCGTGCATTAGTGCATGTTTTGGGGATTAATGAGAGGACAAAAACAATAATAATTAATAATAATAATTAATAATAATAATTGTTTATTGAATTGCGGGACATCGTTCTTCTCTTGCAGCATGCGGGACAAAGGGCTGAAATGCGGGACTGTCCCGCACAAATCGGGACGTTTGGCCACCCTACACACACACACATACACACACACACAAGAGATGGGGAGAATAGCTTATAGCAGACTTAATGATTTTACAATATTTTTGCTAATGAAGTGAACTTTATCAACTATCCAGTTTGTTTTTATAGTGTAACTTTTAGCTACTTCATTGATCATCATCATTGAACGTACAGAGAGAAAGATAGATAGGGAGAGAGTGTGAGATGGGCTCAGCGACCCCCCTCCCTCACTATTGGAATTCCACAAAACCGATTTCTCCTGTGCCTGTAGCCTAGTTAGCGCTAGCAGCTAACGTTAGTTAATGTTTTTAATGCAACATGGGCATACAGGAATGGCGAGGATGTAAAGCATGTTAGACACATTTATTGGACCCGTTGCTCGCAGAGTTTACATGAAAACAGCGCAACTCGCAAGATTAGTTATCACAGGCTGTAGGACGCAGGGCTGAAGAGCTGTAATAGCTTCTAAAATTGAATAATATATCAGGCTCAGCCCCTCCCTTCCAGCTGGAGTTGACGTGAAACAAGGAAGTTATCAAATGCGAGCAAAACGTGCACTGTCAAGTCCTGGCTCTAGGCAGAATCACGAATAGTGGTTTACGATAAGTTAATTTGATTTTGAATGTGATTCATTGCGCACTAGTTAGATTACACGTTGCGGATGTTATGACTTTGAACGTCTGCCATTTCCACCACAAAAGACATACAAGTAACAACAATACATGCATCGATCATGAATATGCAAAATGTCACGGTCGACGAATCGTGACAGCCCTAGTGTGCACATAGGATAACTAGCTGATCCAGATAGAGTAATTGCTGTACCTGGTGGCTCAGTCATCACTTCTACGACCATATACTGTATAGTTGCTACCTGGCCTGACAGAAATTCACTCACACGTTCCTAACCAGACCTCTTTGTTGCAGTTCCCATTTAGGATTTGATTAACTTTGTGCTGCTAGTTTGGGAGCCGTAGGAGAGGGCTGCTTATAGGTGGGCTGCTTATAAGATAAGATAAGATATTCCTTTATTGATCCCCTTGGGGAAATTCTGCGTCATAGCAGCATCGGGAAGGGGGGGGGGGGTGTACAGGTATGGGCAGGGTAATAGTAGAAATACATAAATATAGACAATGAATTGGATCTGAATCACTTTGCCCACGTCTGCCGGCTCTGGGCTGAGTTTCTCCTGATCATTCAATACATTGTTGGAAAGTTGAATTTGCCGCCTTTCGATCGTCACCTCACTCAACCGTGCTTCGGGTCTCGAGTTACAAGACAAAATATCCGGCAAGCGTCATTTGACAAGCCGTTCGGACGAGTGACCACGTCCGGTTGTGAATGGTCATGAACTGACCAGTCACCGCTGATGGCAAAAATGATTGACCCAAAATCCCAGACGAGCGCTGACACTGGGGGAAGGTGACACAAGAAGACGATGAAGTCCATTATTTTTAGGGATGCACCAAATGGGAAATTCTTGGCCGAAACCGATACCGAAAATAGGAAACAACTGGCCGAAAACCGAATGCCGAAAGGCCGAAAATGATTAATATAAATTAGGGCTGTCCCCGACTAAGGATTTGGATAGTCGACTATGATTGGCCAAAATTTGCCGTTAGTAGAATATTAGTCAACTTAAAAAAAATATATATATATATATATATATATATATATATATATATATATATATATATAATACTTTTTTTTATCATTCCATTTGGGAATGGGGAGTGCTTAATGTCTGAAGGAGTCGACTGAAGGCTTCTTGTCCTCTGCAAAAGCATGCAATTGGTCCACTGATGGATACATCTTGATATTTGTCTAGTCTAGTGTGTTCATTAGATGGGTGAAATCCTCTTTCAGTGCCTCTGTGCCTGTTTTCGTAGGCAGTTAGCCTCTGGTATGCGTGCCATTAGCGTTAGCCACGCTTCTAGGCCTCTTTTCTTTTGGAAAGAATGATAAAAAATATATATATTTTTTTTTTATTCGACTAAGAGGTTGGCAGTCGACTACGGCTCCTTTCGACCGATTAGTCGACTAATCGACTAATAGGGGTCAGCCCTAATATAAATATATATATAATGTATTTCTTTTTTTTTTCAGCTACCTGATTATGGCAAAATACATGATTATGGCAAAACTTTACTTAAATAATATTAATAATCACTATTATGGGCCCATAAAAAATTTATTCAGCACTTTTGAATGTATACATTAATTCCAGACTGACTGCTGAAAGATTGTACAATTTAAACATTTTCTCTTTGCATACAACAAAATGTGCATTAAAGTCAAGTGAATTTTATTTTCTCTGTAGGATAACTACAACAAAGTGCATTCAGAACAAAGCCAAGGTGCTTTAAAACTGCATAAAGATCTGCATAAAGACACACACACAAGAGGGATAATAGCTTATAGCAGACTTAATGATGTTACTGTAGTGGCTACTGTCATAATTCATGGAATTATGGAAGGACTATTGTATTTACTACATCTCCCGTGACTCTTAGCGGGGGATGACGTAGCTTACGAGAGACGAGTGAGAGAGGACCGGAACGTTGTTAGCTAGCTTAACGCTAACATTTGTTTAAAAGGTTTTAACCGCAACGGGCATATAGTAATGGCGAGGATATAAAGCATGTTAAAGACGCATTTATTGGATGCGTTGCTCGCAGAGTTTACATAGAAACAGCGCAACTCCCAAGAGGAGTTAGTTATCACAGGCTGCATAATGCAGGAAGAGCTGCCAAGCTGCTCTTGTTATACGTTGCGCAAAGTCTGTAGCCACGTTTTGATTACGTCATCACAACAACACTTTAGGTTACGAACGTTACGTAACCCTGTTCTTTGACATTCAGTGATATATTTTCTGTGCTAAAACCCTTTCGGCCAAAAGCCGAAAATGCGTATCGAGAGTATCGAAATGAATGGCAGCGGACGGCCATTTTGGATAATCACGCCGAATTGCGGTACACACATTACAAAAACCTTTGTAAAACACTCATTTTCCATGGGATTTACTACATCTCCCGTGACTCTTAGCGGGGGATGACGTAGCTTACGAGAGACGAGTGAGAGAGGACCGGAACGTTGTCCAGCTCCTACCTCTCAGCTGGAACCCAAAAACAGATATCTGGCAACAAGTCAACACAAAAGTAAGGAGCAAATATTTTATTTCAGTGTGTTCAAACCTCTGTTTCTCTATTACATTAGCACTCAAAGTGCTAAGAAACTTCAGAATGTTACCTTTCAAAAGAGACCAGACTCGTGTATGTGCTATAAGTATAACGTATAATAAATTGCAAATTACTTTGGGTATGCAATCGACAGGCGTTTTATGCTAAATGTGCCTGACTGTTAACACATTGACTGCCACACTGTTTTCCCATCTTTGTACTTAGTGTGCCAGCGCTGTAAAGTATAGATATTTTCACTGTGCGTTGCGGTGTTTGCAGGGCTATATCTATATTCTATATTATAGCTATGGAGACAATGCTATGGCTCATTTGACATTAACACATTGTGCGCCATAAACGGCGTAAATCGTTATTGCCCGCCATGCGTTGAACGCCAACAACGGCGTAAATCGTTTTGGGATCAATATTACATTTTTTCGCCATGGCATTCATAATTCATCCAGCCTCCCTCCGGACTGCAGCGGCACCCTGTCTGAGATTGCAACGCCTCAATACCGCCACCTGGTGGATGGTCGGGTGAGTTACACTCACGCTAAACCGGAAGTGGCGATTGGTGCATCGAGGAAATTCCTCCTGCAGTAATATCTTGTTACGTGGGTCCAGACAAACACTCGAGTGCATTTGGATCGCTTTCGAAACGCAATAATCGATATGATTTCGGCGTTTATTGCGCCATACAAACCGGAAATGGATCTAGGAGATCGACGTCAAATAATTGGGATCTTTTTCCTCCAGTCTCATCGGCGAACGGTAAGAGGACACTAACGTTATTTTCAGCCCGATTGTCCATGTATTTGTTTGCAATCAGTCTGATCAATATATCAACCCATACTAAATAAAGCCGTTACTGACGATCAAGGAATTATAAACGATTCCCCCCCCCCTTTCCTTCACGCATGATGAAGCATAATATATACCGATCATATACATTTGAATTTTTTAATATAGCGTGTATAGGAAAGAAACGCCAAACGATAATCTATCATATGCGTCAGGGCCTATTACTAGCGTTTTTGGAATTACAGCAGAAAAGCTTAAAAACATACTTATATTCTAGACGGTATTAACACAACAATGTATGAATGAAAAAATATAACGTTCCCACATCCGGAACGATATATAATCGATGTTGAATGGGCCATAGTAATGCAGATATAGCTATAATATTTAAAAAGGTATAGCCCTGCAAAGAAGGTAAACATCTCCATAGGCTTACAGCGCTGGCAGACTGGGTATAATGATGGGCACAATGCCCGGCGCCCAATGTGTTAACAATCCATCGTTCAACATGTGAAAAAGAATACATTTTTCATGTATACATTCGCGTGTTATACCGTGGTGAATATTGTATAGTTTCAGAGTGATCCTGGCTAATTCCTGAAAACGGCGCTATGGAGCAATACGTGAATTTTGCTAAAAGCATTGGCATTGCTCGCCTGTACACACTACTATTTCCAATTCAAAGGTATATAATAGGTATTATGTTTCATCATGAATGCATGAAAGTGGGGGGGGGGGGGTCGTTTTTTGATGCTTTGATCGCCAGTAACGCCATTAGTTTTGAATACTACATACGTTGATCGGCCGGATCAATATGAAATCATTGTAGGATCAAGGTGGAATTTATGTCATATAGTCCTTACCTAGGAGGTATCCCAAAAAGAATATTCCAATTGTCTGATCCAGTATTGATGTCGATCGGGTCCCTGACACGAAGTGGCACGGGATATGCCTCAAGTGTACTGAACGCGCTTCGAAGTGCTCACATGAAGCGATTCACTTGGCTTGGTCTAAATTCTGCGCCCGGACCGTATACGATGTAATACAGAGTGTGAAATAAGGTTTCAAAGGGTGGACGATACTACCACCTAGCACGATGCACTTTTGGGATTTCAGAATGATTTCCTATGGTAACACTGAGGTCCGTGAAGATATAATGAATAAAAAAATTAGTACTACTGAGAGTATGTAAACAGATGAAGAAAAATAAACAGTGTAAACAATATAATTAACTCTGAATATAACAATATGAGAAAAATAAACAGTGTAAACAAAGGTACCCTATGGGTTATAGTATACGCTGACGATATGAAGTCAATGAGTCAGGTGTAGATTCCTGTATTTTCCTTTTCATCATTGCTTTATTATTACGTTTGTTATTTTGGCTTGGGTCCACTCTGAATCTCATGCTTCCCTTTTCCATCTTCAATTCCCTGTCATTATAATAGATTGTTCATCTTTTTGTCATTTACTTTGGTGATTGAGGTGGTTTGGGGGAATTGAGAGTGGAGGTTCCACATTATGTTATGCCTTTGAGTGTCTCCTGGGGGGATAATAATGTTTTATATTACGTTTGTTGTATAGTCTCGTGTTGGTCAGTGTGCCGTCCTCACATTATGTGAGTCTTCTTTCTGTAACCATTGGCAACCACTTTCAAAAGAGAATTCCTAATTTATGTGCAGTGGTATCACGGAAAAGCACAATATTACTATTGTACTGTGAATTATTTACAAGATCCAGTAATAATACACTAAATCATTATGTGTTGGTCGATATACCTCTCATAAATCAACACAACGATTTGCACATAGCAACTATTATGACAATAAAATAACGGATGCTATGTTACGGGCAGCCACCCTGGAAGAATACTTTATACTTTTATACATTATATTTATCTAGGTATTTTTAAGTGTCTTATGATGATGACTGTGATGATGATTTATATGTGGCTTTAGTCCACACATAATTTTTTGTAAATGGCTGCTTTTTTATATAGCGCTTTTATCCAAAGCGCTTTACAATTTGTTACTCACATTTGACCCATTCACTCACACATTCACACACAGACGGCGGAGGCAACCATGCAAGATGCCAACCTGCTCATCGGGAGCAATTAGGGGTTAAGTGTCTTGCTCAAGGACACATCGACACGCTGCCCGGGAGGAGCAGGAATCAAACCGGGAACCTCCAGATTGCCAGACGACTGCTCTACCTCCCGAGCCACTGGACGGCCTCATGCAAGCTGAAAAAAAACATTTCCTTTCACTTAGTTTCTTCATATAAATCAAACTCGGTGGGAAGAAAAATAACCTTTGATATTGTCAGTAAGTACGTGATGCCAGAGAATAAGAATAGACTGGGTTAGAATGAGGATACAAAAAATTATAATAATTGGAAAAAGACTTTGGACAATATTGCACCGAAATAAATGTTCTCATCATGCGGTATATTTGTAGATGTGAGTTGTTTTTCAACACTCTTTCAAATGGTCTTTCTCAACCTTTGAAAGATTATTAACCTTCTCTGGGGTCACTCAAAACACAAGTGCCCTTAAGTGTTCAGTGCTTGGCCCCGATACATTTGATTCCCTGTTTATGTAATATAATTTGTGGAACCAAATAAAGTATTAATGTGTGTGTATGTGTGTGTGTGTGTGTGTGTGTGTGTGTGTGTGTGTGTGTGTGTGTGTGTGTGTGTGTGTGTGTGTGTGTGTGTGTGTGAATGCTCTTGGGTAGTCAACGTTTCAACTGAACTCGAGTGGTTTTTGAGGGTGCCCTGTGTTTATTTAAAATGTTTTTATTTGGTTACCACCCAGCCTACGACTCAGTGGACAAAGAAACACAGAGTGCTAAAGTAATGGGGGGTGACAGTGGCTCAGGAGGTAGAGTGGTTGTCTGGTTACCAGAATGTTCCTGGTTAGATTCCCGCTCCTCCCAGTGTGTCCTTGAGCGAGACATTTAACCCCTAATTGCTCCCGATGAGCAGGTCGGCACCTTGCATGGTCGCCTCCGCCGTCTGTGTGTAAATGTGTGAGTGAATGGGTAAAATGTAGGGATGTCCGATATTATCGGCCTACCGATATTGGCATTCAAATGTGATATCGGAAAATATCGGTATCGGTTACATTTCTATAACCTTTATTTACCCAGGCAAGCAAGTAAGAACAAATTCTGATTTTATTTATTGTCAAAAGTATGCATAATGTTGTGTTAATTCCACAACAAGAGATATGTAAGGGATAATGTATAGCTACGAGGTCATTGTCGCAAAATAATTGACCGACACAGAGTTTAGAATACCGAGGCGCCTCGCCGAGGTGTTCTAAACGTAGTGAAGGTCAATTATTTTGCGACAATGACCAAGTATAGGCTATACATTATCCTGCTTATTACATGGCTAACTTACTAACAATATACCTAATTCATTTTACACCATTGACAAGACGAGATCAAATGCAGACACAGTTGTTCTGTGGCTCTGTCAGCCCAAATAAAGTGATTATTATTATCGCTGGCAGCCGGCAGGTGTGTCTGATTGCACTGATGCAGTGTGTGTCAGTGGGCTTGATTGCTCCAGCTGCGAACAGCGTTCATTATTGCTCGGCAGCGGTCCGTTATCGAGTAATAACGGACCGCTGCTAGGGGCAACCGAGCGCTATTGACCAATCACAATCAAGCATTTCGGCGAATGTTAAAACACCATGTAATAAGTTATGTTAATTACCTGAAATTATTCCTTTTTTGGGGGGGGGGGGGGGGGGGGGGGACCCTGCATATATCGGTATGCATTTAGTCATTTAGCTGACGCTTTTATCCAAAGCGACTTACAAGTTCTGTACGACAAGCCATCAGGAAGGGCACAACTCTATCAGCTGAGCAACAATGTTCATCAAAGTGTTGAGTGCTACAGTGTAGGTTAGTTTATTAGGACAAGTGCATGACAGTACGGTTAGTTAGGGTTAGATTTTTTTTTTTTTTTTTGAGCATCCCTAGTAAAATGTGAGGAACAAGTTGTAAAGCGCTTTGGATAAAAGCGCTATATAAATGCAGTCTGTCTACTCAGCTCAGAATGCTGCATATGAGAGCTGTAAATTAGGATATTAAATTAGGATTAATGTAAAATAGACATACAGTCAGGTTCATAAATATTTGGATGGATTGGATGCATTTTAAATTAAACAATCAATATGTGCTTTAAGTTCAGACTTTCAGCTTTAGTTCGAGGGTATTTACATCCACATTAGGTGCACTGTACCTCACCTGCCTAAAAGTTAACTGTAACATAGAACCTGCTGCAGCAGCGAGGAGTTACCAATTCATGTATGTCACCTTTGATGTCTTCTCCGATACTCATGACAGCACTTTTGTCGATACTGTAGAAATAAGAAGAACAGTGCTCATCCTTGAGCTGGGCTGCTCATTGCACACAGAGCAAGGCTTCTTGGACCATCAGCCCTTGGGTGCATGGATCTTTCCTCAGGACTACAGGGGCTGTAGGCTAGTGGTTTTCATACTTGGCAGCCTTGTGTGGTTTTCAATCGCAGGCCTATCGGGGGCGAATCAGGCAAAACGAGCCAAAGTCTGCTCAGTATCTGCTGCAACTTTTTTAAACTTTCTTCCCCGACTCTTTCTGTATCAACCAGCTTACTTTTCTCTCTTTCTCTCTCTCTCTCATCTTCCTGTCATTCCCTCTTTGCTTACTTTACTCTCTAGTTGCATCCTTCATCCTCTCTGTCTCACCGTGACCCTGTTATCCTGCTCTCTCTCTCTCTCTCTCTCTCTCTCTCTCTCTCTCTCTCTCTCTCTCTCTAATGGTGCAGTTTACTCCCATCGGTTTTGTTAAAACATCACCCCAAGGCACAGTAAGCTAAAGCTCATACCGTATTGGTCCAAATATAAGACAAGCCTGATTATAAGACAAGCCTGATTATAAGACAACCCCTTATATGACTAATTTAACGTTAGGATATTTGCCTAAAGTACATACCCAAGATTGCTCCACTTCTACAAGGTCCATTTGCATGTATCTAGGGACATCTATGGACATCAGGGAATGTATTCCCAGTGTCAGAAATATTGTCTCTATTACTATGCTTGAGTAAATTGTAATTAACCAAAGGACAATATCAATTATTATTATTAGTTTTCTTTTCCATCTTTGATGGTGAATAACACCATGCTAACAAAGTTAAAAAGCTAAAATATGCCACTGATCTCATTCAGCTACTTCCTGAGAACAAGTATAGTAAAAAGCTAAGCAAATTAACAAAGGGCAGATGCAGGACACATGCTATATGAAATATGAATATAGAATATAGAATATCAAGCCTATAAATGACCTTATTATGGGCAAGTGATGCCTCAAGGGCTGATTGCAATGACACAGGGGCAGAAGAAGACCAACAAGTTCTTTGTTTTGACTCGCACGTGTGAATGAATGGCAGCGGATGGCCATTTTGGATAATCATGCCGAATTATCATGCCGATGTATGTACCATCTGTCTCTTTTCTATTTAATTGTATTATTATCTTTTCTTTGTCCCCTTTCCATGTTACCCTTCAGGAGGCCCTTTTGTCCTCTCGCCAGGCCGTCATTGATAATACTCATTTGTTATTAACTCATTCAGTGCCAGCTATTAGAAGGGCCCATTGTAGCAATGCCACACTTTAAAAGATAGGAGTGCATCACCTTGTTTGTAGAGCTATAACTGTATTCTATATTATAGCTATGGATACAATACTATGGCCCATTTGACTATCTATTGTTCAGTATGCAAAAAAGATGAATTTTTTCACCCATACGTTCCCGTGTTATACCGTGGTGAATATAAGTATGGTTTTAGAGTGGTCTGGGGTAATTCCCGAAAGGCTGTGTTATAGCCTCATACGTGAATCCTACTATAAACGTTGCCGTTTCTTGCCTGGACACGCTACTATTCCCAAACAAATAAATATAATAGGTATTATGTATTATGTATTATGTTCGTTTCTGATTATTTGATTGCCAGTAACGGCATTCGTATTGAACACTAAAAACGCTTATCAGCCCGATCGGTATAAAAGCATTGCAGGATCAAGCAAAAATGTACGTCAGATAGTCCTTACCTGTGATCGGGAGTATTCCAAAAATAATATTCCAATTGTTTGATCGCCATCTGGTACATACGATGTCCATTTGGTCCACGGCATAACCCACCACAACATATGGATCGGGGATATTTGACACGCTTCAATGGAACCGGGATAACCGCTCGACTGGCCCGACCCAGAAGACTGCGCCCGGAGACATTTGACCATTGCACAGGTCAAGATATAAGGTTTCAAAGGGTACTCGATACCGCCATCTAGCTGGATGCGGCCGGTATTGCACTTTGGCAATCTCAGACTCAATCCCTAAGGTCCCTGGATGAATAATGAATACAAATATTGAATAAAATAATAAACTACCAAAACCCGAGATATCTCGAGTCTGGCAGCCAACGCATGGCGAGGCGAGTTAACACAACTTATCTCGGTTTTGGCAATTAAAGTGTTAACTCATTCAGCGCCGTTCGCGTGTTATACCGTGGTAAATATAAGTATAGTTTCAGAGTGATCCTGGCTAATTCCACAAAACGGCGCTATGGACCAATACGTGAAGGCGTTGCTCGCCTGGACACGCTACTATTTCCAAATGAAATGTATTTAAAAAGTATTATGTTTCATCATGAATGCATGAAAGGGGGATGGGGGGGGGGTAATTTTTTTATGCTTTGATCGTCACCAACGGCATACATTCTGGAGTACGTTACACATGGTCGTTGCGATCGATGTGAAATCATGGTTGGATCAACGCAGGATTGATGTCATATAGTCACTACCCTCACTAGGAGGTACCCCAAAAAGAATATTCCAATTGTCTGATCGCGATTTCCAGTATTGGTGTCCATCTTGTCGTCAATATAATCCACCACAACACATGCATCGGGGGCATTGGACGCGTTTCAATGTCATCGAGTGAACCGCTAGACTCGCCTGACCAAAAAAACTGCGCCCGGAGTGAATTAAACGTAACACCGGGTGTGAAAAAAAGGTTTAGAAGGGTGGGCGATACTGCCACCTACCAGGATGCGGCCGGTATTGCACTCTAGCGATCTCAGAGTGGTTCCCTATGGTAACCCCGAGGTCCGTGTGAGAGAAATTAATAAAAATATTGAGAATTAAAAAATAACGATGAAAACCCGACTATACTCGGGTTTGGCGCTGAACGGTTGGCGAGTTAACCCGCCTTTCCTCGGGTCTGGCGCTGATTGAGTTATAATAAATTTCAAAATTGACCTGCCTGGTTAAATATTTCTTTTTATAAATACTATATTGCCATATATGGCAGTATCGACCACCCCTAGTATAGTTGGTTGTACACACCTTTAAGTTACTCCGTCAAGCGTCGAGCAGAGCCTCTGCATCCCAGTGAGACTCTGTGCGGATGAGGGCCGGGCTGTTATTTACTCTGGCAGAGAGCAGTCGGGTAACTAACGGAGTGCCAAGCTGTTGAGATTTGGAGGTAGAACATTCGCCTAAAACCACGACTGTATTACCTGCATATATCAAAACAAGAAATGGTTTATTTTAGCTTTAAGACGTCCCCTGGCTTGTTTTTTCTAACCTGGGGGGGGGGGGGGGGTGCATGAGAACCTCTCTGTGAAATATCGACCTGTATCTTCGTGCCCGGTGGCAGCGGATAAATAGTTGGTGGGCGTTTTACCATCTCAAAGTTTCAAAACATGGACTTTTTATTAGTCAAATCTGGGAATAAAACGGAATAAGGGAAGGCCATTAGAGAGGCACTTATCCCATCACCTGGCAGGCAGCTAGTTGATGAGACTCAGACAGGTGGCTCCCAGAGAGTGAGTGAGGAGGTGTCCCAGGTGTGCTTCATTGGCTCAGGGTTGTTTTTTTGGTTTGTTTCAGTTCAGTTGTGGTTCAAGGAAAGACATGTGTCTTGTGTTCACATATTGCTCATATACAGTACTTTATGTTGTGTTAAATAAAGGAGCGGTTTTCGATCCCATCACAGTTCCAGAAGCTGCAGTATTGACTTGTTCAGTGTATCCAGTGATTATAGCATCTCTTGATCTGGAAGTGAACCTGTGCTTAAAGATGATGAATGTAACCTTTTCTGGGAAATATATCACTTTTTCTTCTTTCTTTCTCAAAAACCCAGTCAATTGTTTTTGTTGGAACTGAACTCCCCACCCCTCAGTAGTAATAATTTATATATGTTTTACCCAGTTTATAAAAGTGCATTGTATATTACTACTGCACTTTACTGTTACATTTGCACTCTGGTTGGATGCCAAACATATTTCTGTTGTACTGTACTTGTATTGTATAATGACAATACATTTGAATCTAATCTAAACTAATCCAATATTATATCGATACACTGACACTTAATAATCCTTTTTATCTGCAAATTAAGTTCTGTGTGTTGTGCTTTATTAACTCTTTCACGGCCAACAACGTTTATATGCCGATATCGATTTTAATATTCTATTCAATGTAACGGACCTGTATGTTGCCGTTAAAAGGCATACTGGGACCATAGCCCCGACCACAGGTAAGGACATCTGACATCAATTTCAGCTTGATCCAACAATGTTTTCATACCGATCCAGCTGATCGGTGTGTGTTGTGGTAATAACGAATGCCGTTACTGGCAATCAAAGCATCAGACACGACCCCCCCCCCCCCCTTTTATGCATTCATGATGAAACATGAAACATAATACATATTATATACATTTGATTTGGAAATAGTAGCGTGTCCAGGCGAGCAACGCCAATGCTTTTAGTATAATTCACGTTGCGCCCTGTAACCAGCCAGCCAGTCACAACAAATTCCTGGACGACTCACCAACTCTGCTGAGGAGAGTGGAATCCACAAGGTCAAGTCGGGAGTCGAGGGCGATAAGGACCGGTACACGGCGTTCCTTTCCCCAGCCCTCTCCAACTGTATTTTGTCCAGTAATACTTGAAAATAGCTATTATTTTGTTATAGGTTGATTTTTAGAGATGTGTCAGATATATTACTTTAGGCATAATAAAGCATGTTGAATAACTTTGGTTATAGATAGATGTTATTTTGTTATATAAAATAATATAAATAATAATTTTCTATCCATACAGAGGAGGCATACTTTAAATATATAACAATTATAAGGCATCTTTTTTTTTATCCACTTTTTCTCCTCTTTAAAAATTTTTCCAATTCCAATGTGCCAATTCTTCCCTCCCCTGTCTTTAACGTTGCTCGCATATGCCCCCCACTGGTCGGTTGTAGGGAGGATAGAAGCCTTGCATCACGTGTCCCCTCCGGTACACGAGGAGGCAGCCTGTCACATCTTTTCACCTGCCAGCGCGGACTCTCATTGGCGAGGTGTAACGTGTGGGAGGCTCACACTACCCCCACCATTTCCTGTCTCTGCTGTGCAGTTGTCCCCAACCGACCTGTAGGAGTCGCTGTCCACAACGTCCAGATTACCACCCATCGACTTCCACCCCCTAACTCTGCCAATTGAGTTAGTATGACGGCTGGCCCAAGCCGGAGGCAACGCCGACAGCCGGAGTCGACGAGCGCAATGTCCGCTGCGCCACCCAGCCGCCCCCTATTATAAGGCATCTTTGAGTAGAGTATCATTTAAGTATCTTGAGGCTGGGGGCAAAAGAGTGTCCTCTTTTTTGGAAATCACAATATGGTCACCCACCCATTTAGCATTTCATGCAAGTTAACATTGGCAGGCCACACCCTGACTGGCACCCCAGCAAACAAAAGTAAGTCAAACCGGTATAGGCCATCAGTCACGGAGTTGGATTTTACATCCATATCCATACCAAGTCCTTGCTAGCACTTGCTAACATAAGCCTAAATAAACATGGAGTTAGCTTAACTTTAGTCAGACGATACGGTAATGTCGGCAGATCAATATAGAATTTCTCCTTCCTCTCTCTATATCTGACTTCACTCATTACATGTTCATTTATCTTTCATAGCCTTGAAATCTTTACTATACAGTCTGTGCCAGTCACCCTGAAGCCCACTGTGTGCCCGCAGTGTCTGAGTACACATGTGTAACGTGCGTGTTCCCATTTGACAAAACAGATGGCCGGCAGGATTTCATCTCATCTCCACACGCCCCCTCCCTCCCCTCGGCACAAAATGGAACGCTAAACCCTCCACCCCCAAATGTACACTTTGTATCAAAACATCATGAATTATTGTGTTTGTTTCTTGTTTGTTGTTCTTTAAAGCGAGAGACTTAAACAAACTCTGGGTCCGCGCCAGGAGTCCCCCGTGAGCCAGCGGGTTTGGAATAGCCGTCGGGTGCCTCTCTTCATAAAAATATCATGTATTTTTCATCACAGAAATCCTTTGAACCCGGCGCGCGCGGGGGTTAGTCTCATTGGACTTCAGCTGAGCATTAGTGTCACCGGGGGAAGGGGCTCCGTGACAAGTTTGGCTTACCGGATCAAAAGCCTTTGCATACATGCATACGTTGGGATATAGACACTTAGAGACATTTGTACAAACCCATGAAGACAGATACAAGCAGCGGCATAAGATGCACTTTAAATGCATTCACACGTTTGCAGGCGGGCGCAACACAAAACGCACACACACACATTTGAAATACTTTACTTTAATCCACAGATCAAATTACATGTGGCCTACATAAGGATTCAAGTATTACAGAGGTTCAATATGTTTGCAGGACGCCTATGGATACAAAAGGAGTGTTCTCCTCCACACTGGCTACCTATTGCAGCAGAGATCAGCAGAAACATAATCCCTGAAAGCTAGTTGGCTCTTTTCCTTGACAGGCCTGCGATCCTCAAGAGTTCATGAAAGTGCCAGAGGCTACAGTGCCACGTGTTTATTTTATATTTAACCAGGCAGGTCCATTAAGAAGTAGGGATGGGACAGAATATCCAAAAATTCAAATAGTCGTTTCTGTTATTAAGATCGATTTAATTTTTTTACAATCGAATATTCGCTTTGTAAAAAAAAAAATATATATATAGATTTTTTTTTAATTTTTTTTATAAAATGCTTTTTTTTTATTGAAGCAAACATTCTTATTTAATTCCTTTTTATATTTAGAGGCAGCCTAATTTTCATAGCCTAATTGATGAAAAAGATGCACATGCTACTGTTTCTGTTTGTTTATTAACACTATGATCGCCGCGGACGAGTTTTCACGTCATTCCGAGCCATGCTCATTCTGCCGAAGACGCCGTAACTCGTCTTTGATGTCAATATTTCAAAAATCTGTCATCGAAATCATATTTCCTTTCCGGAGCCCTGAGACACACTGCTGATCTCCTCTCAACTCTCTAGCGGTTCAAGAGCGCCATCTGGTGGCCGATCGGCAGATCGCCAACCGGATATTAACCTTTGAACCGGTAGTGCTCACTCCATATGTGGTCCGACCACTCGCTATAGCTCCCGCGACTCCATCTTGAAACACTGGATAATAGATCGCTCGCCCTAACTCAATAAACAACGTTATTTGGACGTATATACTATTATACAACCTGGAAATGGATCGGGCATTTCTACATTCCATAATAGAAAAAAATCTGTGCCACGCTCATCTGCCAGCGGCGCGAGGAAGCCACGGTAAGATTCAGCGTTATTTTCTAACGTTTTCTATACTAACTGATCTGATGAACATATGACCCACTCTGGATGAATCATCTAACGCTGCCCACGGAATTATAAACGATCCCCCGCCCATCCGGTCAACATCAGATGATGCGTAGAAACTTCTAGAAGTACGTGCAGTTGAAATTTTTTATCTCTCACAGATTCCTACCAAACTGTATTTGATCATCAATATAATGCATTTGGGGCTATAAATCACGTTCTGAAGAAAGCTGCAGAAAACGATAAAAACATACTTATACTTTAGACCATATTTTAGTATGAATATGTGAATGAAAAAGTTTAACGTTGCTACACCCTGAACAATACATATAGGACATTGAATGGGCCATAATAATGGCAGTTTAGCAATATAATTTAAAAAGTTATAGCCCTGCAAAGAAGGGGAACTTCTCCAAAGACAAATAGAGCTGGCGAGGGATGGTAAATTATGAATTTAACCCATGGCGATTAAAGTGTTAAAGCCGGTTAACACTTTCAGCGCCACGCCTGGTTTTCCGTTTTACCGCTTGAATGCCACCATCGGCGCCAATGTTAACGTTAATATCGCCTAATCTATGTTTTAAATTATGGCTATGTGTCTAATCTGCCCATCGCATTATCAAAGACTATTTTCCAGTCAGTGCTGTGAAGGCAGATTGTTTTTTTATCGCGTCGTTGCCGTTTCAGAGCAGTTAGAAAAGCCCCCGTTTTGATATAAAAAACAGCTCATTCTGGAGCATTCTATGAAAATCGTCTTTTAGTGGAATATTCCACAACGTTGATATTCGTCGGCCTTTTTATGAATCGTTTTCAAATAAACGCTAGATGATCAATATTATACGTGCACGCACGCACATTACGGCCGCGCACTGATAATCGCCTCGTTGATTTCCTCTCGGACTTTTACAGTGAAACCGAAAGAAGACATTTCACAAAACAGCTTATAACTTCATCAAACTTACTCTGATTATCCTACCACTGATAACATAGAGTCCTTACCTGACATCAGATGGTATCCAACTGGTATATTCCAATTCCTGATCACCATTCGAAAAAATCGATACGTGTATGGATCCAACACGATACAGTAGAACTCCATGATCCGCGGGGATCTGAGGCTCCAGCATGAACTCTAGTAACCCCGGCTGGATCAGTGAACTGGAAAATGTGGAGTACCGGATTTTTTTCCCCATTCAGTTTCATTGAGTCCATTCCAAAATCACTTATGTCATCTGGGAGACGACAGGGGGCGCTTTTTTCCACAGTGATCGTCGGCGCCCCTCGGCTATACTCGGGTAGGCTCGGGTGATGCAATCATTTTTCAGATCGCAAAAAAAAATAAAAAATCCGAGAAATCTCGTGAGTGGCTAGCAACCACCTATAAAAAAACACGAGTGAGTGGCACTGAAAGAGTTAATAGGCCAATGCAATGCTGTTATTATAGGCTACAATGGCGAATGGTGTCATTTTTATTTTTTTTATCTTTTCCCCCCTCCATTTTCCTCAGATTTTTCTCCCATCCCAATGTTAGTCGTTATGCCAATTCCCAATCCCATTCCCGAAACGGTAATTGACTATGTCTGTACTCTGGTAGAAGAAACAATCCCCTCCACCAAAATTAAAATCTACCCAAATCAAAAGCCCTGGGTAGACAAATCCGTCCGTGAGGCTCTGAAAGTGCGCACATCAGCATACAACACCGGGCTGGTGACAGGCAACATGGAAGAACACAAGATGGCAAGATACAACGTCAGGAGAGCAGTAAAAGAGGCAAAACGGCGTTACAGGGATAAAGTTGAACTTCAGTTTGAACAGGCTGACTCTAGAGGCATGTGGCAGGGCCTCAGAACAATGACAGACTACAAAGGCACCCCCCTCAAACTGAACAGTGACATCTCCTTAGCAAATGATCTCAATTCCTTCTATGCGAGGTTTGAGGCTGTGAATAACAACACCAGCCTACAAACCACGGCAATGGGGGGGGGGGGGGGGGTCTGCTGATGGAGACTCAGTGTTCAGGGTAACAGAGCATGAGGTGAGACGGATCTTTAAAAAAGTGAATATCAGGAAGGCAGCAGGACCGGACGGCATCCCCGGCCGCGTCCTAAAAGTCTGTGCCAACCAACTGGCCCCGGTATTCACTGACATCTTCAACCTGTCCTTGGAACAGGCTGTCATCCCCACCTGTCTGAAGAAGTCCACCATCATCCCTGTACCCAAAAAATCTACGCCCGCTTGCCTCAACGACTACCGCCCTGTAGCCCTCACCTCCATAGCCATGAAGTGCTTTGAGAAGCTAGTGAAGGGCTACATCTGTTCCTCCCTCCCCATCAACCTGGACCCTCTGCAATTTGCATATCGCCCCAACAGGTCCACGGAGGACGCCATAGCCCATGTGCTGCACACAGCAGCATCACACCTGGACAAGAGGCAGGGGAACTATGTGAGAATGCTGTTCATCGACTACAGCTCAGCATTCAATACCATAGTCCCCTCCAAACTCATAGTCAAGCTCAGGGACCTGGGCTTGAACTATGACCTCTGCCAGTGGGTCTTGGACTTCCTGACGGGCAGACCCCAGGTGGTAAGAGCCGGCAACTGCACCTCCTCATCCATCACGCTCAACATAGGGGCCCCCCAGGGCTGTGTTCTGAGCCCCCTCCTCTACTCCCTGTACACACATGACTGCGTAGCACAGCGGAACAACAACACCATCATCAAATTTGCTGATGACACAGTAGTGGTGGGCCTGATCTCTGCCAACGACGAAAGGGCCTACCTGGAAGAGGTAGAGAACCTGTCACAGTGGTGTCAGGAGAACTGCCTCTCCCTGAACGTCAGCAAAACAAAAGAGATGATTGTGGACTTCAGGAGGTCGGGGGTCAAGGACTACAGCCCCCTCAGCATCGACGGGGCACCGGTTGAGAGAGTGAACAGTTTCAAGTACCTCGGAGCCCACATATCCGAGGACTTGACATGGACCACACACATTGACAGTGTTGTGAAGAAGGCACAACAACGCCTCTACTTCCTCAGGCGCCTAAGGAAGTTCCAAGTCAGTCAGAAGATCCTTAGGAACTTCTACTCATGTACAATAGAGAGCATCCTGACCGGCAACATCACCTCCTGGTTTGGGAATAGCACTGCACAAGACCGTAGCAGACTACAAAGAGTGACACGTTCAGCCGAACGCACAATTGGAGGGGGGCTTCCCACCCTCCAGAACATTTACAACAAGCGGTGCAAGGGGAAGGCTAAGAGAATTATTAAGGACTCGAGCCACCCGAACAACTGCCTCTTTGAACTGCTGCGGTCAGGCAAGCGATACCGGAGTCTTAAGGCGAGCACAGAAAGACTCAGAAGAAGCTTCTATCCCCAGGCCATCAGGCTGCTAAACGAACAATAAACACTATGCAACAACCATCAAATGCACACAGCACACACACCCACACGCACACACTCACTCAAACAAACAACACACTGCAGCACCCACTCTCCACACTTTAGATCACACAAACACACTTTACACTTTATATTTATTGATAAAGGATTTGCACTACAACTCGTACACCTACTGTGAATTGTACCTAAATTGCACCTCGTCCCATTTCTGCCTTGCACTATATAGTATTGTATATTAGTACACTGCACAGTATTGTATATTGTATGGTAACTACGTCTATTCTGCATCGAACATTGTACATATGTCTAAACTGAACACTGTGACCTCATTTTTTTACTTCTAATTTTACTATGTTATTTTATTTCATACTTATCTTGTCTTGCACAGTCTCTGGAGCGTAACAGTAAGAAGCATTTTGTATAAAAGTATTCTGTACTTCTGTATGACAAATATTAAAGAAACTTGAAACTTGGTTGCTGCGCACTTACCCCCCACAGTCGGTCTGGGAGAGTGGAGGCTATCACGTGCTTCCTCCGACACACGTCCAGCCAATCAACCGCTTCTTTTCACCTGGCAGCGCGGATTCTCATTGAGAGGGCGTAGCGTGTGGAAGGATCACACTATCCCACTCAAGTCCTATCCGCACTTAGCAGGCGCCCCGACCGAACTGTAGGAGTCGCTGTTTACAACGACCCGGACCCACCCCGCCAGCTTCTCCCACCCTCTAATACTGCCAATTGTATTAGTGCCAAGCTGGTGACAACCCCGGAGCTGTGAGCTGGATTCGAACAGGCAAATCTAGCCACTCCGGGGTTTGGTGACGAATGCAATCTCCGTTACGCCACCTGACCGCCCCGCGAATGGTGTCATTTTGATTTATTGTCGTCACGGATTTTCGAATAGCACTTTTAGCTAGAAAGTCCCATCCCTATTAAGAAGAGCTTCTTATTTACCAGGACGGCCTGGCGAGAGGACAGAAGGGCCTATCGAAGGGTAACGGGGACAATACAATTAAATAAAATACAATACAATTAAATTAAATACAATTAAATAAGATACAAATAAAATAAAATAAAACAAGATAAAATAGAATAAAATAAAATAGAAAAGAGACAGACGATACATACATCACAGAGGTAAGGGGACAATTAAAACACACATCAAACAAACAACCAAATAAAATGTCAAGGTATGCAATACATAAAGCAGAACGTACAAGTTACAGTTGAAAGGCTGGGTGACAGTTGCAGCTGTGTGTAAACAACTATTTGATAGAGTCCTTAAAAGTAGCGAGGGGGATAAATTTGTCCATTTTCAAAGTATTTTTTAATCTTGTTCCGACTGCTGGGAGCAGCAAATTGAAAGGAGGTTTGACTGACGGAAGTGTTAACACAGGGAACATCTAGCGCAGACCTGGGCATTGTACGGCCCGCGGGCCGTATCCGTATGATTCTGACCGGCCCGCGAAAGATTACATGATAATAAAAAAAAATAAAAAAAATGTATATATATATTTTTTTTTTACTTTTTTTTTTTCATGTCAACGTTCACACGCACAATATACGCTTAGGAGACATGCTCAGAAGATGTTGGTTCTCTTTGGATCCACCTACATATGTGAACAGACATTCTCAGTCATGACGTTTACCAAGTCCAGGTACAGATCCTCTCTCACTGATGAACATCTGGCAGCTGTGCTTCGCATCTCCACCTCAGACATGCAACCTGACTTTGATGGACTTGTTAAAGCTCAACAGAGACTGGATTTCTCACACTGAATGAAAAAAAAAACTGAAGAACACTAAAATGTGGAAATATAACAAGTGAAATGGGACACTTGATATTTTTTTTTCTTTTTTTTGCACAGTTCTGAAAACATTAAATGTTTAATATAGGCATGTAAAGTAAAAAAGGCTACAAAACTGGGACACTTTTCTTTACACAGTTCAGTGACATGTCTTGTTTATTTTTGCTATAAGATGATGTGATGTCTTTAGAAAGCTAAGAAAATCCTTGTTTCAATAGTATGTGAAACTCAAAATGCCCTTTGTTATTAATGTTTCACATTTTGTTTATCATTTTGGAAATAAATTCTATTTGAATAAATTATATTTTTTAAAGCTAACCTCACCTTTTAATTGCCAAATAATAACATACACTCTTACCAGGGGTCAAAACAATGCCATTTACTGCTTTTTATATAGAAATAAAATGTATATTATGCATAATTGAGTTTGGAATTTTGGCCCGGCCCCCCAACATATTTTCAGTTGCTCATTCGGCCCCCTGGGAAAAATAATTGCCCACCCCTGATCTAGCGAGATATGGTGAGCAGCTCTGGTGTTATAGAGATATGGTGAGCAGCTCTGGTGTTATCAACGTTGCGTACGCACAGATATGTGCGTAACCCCTGCGTACGATCATTTCTAAGCAAAGTGTGGGACTTATCAAATTGAACTTGTGCTTGACTTTGTGCGTATATCTACGCACAGCTCGGAGCATGCGTAGCTGACGCCCGGTGGTAGAATATGAAGCCTGCATGTCTGCAACGCGGAAATAAGCTTCCGTGCATTACTTCCAACACTGGCATGTTAAACATATGACCGTAATTCATTATAGTTCATTGTAAAATAGCGACAGTAGTGTAATTATAACGGGCTCACGCGCGAACAAGAGGTTGGCCTGCTTGTTTGGCACGGGGGGGCAGACGCAGAACACCCACCTCCAAACGCAATTAAATATTGTTTTAAATAAAAAGCGACATACTATTATTTTGTGTCATGTTTCCAAATAAGATTGGCCACAGCAAAATGCTTTCTACTTCAATTTGTTGGTTAGAATAGATACCTCCGTTGAAACTTCACTGAGACTAAAAGTAAAAGACAGTCTTTTTATTTTTTTTGTGAGCTCCGCGCACAGACGTGATAATAATAATAATAATAATAATAATAATAATAATAATAATAATAATAATAATAATAATAATAATAATAATAATAATAATAATAATAATAATAGCTTCATTTTATATAGCGCCTTTCAAGAGACCCAAGGTCGCTTTACATAGATAGAGGGGGGGAAATAACAAAGTAATAAACATAGTGGACAGACACAACATATGAATATGATGATGGGATTCAAGTTCGCGTTTTTATTGATCACATAGGCAAGGCTATACATGGCACGGTCCATCGTGATATTGTAGATGGATCGAACAATAGCTGTTACTGTACCACCCATGTAGCTGTCAAAGCTCCATCACAAATGCAGTTATGTGAATAGAAAGGGATTCCACTCAGTGATGGGCATTTGCCTGATAAATGTCGTTGCTGCCGGGAGGAAAGGCATGCTGCATGTTTTCAATTCATTAAATAAAACGGATACTTTTTGCAAGTGTTTACTGACTGTCATACAAATAATCAACCAACTACATACTGTAACTTTTCAGTGCACGTTCTTATTTACATTGTGACAACAGCCTTGTGAGCTCCCGCACACAGACATGATGGAATTCAAGTGCAAGTTTGTATTGATCACATGTAGGCAGGCTACACATGGCGTATAGGCTACATCATACATGGCAGTGAGATTCATTGTTCTTGTATATGCTCTCGTATTATTGTTTATATAGGCTACCCAATACCGACATCAAAATAGATTGTATGCATCTACAAATCATATGCAGCAGGTAGAACATTTACGGAAAATCCGTCGCAATTTGGAATAAAATTGAGGAGAACTTTAATCCCTGGGTATTAATCGAACAAAACGGAAAAAGGCAGTCATATTCCAGCATGGTATTTATTAGTTAATATGGTCTTTAAGTTAATAGATATCATATCCGACATCACCGTACGTGTACATGTCTGTCAGCCTGCGTATTTCTCCATAACACGCTTCCCTCGGCTTAGTCCACTTTTCCACATTTCATGGGGGTGTACCATTACCGTATATGGTTAATTACGGGCGGTGCTATATGCAAATACGTAAAACCGTGCACGAGCTGCAGCGTAGGATCAAAGTGATATTTATCAAGACAGGTGTGCGTACGACCTGTGTACGCACGTGTGATAAATCCATTTTTTTTTGTGCGTACACACATTCTAAATTATGTGCTTAAGAACAAAGATAGAACACTTTCTAAGAATTGTTGATAAATGAGGGCCATGGTGAGCAGCTCTGGTGTTATAGAGATATGGTGAGCAGCTCTGGTGTTTTATAGATATGGTGAGCAGCTCTGGTGTTATAGAGATATGGTGAGCAGCTCTGGTGTTATAGAGTTATAGTGAGCAGCTCTGGTGTTATAGAGATATGGTGAGCAGCTCTGGTGTTATAGAGATATGGTGAGCAGCTCTGGTGTTATAGAGATATGGTGAGCAGCTCTGGGGTTATAGGGAGTAGATGGCAATTTGATCAAAATCAGTAGCCTACGATTATAGCCAGGGCATCTGATTCTTCCCAGGGGCTGATACCTAGCCACTTCTTTCAAGGAAGACGTGTTCCATATAAAGGTCAAATGCACAACCTCTCAAAGAAAAGCTCTTATTTCACAAACAAACATACACACGTCCACGTACCCAAAATCGGAATCGTACTAATATATTCCTACTTTTTATTTGTTATTCCAGTCCTACTTTCTGACCCCAGAGGGAAATCATTACTTCCAGCCTCCTAATTATGCGTGTGATTAATTATGCGTATTATTATCGCAAAGCTAATCTGCATGGGCCTCTCATGTATAAATTCCACTGCTCATCAGCAGTCAGCAGGCCCCTTCGCAGGTGTGCTGCGTAAATATTCAACGCATTGTCGCTGATCAAAGAGCACGGGTTAATAAACACGGCCGGGACGTGTGCGCACGCACACTTTTTCGCCGTCACACACACACACACACACACACACACACACACACACACACACACACACACACACACCACACACACACACACACACACACACACACACACACACACACACACACACACACACACACACACACACACAGAGTTTCACCGGCCTGTGTTGACACATTCATACACAAAGACACGTGCATGGGTACAGTACATACAAACAAAGACACACGGGGTGGACACCTACTGGGAAGCACACACATGATGCAGTCCCGCTGACAGAAGGCTGAGGTCCCCCCCTCTTTGGGTCCTTTGATAGCCTGTGCCAACTCATTAAGAACCCAGCTGGCGATAATACTCGAGGACAGGAAGGAACCACAGGGGTCTACAGAGGGATGCCTGCTGGAATTTTAAGGCACCATGAACTTAAAAAAAAAAAAAAAAGCATTTGATATCCCCAAGTACAGTAGTTGACGAGCAAAAGTTGCATGGAAGTGTGTGTGTGTGTGTGTGATTTTGTGTCTGTGTGTGTATTTCTATTCTAATTTAGTGTATTCTACAACAATCGTGCACAACAAACAGCCCTGTTCTATATTATATTATATTTTCATTATAATTTAGTTGATATATTCCATTTTATTTTACTTTAATAAAAAATAAAAATAAAAAATATTTTCTTTTCTTATTATTTTTGTACTCCTACTTGCTTTGTAAGTGTTGATATTGTCAGTTAACACTTTCAGTGCCGGCCATTAACATGGTAAAACGTGGTTGAATGCCGGCACCCACTCAATGATAGCGTTGTGAACGCATAATCTCTGTCTTAAATTATGTGTCTAATCTGCCCGTCTTTATCAATGACTTGTTTGCAGTCAACATTGTCGAATATTCTGGCATACACAAAAACGTTGTAATTTTTCGGCCTATTTATGAATAGTTTTCAAATAAACGCTAGATTATCGATAGTATATGTGTACTTATGCACGCTATAGAAGCGGGCTGAAATATATCTATTCTCTCATTTCCTGATCAGCGATCACAGCCACACACACACACACACACACACACACACACACACACACACACACACACACACACACACACACACACACACACACACACACACACACACACACACACACACACACACACACACACACACACACACACACACACACACACACACACACACACACACACACACACACACACACACACACACACACACACACACATGGGACACGCTGATATCTCTGTGAAAAAAGCTCTGATTATCCCAAGACTGGTCAAATAGATTCCTTACCTCAGATCAGATGTTATCCAAAAAGATTATTCCAATTCCTGATCACCATTCCAAATATCGATCGCGTTTATTGATTCAGTGTTGGGTGCTGGAAATACATAATCCACGCTGTTCTGATGGTCGGCGATCACAATGGATTCTTCAGTTGGCTTGACGGAAAAGTAAAATGAGGAAACTGCCCCCCCCCCCCCCCCATCATCAGTCTAAACTAATGGGGTGCAGTACCACAGGGAGAGGTGATAGGGGGCGGTATCTTCCCAATTGAGCTCAGAGAGACTCTGCAACACTAGCGTGAGGCTCGATTGATGAAATATGAATTCAAATCGGCAATCAAAAAAAATACGACAAACAAACGCTATATAGCGTTGCCGGCACTCAACTGGCGGCATGAACTAACGACAAAATGCGTTGCTGGCACTCAAAGTGTTAATGTCGATGCGCCAAATGACCAAGAGGAATTCCTTGTATGTGCAAGCTTACTTGACAATAAATACTTTGATTTTGATTCTGAATGTGTGTCTGTGTCTGTGTGAGTCTTTGCTGTCGAGAGTTCTGTTAGTGACTGTTTATTCCGTGTGTCTGAGCGCATCAGGGGCCACGGAGTGACATCATGTGCTAGTCTGCAGTTACATTGAACTTGGTGTCGCGGGCACTCCAAACCACCGGAGGCAGTGTGGGTCGAAATGTACATCCAGGGAAGCCGTTTAACCATTTTGGGTGTCCACTTTTTGATGAGTGTTCTATCGTGGGAATTCTAGAGCTCCACACAGCTTTCAACAGTCAGTAACCGTTGTTACGTCACTGTTAAAGAGTGTTCGGTTCTCATAATAATCTCAAATAAAGTGTGTCAGAGGAAATGTCAGAGGAAAGCAAACACTGTGATTGGAGGATCAATAGAAGAGGGCGGGGCTAAAGGTAGCTAAATTCTATCCCACGTGTGAGATATTGTACACATGCATGGGTTGAACGCAGCACCTCTGTGACGTGCGGCAGCCTGGCAATCTGTCAGGTTTCACATACAACTGATTTCACTCAACAGTATGATCTTTGACAAATCAAGAAGACGAAAGGGACCTGCATGATTTCATATTTGGATTCAGGCCGGAGAAGGCCACACATCTACTGGGCAGCCAAAGGGCAATTGCCAACCACCAACTCCTTATACAGAAGAGACAAAACCCTTGTGTCACATTTAACCCTTTCATTACCACACTACATACGGTTAACCGTATGATAGTGTGGTAGTGAAAGGTTAACCTTCTGTAGTGTGGTAGTGAAATGGTTAACCCTGTGTAGTGTGGTAGTAAACAGGTTAACCCTTTGTAGTGAAATTGTTAACCCTTTGTAGTGTGGTAGTGAAAGGGTCAACCCTTTGTCAATTCTGTGTGGTTAGGGTCAATTCACTTTCAACCCGATCAATGTTTTCCAACGGGAAGGTTGGCCTCTCCGAACGGTTAACAAATTACTTGAGATTGACTGCGACATCGTTAGCAAACATGTTTTTCCCTGTTCCAACTCAGCTGGTCGCTACTGTCGTCGGTACTCACTCAGGTTCCATCTGAGTCCCGTTGTGTCTGTCAGACAGGCTCCTCCCACTGGAATCAGACTGCACCACGCCCCCTCCAGACCACTGTTCACCCCGAGTCTGTGGCTGCCCTGCGTGCGCGCGCACACACACACACACACACACACACACACACACACACACACACACACACACACACACACACACACACACACACACACACACACACACACACACACACACACACACACACACACACGGTATATATGACAATCTGAAAGCACTGAGGAGCTTCTATACAAACTGCTGACCTGCTCAACTGTAGTAACATCCCCATCATAGTGTGTGTGTGTGTGTGTGTGTGTGTGTGTGTGTGTGTGTGTGTGTGTGTGTGTGTGTGTGTGTGTGTGTGTGTGTGTGTGTGTGTGTGTGTGTGTGTGTGTGTGTGTGTGTGTGTGTGCAGAGAGACAGATAATGGAATACATGAAGAGTGAATATACAGAGAGAGAGGTTAACATACATACACTGAGATGCAGAGGGACAGGTTAACACACAGACACTGTGATATGCAGATATACAGGTGAGCAGATATACACTGGTATGCAGAGAGACAGGTTAACACATACACTGGTATGCAGATAGACAGGTTAACAGACAGACACTGATATGCAGAGAGACAGGTTCACATATGCAGAGAGACAAGTTAACACACATACAGTGTGATATACAGAGAGACAGGTTAACACACATACAGTGTGATATGCAGAGAGACAGTTTAACACACATACAGTGTGATATGCAGAGAGACAGTTTAACACACAGACAGTGTGGTATGCAGAGAGACAGTTTAACACACAGACAGTGTGGTATGCAGAGAGACAGTTTAACACACAGCCAGTGTGGTATGCAGAGAGACAGTTTAACACACAGACAGTGTGGTATGCAGAGAGACAGTTTAACACACAGACAGTGTGGTATGCAGAGAGACAGTTTAACACACAGGCAGTGTGGTATGCAGAGAGACATGTTAACACAGACACTGTGAAATGCAGAGAGACATGTTAACAGATGCAGAAAGACAGGTTAACACACAGACACTGTGAGATGCATGGAGACATGTTAACATGTTAATAACATGTTTATTTATATTGTGAACTGTGACTCACAAGTTGTTGTCTCACAAGGAAAGATGAAATTACCTACCTGGGGTCCATCCTAGAGGCTAATCTCTCCTGTGACAAAATGGCATCCAATGTAATAAAAAAAGTCAACCAACGAACTCGATTCTTGTACCGGATCTCCTCTCTGGTAAACAAGAACACCCTGAAGACTCTGGCAGGAGCACTCATTCAGGGGTACTACGACTATGCTTGCACCTCATGGTACCAAAGCACCTCAAAGGCGCTAAAAACAAAATTACAAACATCTCAAAACAAACTGGTCAGACTACTGCTTGACCTTACTCCTAGAACCCACCTCACCCCTGCCCACTTCGACAACCTAGGATGGCTTAGAGTAGACGACAGAGTACAACAACTTGCAATGGGCCTGGTCTACAAGATACACTACACGACCAAGGTACCCATGTACATGTCAAAATACTTCCCAAAGGTCAGTGAATACCACGATCACAACACCAGAGGGAGCTCCACAAATCATGTCAAACCCAGATTCGGCTCAAATAAGGGACTAAACACGTTTCGCAATTATGCCACTTCAATGTGGAACGCCCTACCCAAAGCTGTAAAGGAATGTGGATCACTACCCACTTTCAAAACCTCTCTCAAGGGACACCTACGGGAGACTGCAATTCAACACTGGCCCCTGTAAATATCCTAACCCAATCATTCCAACCCCCTCCAATGTACAGTCATTTACCTAGTATGGTTTTGTCAATAGTTCAATGTACAATTGTGTTTGTTTGTACAGTGTCTCCTCCCCCCCCCCCCTCAATGTACAGTGTTACTTGTTTATACAGTATGCCCCCCGCCCCCCCCCCCCCCCCAACCACCTCCAATGTAAATTACCCAGTATGGTTGTCAATATCCCAATGTACCCAACCCCCCCCCACCCAACCTCCAATGTACAGTTTCTACGTCAAATGTATATACTCCCTTTTCTTGACTCCTTCTGTATCACAAACAGTACTGTATTTGCAAATCTGGTATGTCATAAATGTATAGATGTAGCAGTACTGACTATCTGTATGTCATGTATGTCATATATGTCTATATGAATTGAAAATGGGGGACCCTGATGGAAACAAGACAAACGTCTTTCTCAGGTCTGCATCCCCTTAACAATTGTATGTATTGAGCCGTACTGTATTGTACCCATTCTGCAATCTGTTAAATAAAGTTTTCATTCATTCATTCATTCACATAAAAGCAAACTCACAAGTAATTTCTAAAACATCTGGTTTCAGTTTGATACTGTATCATACTTCACATTAACAAGACCATTTGCCTATCAAACTATCTTCTACATCTGAGCAGATATTATACCACATCGCCTGGCGCTGTCAGAACCTGACCTGTCTCAAACTGGAGAGCGGGGTTAGAGACAGGTCAATTGGAATAAATATTGTTTGAAAAACTGACTTTAGCTGATCCACCTCTGATCCACAGTTCGCTCAGCAGAAAAAAAATATTATTTTGGAGCATGATGTAAATTAGCTTGGTTTGACCAAACTACAACAGCCTGGGCCCCTTAACAATTGTTTGTATTGAGCCGTATTGTATTGTACCCATTCTGCAATGTTAAATAACGTTTATCCATTCAACTAGCTACTATGCTAAGATAGCTAGCCTAGCCGCAATGCTATGGCCGATCCCATTCACGTTAGCATGTAAGCTAACAACAGCGCTTTTTGAGAGACTAAACTCTCCGCTCTTGGTGGTATATTGTGTTGATTGATGTTGGTTTCGTTTCATCAATAAATGAGGCAGAACACAGTGAATGTATCCTTTTTTTTTATTGCACTTTGTTTGTTTCTCACTGAAAATAAATGTTGCGTGCACCCAGGTCCCGAGGTGATTTAAAGATGGCGGATTCGACTTTGACTTAGCAAGATGTGTAGTGACGGTTCACCCTTCTGATTGGTTAAAAATTACCTTCATGTTTGTACATCGCCACCTATTGCTCTGGCATTGTACTACATGCATATTACATCAGCACTGTGTGATTGTGTGCACTGAGCGGCTGGGAGCGGCTCGGAGCGGAGGAGAGCTCTCGCTCCGGAGTCGCTCTGACCCATTTAAAAACCCACTACATGCTCACTTCAAAATCCACGCTCCGCTCGTGCACCGCTCCGCTCACATGCTCTGCTATCTACTATGCTACATGTCTATACTACTATCTACTGTACTACAGTATGCACTATGCTACTATGTATATACTACTATCTATTATATAGTATATTATCTCATCACCTTTTTTTAATTGGGCTCGCACCGCTCTATCTATCCGATCTCATCTCTCGATACTCTGCCGCTCTTGCTCTGCGCTCACAAAATGCAGGGCTTCTATCGATTCCTAGGGTTAAAAAGAAATCCGCCGGCCACATAGCCTTTATCTACCGCGCTCCCTACCTGTGGAACAAATTACCTGCCGTCGTCAGGGACGCCTGCTCTGTCGAAGCTTTTAAATCCCTGCTTAAGACCCATATTTTCTCTCTCTCCTTCAACCTACCCTGATCTCACCTGGTCGACCCTTAGATTAATCTGTCTAGTTTAGTTAGGATGTCTATTTGCTCCCATGTCTGCTTTTCTGCAGACATGGGAGAACCTTTTTAACCTCTGTCTCTGTCTCAACCGGTCACATGGAACAGCGTCATACCGCCTTCTGTCTGGCCTGCAGTGCTGAACCTTCTGAGTGGCTTCTCCTGCCCCCCCCGTAGTAGTAGTTCTATCTATTACTAAATTTCACAATTTTCTTATATACTATGATTCTACTGTCAGCATGTATGCATATCACTACATGGTACCCCATATATCTGGGTCTTGGCCAAGATTGCACTGACTGTTCTACGTGCACCACCGAGGCCATGGATCAGCTTCTTACCGTCTTCTGTCCATGGTCTGTCATCTGTCAACGTGGTTTAGACGTGGAGTTCATTGCTGGGTTAAGTACTTCTATTCTATTCACATAATATGCTTACTACATATATCTATTCTATTCACATATATGCTTACCACTTGTATCTATTGCTATGTCCGCCTATCACAATCACGCAAACTGTCTAACGCCTGTCCCGTCTCCCTGTGAGTGGCTGTCTCGGAGTGATGACCGGAGTGTTGGACGTCCCGTGATGATGCCCGGGAGGATGCGACCCTCTCTGTGCTGCCCCTTTGCCTCAAATAGATCCGCTATCAGCTCTATCTTTAATCTTTCAAAATGTTCAGTTGCTATCGCATGCACTTATCTGTGTCTCACCACACATGAGTGCATGCTTACCAACTGCTTGCCTGTTTTACTGCAACACTACTATCACCGACATCTAAGGCTGCGGTTACACTAGGGCCATTTTCGTTTAGTTTCATTCGCTTTTCAGAACGCTGCGCATTGGCAGGCAAGTAAGAGTTAAGTTAGACGTCGTTTTGTCTCGTCTACTATATACATGTAGTACAATGCCAAAGCAGTAGGCGGCAATGTAGTTCATACATGAAGGCCATTTTCAACCAATCAGAAAGGTTGAATGAGACACTCCACATCCTGCTCAAAATCTAAAAAGCCACCATCTTTATACCTCGCATGAGCCATTTAGCCATATTTTTCAGCAAGAAATAAACAAAAACGGATACATTCACTGTGTTATGCCTCATTTGTTGATGATTCGTTGATAAAACAAAACTAACATCAACCCAATTGACCACCAAGAGCGGAGTTTAGTCTCACAAAAATATCGCCGATTTTGTTAGCTTACATGCTAACGTGATTGGTATATGCCATTATAACAGCTAACGTTAATGCTAGCAGAATGAATGGATGTAAACTTTATTTAACAGATTGCAGAATGGGTACAATACGGCTCAATACAAACAATTGTTAAGGGAATGCAGACTGTTGTAGCTTGGACTGGGCTCCTTATAACAATAACTTGACAACACGTTGGTAGCCGCAGCTACTTGGTACAGCTCTGCTGTAAACACTGGAAATAACTGTGCGGGTCTCTACTGCGCATGGGCATTGGGCAGAACGGCTCCGTATCCGGCTCGCGCAGATTACATGGCACCATTGTCGGCGACCATTTCAGTGTTCCCCTCCTGCCAAAACGGTGTTTCTTTAATCGCCAAAAATGCCGTAGGACGTATTTTCCCCGCCATGCTCATTCTGCCAAAGACGCTGTACCACGTCTTTGATATCAATATTTCAAAAATCTGTGATCAAAATCATATTTCTCCCCCGGAGACCTGAGATCTACTGTTGAGCCCCTCTCAACTCTCCAACGGTTCAAGAGCGCCATCTGGTGGCCGATCAGCGGATCGCCCAAACAGGAAGTGATGCGCCGGAAGTGGTGCTCACCCATATTTCGTCCGGGCACTCGCTATCGTTAGGGGACTCCATCTTGATACACTGGACATCGATCGGTTGCAAATAACTCGATAAACAACATGATTTGGACGTATATACTATTATACAACCTGGAAATGGATCGCATATTTCTACATTCCATAATAGGAACATTTCTGTTCCACGCGCATCGCCCAACGCTATGAGGAAGCTACGGTAAGATTCAACGTTATTTTTTAACGTGTTCGATACTAACTGCTCTAATGATCATATCACCCACACTAGATGAATCATATAACGTTGGCCACGGAATTATAAACGACCCCCCCCCCATCCGGTCAACATCAAATGATCAGTAGTAACTTCTAGAAGCACGTCCATTTGAAATGTTTTATCTCACGCAGATTCCTATCAAACTGTATTTCATCATCAATATAATGCATTTGGGGCTATAAATCACATTCTGGAGAAAGCTGCAGAAAACGATAAAAACATACTAGACATATTTAGACCGTATTTTAGTATGAATATGTGAATGAAAAAGTATAACGTTGCTACAACTTGAACAATAGATATAGGACGTTGAATGGGCCATAGTAATGTCAATTTAGCAATACAATTTAAAAAGTTATAGCCCTGCAAAGAAGGGGAACTTCTCCATATTAAATAGGGCTGGCGGAGGATGGTAAATTATGAATTTAAGCCTGGCGATCAAAGTGTTAACTTGGACATGCAAACGTAATCATTCAGCAACAAAAACAAAAACCCCAGTGTAACCATGGCCTAAGAAGGGAGATCCCCCCCTTGAATGGCCCTTCTAAGTTTTCTCTCCTCCACATTGCCTGTGGTGCATTTTTTCCTTACCTTCGCGTGGGGTATGTCTGGGAGTGTTATTTTGCATTCATTTTAAATTCTTTGGACTTTATGGTGTTTTGTTCTTGACTTATGGTGATGTTTCTTCTTGACTTGTTTAAAGAAGACGTGTCCGGCCCATGGGGACATTAACGTGTGTTGTCGGGCCTTACAAATAAATTTGATTTATGTACTATGCTACTTGTCTAATATGTAGGCAAGTACCCATGTCCCTGTCTTTCTGAGTGTATATATCGATATAGACATTCCAGTGACCTTCTACCTCATACTGGACATGAGCACCACCGGTCCAATGGATCAGCTTCATACAGCATTCTGTCCGACCTGCAGCGCCGAACCATACCTGCTCTGCCTCGACATATTCTGAGTGGTTCTCCTGCCCCCTGGGGAAAATGGCCCTGAGCCATCGTCTTGTATCTCATCCGGTATACCAGCGCTTGCAATAGTTCTTAGTTCTATTTACTACTTAATTTCACAATTTTCTTCTTTTCTATTGTCGCCATGTATGCATATAATGCTTATTACATGTATTACATGTCTCGGGTGATGTCCACGATTGCAGTGACTGTTCTACCCCAAAATTGGTTATGTGTACCATTGAGGTCATGGATCCGCTGCATACCGTATTCTGCCCGACCTACAACGTCTAAACCATGCCTGTTCTAGTTCATTGCTGGGTTAAGTACTTCTATTCTATTCACATATATGCTTACTACATGTATCTATTCTATTCACATATATGCTTACTACATGTATCTATTGCTATGTCCGCCCACCACAAACACACACACTGTCTAACGCCTGTCCCCGTCTCCCTGTCTCTCTGTGAGTGGATGTCTCATGGTGATGGCCAAGGTGATGGATGCCCCGTGGTGATGGCCAAGATGATGTGATCCTCTCTACGTCGCCCCCCATACTTCAAATGGATCCGAACGGAATACATACTCAAGTGCAAACGGAATATGACTTGTTTCCGTATGCTTTCTCTTTTGCTGTTGTTGTTCTTAGCTCTATTTTATTTAAATCTTTCAAAATTTGTATTATGTACCCCAGTTGCTATTGCATGTACATATTTGTGTTTTATTACACCTACATGTACATACATACCAACAATTTTGACTGTTTTATTCTCCACCCATTGATCATCCATAGCAACACTACTATCACCGACATCCAAGAATGGGGGATCCTACAGCTGCAGATGAAGTAGGATTAATTATCAACTTTATATCACCTCCATATGTCTTAAACAAATTAAACTGTGTTAAGTTAAGTTGCACCTTTATAGACCTGTTCGCTGTATACAAACATACCGTGTTTGAGCCAATCATCAATACCAACTGAGTCACGTGACTAATTTGCCCCCTACCTGCGCGAGCTGCTGCGCTAACAAAGTATGACGGGGCTCTATGCAGAAATCATGGCACTCCCCTGACTAAAAGTTGTTTCAAACGAAAACGGCTGGATGTCATTTTGCCAAATCAGCATGGCTGTGAGTGTGAGTCTTTCACCTTTTACATATAATTGAAGGTCACTATGTGACGGCACAATGGCTAGGCTCTGCCCATATTTGGGCTTCCGCTTCCAGGCGCACCTGCAGCTATTTGGCCATCAAGACCAGCTAGCCAATCACGATGGGATGCGTGTGTTGAGGAAAGTGAGCAAATAGGGGACAAGGGCTCAGGCACTCCTCACATCAGGAACGAGGAGACAGACATGCACTCCTCACATCAGGGACGAGGAGACAGACACACACTCCTCACATCAGGGACGAGGAGACAGACATGCACTCCTCACATCAGGGACGAGGAGACAGACATGCACTCCTCACATCAGGGACGAGGAGACAGACATGCACTCCTCACATCAGGGACGAGGAGACAGACATGCACTCCTCACATCAGGAACGAGGAGACAGACATGCACTCCTCACATCAGGGACGAGGAGACAGACACACACTCCTCACATCAGGGACGAGGAGACAGACATGCACTCCTCACATCAGGGACGAGGAGACAGACACACACTCCTCACATCAGGGACGAGGAGACAGACATGCACTCCTCACATCAGAGACGAGGAGACAGACACACACTCCTCACATCAGGGACGAGGAGACATACATGCACTCCTCACATCAGAGACGAGGAGACAGACACACACTCCTCACATCAGGGACGAGGAGACATACATGCACTCCTCACATCAGGGACGAGGAGACAGACACACACTCCTCACATCAGGGACGAGGAGACAGACACACACTCCTCACATCAGGGACGAGGAGACAGACATGCACTCCTCACATCAGGAACGAGGAGACAGACATGCACTCCTCACATCAGGGACGAGGAGACAGACACACACTCCTCACATCAGGGACGAGGAGACAGACACGCACTCCTCACATCAGGGACAAGGAGACAGACCGGGCGGTAAGTGGAGAAGCCGCCCGGCAGACAGTTAGTTAGAGGAAGGAGAACAGTAGATTTTTTTGTTTTTGTTTGATTTAAAAACTATTCTTTTGGGAAACACAACTTGACTGTCTGTTGTTTTATTTTGCAACCCCTACACCTGGAATTGCCACAATATGCACGTACTCTACCTGTGTGTGTGTGTGTGTGTGTGTGTGTGAAAGAGGAAAAAAGACAGATATGAAGGGAGAGTATATTCATTCCATTTTACCTGTTTCTCTCTCACTCCCCTGTTTGTGTGTGTGTGTGTGTGTGTGTGTGTGTGTGTGTGTGTGTGTGTGTGTGTGTGTGTGTGTGTGTGTGTGTGTGTGTATGGTGCATTTATATAGCGCTTTTATCCAAAGCACTTTACAAATTGTTCCTCACATTTTACCCATTCACTCACACATTCACACACAGACGACAGAGGCAACCATGCAAGGTGCCAAACTGCTCATCGGGAGCAGTTAGGGGTTAAGTGTCTTGCTCAAGGACACTTCAGCGAGCTGACTGAGAGGAGCTGGAACCTCTGGATTACCAGGCGACTGCTCTACCTCCCGAACCACTGTCACCCTTGACCCGTGTGTGTGTGCTCTTGTCACAAAGATTTGTTTTCATCGTTGGGACACTGGTAAAGGAGCTATTTTATGGTTAGGGTTAGGTTGGATTAGGGTGAAGCATGTTATCGTTAGAGTAAGGAGTTAGGTGCTGTGCACACACACAAACACACAAACAGTCACACACACAGCCTTGTTTTCATGCGCTGTGGGATCTAATCTTCTTCGCTATCAAGGTGAATATAGCGAAACTCATAATACCAGATGATAGCACCAGATGATAGTAATCACAACAACATTCAGCTTCTGCAGTGCGAGGCTCGTTCACTCTGTCCCTGCGGCTTGTGATGTGATCCACAGCAAACCTCTATTTTACCACCGAATAGCGCCGTGACACAGGGTCACCTCGAAAGCCCACAACGCTGCTCTCATTCAGCGTTTGAGGACCTTCAATCTTAACGCACAACACATACCAGCACAACGCTGCTCTCACTCAGCGTTTGAGGACCTTCAATCTTAACACACAACACATACCAGCACAACGCTGCTCTCACTCAGCGTTTGAGGACCTTCAATCTTAACGCACAACACATACCAGCACAACGCTGCTCTCACTCAGCGTTTGAGGTCCTTCAATCTTAACCCACAACACATACCAGCACAACGCTGCTCTCATTCAGCGTTTGAGGTCCTTCAATCTTAACCCACAACACATACCAGCACAACGCTGCTCTCACTCAGCGTTTGAGGTCCTTCAATCTTAACCCACAACACATACCAGCACAACGCTGCTCTCACTCAGCGTTTGAGGTCCTTCAATCTTAACCCACAACACATACCAGCACAACGCTGCTCTCACTCAGCGTTTGAGGTCCTTCAATCTTAACCCACAACACATACCAGCACAACACTGCTCTCACTCAGCCTTTGAGCTCCTTCAATTCAGAATGAAAAACACTGAGCCACCTTTTTTCTTTAGCTCCAGTAGTTACAGTAAGCAATTTCGTCCATATAGACACACTATCCAGTTCGGGAATACAATGATGAAAGTGGGCGAGGTGAATTAGGTGAATGAAAGAGAGATAGTTGGAACATAACTTGTCCTTGACACTTGGTGACTTGACCGCGACTTGGGGGGGGAATTCCATCTTCCCCGCTCTCAAAAATGTGTCGTCAGAGCACAAGCAGGCGGATTCCATTTTAAAAGTAACCTTCCGAACCCCGCAGACACAACAATATGTTCTACGGAACACATTTTCGCATCTGCGGGGTTCATAGTTAGACAAGTTTCTATGCGGTTTCTATTACCGAGTGGATCAGCGAGCTGCGGAACCGGTAGAAGTGTCCGTGAGGCACGTCCTGAGGCACCGTGAGACGTGATCAGAAGGAAAAGAGAGAAATAATAAAATGAAGAAGAAGAAAATAATTACAGCAACCATAACACAGACAGACCTTAATCTGAGAAGAAGAAGGCAGAGAACCGCTAAACATAATTGCATTCTCACAATTACATTGCAATCACATCCTCTATAGTCGCGTTGTTTGGGTGGCTGGATTCTTTGACTGTAGATGGATGGGTTAGTGCACAGTGTTCTATTTATATCTGTGGTTTGGTATTTGAACGACGTGGTGTCTAGCCGTGTCTTCCTCCGGCACAGCGGGAGTTCCCGAGGAGTCGAGGTGACGCTTTATCATGTAAATCACCTCGCGTTCTGACAATGTTTACTCCTCCAAAGGGCATCAGGTAAACATGCTGATATATTCAACCAGAAGGGTGTGTACCGCGGGGGGTGATTTATGGGAGATATCGGGATGACACAGCTTGCCGATTCGTCCGCCTGCCTCTCCGTTGTGCGTTGTGGGGGTTCTTAAAGGTAGGACCTGTAATGTCGTCAAACAGAGACCACTAGGGGAGAAAGAGCCCCTCTTGGCATTGGGATTTGTTTAAATTAGTGTCTGATGTGTGGGTCACAACTAGTGAACTACATCATACTACTTGTGGCAATTCCAGGTGAAGGGGTTGCAGAATAAAACAACAGACAGATGAGTTGTGGTTCCCAAAATAATAGTTTTCTTTTATTTTCAAATCAAACTAAACAATCCACTGTTCTCTCTCTGACTGACTTTAACTTAGACTCCCATCATGATTGGCTAGCTGGTCTTCATGACCTACTACTGTAGCTGCAGGTGCGCCTGGAAGTGGAAGCCCACATATGGGCAGAGCCTAGCCATTTATTGTTTATTGTTTAAGTAATTAATTCCAAGGAGGCCTGTAGCGTTGACGTGAAGGAATCACTATGAGAACACAGTCTGTCAAGTTATAATAACATTTTAAATTAGTCAATCAATCATGAGATTTGATCGTGGGCTGAGAGCATATTTAAGTGTGCTCCTCAGCACTCTTAGATCTGCTCTCAAATAAGATCTCAGGAAAATTTGAAGACTCCCACTCCCAGCCCTAATATGTCTTAAATAGGCCGAAATCTGGCTAAGACGAAATATTTTGTCGTAACTTCGTTCGAGAATGAGACCCAGTGTTCCTGAAAAATGTAACCATTGTCCCGTCACGTAACACACTTCAATCACCAAGCCCAGTGGTGGCTTGGGGTTTCCACATACTATATACTACATGTGGGGCGACAGTGGCTCAGTGGCTCTGGTCTGGTAATCAGAAGGTTACCGGTTCAATTCCAATTGTGTCAAAGTGTCCTTTAGCGAGACGTTTAACCCCCTAACTGCACCTTGCATCGTCGCCTCTGCCGTCGGTGTGTGAATGTGTGAGTGAATGGGTGAATGTGAGGCATACGTTGAAAAGCGCTTTGGATAAAAGCTGTTATAAAAATGCAGTCCATTTACCGTTTACCATTATGTGTGGGTTGGATTTCAGTAGGAATAGTTATACTTATGGCAACCCACCACAGTATCATACAGACCCACCATATTATCAGAATGACCAATCACAGCATCAGACAGGCCATCATATCATACTGACCGATCACAGTGTCAGACATACCCACCATAGTATCAGGCAGGCCTATCATCCAACATATTTCTCAAACCAAAGGAATCATTTCGCTGCTACCCAACTCCTCATCCTCTGCTAGCATCCCACAAGGATTTGTTCCCACAGTACTGTAAAGCTTCAATGATTAGCGTGGTGAGCATGGCTAACACGCATTGGTTTTGAAGAAGACAATGCACACAGGTGCCAATTAATCCCGTCTGTCCACGGGTCATGGCAGTCAGAGGGTGCGTCTGTTTTAATTCCCAGCCTCTCCCCGAAGCAGAGCGTGTTAGCGAAAGCTGTGATTGTATGGAGGAAAGACCCGGGTGGAGAACACACTCAGGCGGAAGTCGCAAACCCTTCAATTACGCGTGTAGACGTCGCGTGGGTCTTTCCAAGGTTGCGTCTGCGTTCGTCAGATGCGGGCCAAGTGGAGCTGCGTTTGACAAACAAGCTTAATTTACCGTCCCCGAAGTAAGATTAATTGGAGGTGTTGAAGTATGAAGCAGCAAATGACAACATGTCTTTGGAATAATGACAAACAGTGGGTGGGCGGGATAGAGAGAGAGAGAAAGAGAGAGAGAGAGAGAGAGAGAGAGAGAGAGAGAGAGAGAGAGAGAGAGAGAGAGAGAGAGAGAGAGAGAGAGAGAGAGAGAGAGAGAGAGAGAGAGATAGAGAGAGAGAGAGAGAGAGAGAGAGAGAGAGAGAGAGAGAGAGAGAGAGAGAGAGAGAGAGAGAGAGAGAGAGGATGTATATAATATGTATGTATGTGCAAGAGAAGAGATTGTGTGTATGGTTTGTGGGGGCGGGGGGTGAGAGTGAGAGGATCAGAGAGAGAGATAAAGGTAACTTTGTTTGCTTAATGTATGACAATGTGTCATCACAGATCATGCCATCATGCTGCTTGCGCTAACCCCCCCTCGCGAGGAGGGGGACAGGCTTGAGGAGTAACGTTAGTCAGTATTCAAAGTGACACTACACTCTCAGACCACTTGTAGACTCAATCAGCTGAGTAGCCTGGCAGAGAGGCTGGCAGATATGCTGACAGATAGGCTGCCAGAGAGGCTGGCAGAGAGGCTGGCAGATATGCTGGCATAGAGGCTGGCAGAGAGCTTGACAGAGATGCTGGCAGATAGGCTGGCAGAGAGCTTGACAGAGATGCTGGCAGATAGGCTGGCAGAGAGGCTGGCAGAGAGCTTGACAGAGATGCTGGCAGATAGGCTGGCAGAGAGGCTGGCAGAGAGCTTGACAGAGAGGCTGGCGATGAGGACAAACAATGTTGGATCATCAAAAAAGAGACATCTCCCTTGCTACTAATTTATATATTTTATACCCAGTTTAATCACCTGCACATTGTATATTACTGTACTATTGCACTGTACTGCTACATTTGCACTCTGGTTGGATGCCAAACTTATGTTTGGTTGTACTGTATTTGTGCTGTATGATGGCAATGCATTTTAATCTAATCTAACCCAGTACCATGTGTTCTTTTTACGCAGCCTGTAGACTAATATGTAGGTTGCCCATAATAATTTGATGTTCTCTACAATAAAGTTGAATCTAATCTAATCAATATATGTATATGTCATATTTGTGTGATGTTCTGAAAACAAAATCAGCTTTATAGAGCAGAAACAGTCTAACCATGATGCTTATATACGTATGTCTTCTGTATAGAAATACTCACGTCTCTCCTACTAATTCAAATTGGCCCATGTTCAATATTTCGTTTTATAAAGTCTATTATCAAACAAAATAATTATAAATAACCTAACGGAACGTAGACCAATCTCAGTCACTCTTATTGTCTGGGACCAAATTCGGTCACGCCCCATTTTGAGCGACATCCAGGCTTTTTTTACCGTCAGCGTTTGGGAATTTCATGTCGACGGGTAGATGAAGTGAAATTATACTTATTTTAGAATATATATATCAAATTTCATGAGTATTCATCTATATTTAGTCATCTAAAGACTATTAGATATGAACCTATGTACCAGTAAAAAGTGGGAATCTCTAGAATGTGTTTTGGGCGACGGTGTTTACGGAAGTGTGGGTAGCCTCTCAAGTTGACGATACACAACACTTTCTGTTGTCAGTAGATGGCAGCATTGGTTTAAAATTAAAAGGTGAAAATGTTATGACTACAACATGAATACAATTTCCAAGACCTTTAGCACAGGTCACTGGTCAGCACCAGATTAGGAAAACGCGATCTGAACAGCGTTAAACTATTAATGGGACCTGAGTACAGTGATCGAGAATGGTCACCCAATTATCTTAACAAAAGTGCATCATTATCATTATGTTTGTTGTCTAAACGAGAACATAATGGTACAATTTAAGATTTGAATGTTATCCGCATATAAAGGACAAATAAAACATTGATAATTTGTAAGAAACCTCAATGAAAACGGCGCAGGGTAAGTTATATTCGCTATTGTTATGAAAATGTGATAGAATCCTATAAAAATGTAGACGCATTTGGTCACCGTGACGCTACATATGCAATCCTGGGCTATTTTGCATGAATGATGAATGAGTGGTGGTACCGTTGAGCGGTTTCCCCGCGTCTGATCGTTAAACAGACACAGCCGCCCGTCTGCCGTCAAACGATACCTATAGTCGTTAATTTGATTCTTGAATTGGAGCGGTGGAAATAACTTTATAAATGGTGTGTGTCTGGAAAACTGCCTGCGAGTAACCAGTAACTGCGTTTGTATTTGTCACACCATGACAACTCGTGAACAGATAAATTATATCTATGAATCATATTCCTGGAACTGGCATGTCAGTGAAGGTGTGCTCACAGTGGAGGAACAGGGAGAGATGGGGAGGCATTGCTGCGTCGATGGAGCACATACTATTTTTATTTTAAAATGTCTGGATAATAATGGCCATATTGGAGTATAAAATATATATATATATATATATATATATATATATATATATATCGTCACATGTAGATATGTCAGTATGTGAACATGGATGATAAACATGTAGTGTCACCTGTAGATATGTCAGTATGTGAACATGAATGATAAACATGTATCGTCACATGTAGATATGTCAGTATGTGAACATGGATGATAAACATGTAGTGTCACCTGTAGATATGTCAGTATGTGAACATGAATGATAAACATGTAGTGTCACCTGTAGATATGTCAGTATGCAGTTATTTAATTGTATCATACCTTAATGTACCCTACCACACTTCACTTTATACAAGCCTCCTACTCACAGGTCTGAGGAGGTAAGCCAGGCTGGTCCCCTGGATGACCACCAGGGGGAGCTGTGTAATGGACAGGGAGTGGTAGAGGGTCTCCACCGACGCCATGGTCTGGTCCAGCCGGCCACCCAGACCACCCAGCGTCACTATGGTGTCCACCTGGTAGAGAGAGAGAGGGATATAGAGAGAGAGATATAGAGATATGTGTGGTTAGGTTTGTCAGCATTTTACTAGGTGCCGAAAGAAAGACAGAAATAAAGAAAGAAAGAAAGAAAGAAAGAAAGAAAGAAAGAAAGAAAGAAAGAAAGAAAGACAGACAGACAGACAGACAGACAGACAGACAGACAGACAGACAGACAGACAGACAGACAGACAGACAGACAGACAGAGACAGACAGACAGACAGACAGACAGACAGACAGACAGACAGACAGACAGACAGACAGACAGAACAGACAGACAGACAGACAGACAGACAGACAGACAGACAGACAGACAGACAGACAGACAGACAGACAGACAGAAGACAGACAGACAGACAGACAGACAGACAGACAGACAGACAGACAGACAGACAGACAGACAGACAGACAGACAGACAGACAGACAGACAGACAGACAGACAGACAGACAGACAGACAGACAGACAGACAGACAGACAGACAGACAGACAGACAGACAGACAGACAGACAGACAGACAGACAGACAGACAGACAGACAGACAGACAGACAGACAGACAGACAGACAGACAGACAGACAGACAGACAGACAGACAGACAGACAGACAGACAGACAGACAGACAGACAGACAGACAGACAGACAGACAGACAGACAGACAGACAGACAGACAGACAGACAGACAGACAGACAGACAGACAGACAGACAGACAGACAGACAGACAGACAGACAGACAGACAGACAGACAGACAGACAGACAGACAGACAGACAGACAGACAGACAGACAGACAGAAGAAAGAAAGAAAGAAAGAAAGAAAGAAAGAAAGAAAGAAAGAAAGAAAGAAAAGAAAGAAAGAAAGAAAGAAAGAAAGAAAAAGAAAGAAAGAAAGAAAGAAAGAAAGAAGAAAGAAAGAAAGAAAGAGGGATATGGACGACAGATGAAGATAGAACGAGACAGAGAACAGAGGTTGGATGGCATCAAAATTAAGCGACACAGTACCTTTGGGAAAATGACATCGCACCTATTAAGTTGTAAGGCAAGCATACAGACTGTTTGTAATCATGCTGTGCTCAGGCTAATCATCAATACGGCTGAAACAAATGACCGGAGTCATTCCTGATGCTGCTGTTCCATCAAATATAATGGGGCTCTGTGGAGAAAGTGTCACCCTCTGCTGACAAACACACATGCCCTGTATACTTTATATAACCGGGCTCAATGGAGAAACCATTGCCCTCCACTAGTTGAAAAAAATAATGGGACTCTATGGAAAAACCATTGCAAAACATAATGGGGAGACCATCACACTCCCCCTGACAGAAAGCAATTAAAATAATTGTCCGAATGTCAATTGCCATACCAGCGCGGTTGTAAGGACACTTTCACCTGTTAATCAGTCGGCTTGTACATGCATGTGTTGCGCCTATTGTGCACCACGTGGAAGTCTTCTGTGACTGGGTGACAAGAGGTACACAATGGATGTCCAGGGCAATGAGTCACACACCGCCACCAGGCTTTTGCTTCCTGTCTGAGGGCTAAAATAGAACATTTAATGAATGAGGCATGCCTCCCTCACTCTCTTACAGTCAGGAAACACATGTACTAGGCATTCCTAGCACATCAAATGGCCATACGGGACCTATGAGATTATTACTGAGGTCTATGCAAACCTCATAACTCCCCCCTCACCCCCAAGTTTAAAGGTCCTTGATGCGCTTTAAGTGTCATCCCCAGAGGGCCCATTAAAAAACATTTAAAACCCATTCTGTGAATGTGTAAAAGGCACTGACTGGAACATTAGAGAGAGAGAGATATACTGTAGAGAAAAGAAAGAAAAAAGAAACATAAAGAAAGATAGAGAGATATATTGTTATGTCGTCTCTCCATCTCTCCAGTCGTCTTCCCCGTCATTCATGGACAGCAAATTATGTAACCTGTTCATTCATGAAGTACAACAGGGTCATTCATTATCAACGAGCATGCGTTATACGAGAGCGCTCGCTAAGCCACACTCACTCACAACTCATAATACAACTGGAGGATGTATCAATAATGCAGACCGCGTTCCAGACACAATGATGTTCAGTACATAACGATGTTCAGTACATAACGATGTTCAGTACATATCGATGTTCAGTACACTACACAACGATGTTCAGTACACAATGATGTCAGTGTTTGCCCTAGGATTTTTTTTCAGGGGGGTGGTAGGCTCCCCAAAGCGACTAGTGTTGTCACGGATACGTGGTGTCAACAGTGTCGTCATAGACGCACACAGTAAGGCGGTTGTTAGTATCGGTGCATTTCTCTACACTGAGCTGAAATTAAACGATTGCACATAAATTAGGTAAATAAATATTAAATATTAATAACAATATTTATTTACAACACATAAATTAACTTATTTACAATTATACATACAGTAGTGACAACACACCATACAGTAGTGACAACACACATATGAACTATTTACAATACAGGGAGGCACATACATCACTCATAACTATTTAAAACCAGTGTCAGAGCGAGTTCACTCAAGTTGTTCGGAAATTCTGAGGGCTCAGAGTGCACACTGGACACGCTCTGACCAAAGAGTCAGTTTATCAGAGTGGAGCAGATTTTCAGAGTGAATTTATTATTTTAACTAGGGCCCTATGAAATCCGTTTTAAATTTTTCGGATTTCTCTGATGTTATATTGTTTCCCTTGGATTCAACCAAAAAAAACAATACAAAATTATGTTTTTAACTAACTTTTTTTTTCTGCAAACAATGCCAGTGTAGTTCAATGTTCAGTGCCAGCAATGCCAGTGTAGTTCAATGTTCAGTGCCAGTTCAGTTATGAGGTTATTTTTTTTTTAAATTCAGTTCAGTTCAATGCAGTTCAACTGCCAGTACAGTGCAATAACTAAATAATAATTAAATTGTTAAATAATACAAAATAATCATTTGTTTAAAATAAATCAAAAAAAAACTGTAAAATGTAATTTATTTCAAAGATATGTCCTTTAAAGGTTCATGCTTCTCTCCATCTCTGGCTGACATCACCATTGTGATACATGATGGTTAGGCCTTTGTGTTTTCCTCAGTGATGGATTCTCTTTTGTCGGTCAGTAGCGTTTTCTACTTGCTGAAGCTTCTCTCTGTAATGTATAATTATTTTTTAAGTTTAAATATCAACATTATCTGGCCATCCTCAGTAAATACTATCACACTTTCCAAAGACCAGAGTTGGGACGGGCACGCGCGCACACACACACACATTGCTTATATGAAGTATGACCTATCCAGTTCATATATCAACTTATATCAACTATCCAGTTTGTTTTTATAGTGTAACATTTGGTTACTTGAAGGAGAGAGAGAGACTGGTTACGCGCGACACTCGTAAGTCAGTCTCGGAATTGTCTCGGAATAGATTTGGTAGCTTTTTTCTGCGTCTCCGTAGACCGTACCACGCCAGTTTTAAAGTCTTAGTGAAGATTGATTTATATGAAAACCGATTTATGTATAATTTTGCTAGTTTGCCAACGTTACTGTAATTAAAGCAAACTTTAATAATAATAATAAAAAAAAATATATATATATATTTTTTTTTTTTATTGTAATTTTTTCAGGGGGTCAGGGGGTCTTGTTGGCGGTACACAGCGATGTTCAGTACACAACAATGTTCAGTACACAACGATGATCAGTACACAACGATGTTCAGTACACAACAATGTTCAGTACACAACGATGTTCAGTACACAACAATGTTCAGTACACAACGATGATCAGTACACAACGATGTTCAGTACACAACAATGTTCAGTACACAACGATGTTCAGTACACAACAATGTTCAGTACACAACGATAGTACACAACAATGTTCAGTACACAACAATATTCAGTACACAACGATGTTCAGTACACAACAATAGTACACAACAATGTTCAGTACACAACAATGTTCAGTACACAACAGTGTTCAGTGCACAACAACGTTCAGTACACAACAATGTTCAGTACACAACAACGTTCAGTACACAACACCGTTCAGTACACAACAACGTTCAGTACACAACAATGTTCAGTACACAACAACGTTCAGTACACAACACCGTTCAGTACACAACACCGTTCAGTACACAACAACGTGCAGTACACAACACCGTTCAGTACACAACAACGTTCAGTACACAACAATGTTCAGTACACAACAGTGTTCAGTACACAACAACATTCAGTACACAACAATGTTCAGTACCGTTGGCCTTTTTACCCACTGTGTTAAACGGTTAAAGACGTATGGGTTGCGGATACCATTTATATCTGTGTTATCTTCACACCCTCCTCTTTCATTCCTGACCCAAGGACAAGACACAGGGCATTCATCTCATCAATATTTCAGTGAGTTTGAGAGGTGCTCCCGATACGCTCCACAGGTGTCAGTGTGGAGAGCGAGACCGCAGCAAACAGCTACTGTACGTTTATATTAGACGTGCGCTCCTCCGTGTTTCATCCTGTACGACACAATTATTAATTAATTATTAAATTTGTTAAATAGTTCAGCTTTTTGTTCAATAATTATTTGAAATAGGAAATCTCCCCTTGAGATAACATACGACACACAGGCTTTTCATTTTGTTCACTTTTAATTAATGTTACTTCTTCCGTCTTCCTTCAGGATAGGACTTCTGAGGCGGCTAGTTGGTGCAGTGGGCAAGGCGCTCACCACCAATGCAGGATACGCTGGGTTCGAGCCCAGCTATCCGCATTGCTATCAGCTTGGCTGGTCATTCATACTAATACAATTGGCAGTATTAGGGGGTGGGAAGCTGATGGGTGGGGATCGGACATTGTGGACAGCGACTCCTACAGGTCAGTTGGTGCGCCTGCACAGCAGAATCAGGAAGCGACGGGGGCGGTGTGCCCTCCAAACGCAGACCCCCGACGCTGAGAGATTGCGCTGTGCAGGTGAAAAGATGCGACGGCTGCTTCCTCGAGTACCGGAGGGGATGTAAGGCTTAGTCCACATTGCAGCCGGCTTGTGGGAGGCATGGCCTAACAGCGTTCGAGACAGGGGAGGGTAGAATTGGATGATACGAAATTGGGATGGGAGAAAAATAGAAAAATGGGAGAAAAAGTAGATACAAAAAAAAAGGATAGGACTTCCGACATTGTTGAGATAATATACGACACACAGGCTCCGGTATTGTCTTTGTAACAAGGAATGTTGGCATAAACAGTCAAATGGTTACAATTAGGTCACTCTCTAATTTTGAAATATCAAAACAAAATGATATGCTGGCCACAGCGATAAATAAACTGTTTTGCACTTTACGGAACAATCGTTGATTGATTCTGCCAGTAAAAAAAGAGCCCTGAGATGTTAGATTTAGTTGATTTATAATCCATGTTAATTAACCTGTCTTCCTTCAGGATAAGACTTCAACATTGTGTTGTTGAATGTAATCTCCACTTGAGATAATATATATCACACAGGCTCCGGTATTCTCTTTGCAACAAAGGTTTATTGGCATACACAGCAAAATGGTTACAATTAGGTTGCTCTCTATTTTTGAAATATCAAAACAAGATGATATGCTGGCCAGCTTGTTAAATACTATAATAATAAAATAAAATATAGGCCTACTACTCACATTGCAACTTTGTAATCGAAAATACGATGTAGAAAATGTAAAGTCTGAGTCATAATAATAGCAATTGTGTACGTGTGTGTGTGTGTGTGTGTGTGTGTGTGTGTGTGTGTGTGTGTGTGTGTGTGTGTGTGTGTGTGTGTGTCAGCATATTCATCGTCACTCAGAAACTGTGTTAAATTACAGCACATGAAACTGCCTGTTCTGATATTTCCCTTTAATCATGCGAGAGCCAAACCACCTATTACCGTCCAATATCTTCCAGGGTAATAGATGTCGCCTCCACCCCTCACTGCACCTTGTCACCGAGGCTGAAACTAACTTGTAAAAACACTGATTACTGTCTCCGTACCTCCTGCTGGGGGGGGGTTAGACAAAACTCGCTAAACACACTTTCGCTGAGCCTCCTCACAGTTCTGGGTGAATAAGATAGAAAAAGAGAGATACATAGAGCGAGAGAGAAATAGAGAGCAATATAGAGAGAGATTGAGAGGCATATAGATAGATAGAGAGATATAGGAAATAAATGGAGAGAGGGAGGAGAGAGAATGAGCTGAATGAGAGGAATAAGGAGATAGAGAATGGGGATGGGGAAAGAGGGCAAAATAATGAAAGAAATAAAGGAGCGGGAAGGAGGGAGAGAGAGATTATAAAAGCGAAAGAAACATATTATAAAAGTGAAATTCTTTAAGGCGAGACACTGCAGGTGAATAGGCAAATATACTTTTTTTGTTGATTTTGAGATTTTGTTATATTTTGCTTCCTAAACATGTCTTCTATGAAACTAATGACAATAAAACGTCAATAACACACATTTAGTTGTTTATTTTACTTCATTTTGCCTTATTGCATCCATAAATGTGCACATATTTAATGGGGAAGTGCCTCATTTGCATATAGAAACATAAATTTCAGAAAACTTGCAATATATTTTTTCTTAGTTTATATGTACATAACAAACTGGGAAAGTTTCATAGTGATATCTATTTAAATATGTTTAGCCTATTAGGGGGTACTACACTGTACTACACTGTTTGTAGCCTGTGTGTAGTTATGTTCAGTTCAATAACATCATTATTATTATTATTCAGTTATCAGGCATGTGTTTAGGTTGTCTATTACTAATGGTTTGATTAGATATTGTGTTTGTAAATATCTGTTTCAAAAAAAAAAGTATGGCATTTTACAATACAGAACTTTGAAGGCGTTTTCCCAAAAATGAGTTTTAAGAGTTTTTCCTCATACTCTGAGCCAGAAATCTCCACTTCAGTAGCACTCACATACACCAAAACTTCCAGTTCTATTCATATCTATGTTCTGAAGGTATTTACAGAAGTGTTTGTTGATATCGCATTCATACCCAGATTTATATCACATTTTATTCCTAAAAACATGGCGAAATATGGAATTTTACCATAAAAATGGACTGAATGGAGTATTTTCTGATTTATGGAGTGATAAAAAGAGATATCCAAAATCCCCTCTGTAATAACCTTTGGCTCTAATATGTCAACCAAATGAAACTATAATTTTGAAAATGGCTTTATCCAATGTTCAGATTTCTGTCCTGGAATTATATGCAAATTAGTGCATATTTAAGTAGATAATGCCTCATTTGCATATTTAAACATACAATTTCAGAAAACTTGTAATACAAAAAAGTCTTGTCTTAATATAAGTAATCAACTGGGGAATTTTCATTGTGATATCTATTAGTTAATTTTTTTACCCTATTCACCTGTAGTGTCTCCCCTTAAGTCAATCTCTCTCTGCCGTGACTTCAGCTTTACTTGCACCACATAATCAGCAGCAGCAGCTCTGCATTAACCCACAGCTGCTCCAGTGGAGCTCCTAGTGGTCAACAGTGTCAGACTGTGGTTGTACTGGGCAGCTCCTAGTGGTCAACAGTGTCAGACTGTGGTTGTACTGGGCAGCTCCTAGTGGTCAACATTGTCAGACTGGGGTTGTACTGGGCAGCTCCTAGTGGTCAACAGTGTCAGACTGGGGTTGTACTGGGCAGCTCCTAGTGGTCAACAGTGTCAGACTGTGGTTGTACTGGGCAGCTCCTAGTGGTCAACAGTGTCAGACTGTGGTTGTACTGGGCAGCTCCTGGTGGTCAACAGTGTCAGACTGTGGTTGTACTGGGCAGCTCCTAGTGGTCAACAGTGTCAGACTGTGGTTGTACTGGGCAGCTCCTAGTGGTCAACAGTGTCAGACTGTGGTTGTACTGGGCAGCTCCTAGTGGTCAACAGTGTCAGACTGTGGTTGTTCTAGGCAGCTCCTAGTGGTCAACGGTGTCAGACTGTGGTTGTTCTAGGCAGCTCCTAGTGGTCAACAGTGTCTGAAAAAGAGCATTCGTGATCAGAGAACCTACCCTGGGTAAATAATGATAGATACAAAATGTTAGCACAATCTGGGGGTTCAACTGCACTTGTTGCTATTCCACTGTCCCATGGGCTGTCTTAGCTTGCTAGGCGGTACGTTAAACGGGCAGTATTCACGGCCCAGAAGGCACAGCTAATAATAATAATAATAATGGATTCAATTTGTACCGCACTCTACATTCGTGAGAATCTCAGAGTGCTACAGGAGATATAGACAAAAGTTAAATGAATAAAACAATTTAAAATGAATAAAAACAATTAAAAAGACTAACAACCAGTGAAATGGAGTAAAAGTAAAAGTAAGAGAGTAAAATGAAATAAAAATAATAGTAAAATGAATAGAAGTACATCTATCTATCTAGGTCGTCCTCGGACGGGCCCTCCATCGGTGCTTCCAGTCATCCCGATCCTCCATGCATCTGGCTAGCTCGCCGGTGCTTTCTGTTCCCACATCTCTCCTGAGTACGTCCACGTAGGTTAACGTGGGACGTCCTCATGATCGATGCCCGTGTGTTGGTTCCCACAGCACAAGTTTGCTGGTTGGCATCTCATGGTGTCTCTGGCAGTGACCTGCCAACCTCATTCTCCTGACTGCCACTTTATCGCTCACCTTTAGCATCCCCCCATACAAGTTTGCATTAGTGACATGCTCATCCCTGTTGATGTTGAGCACCACACGCATCATTCTGGTGTAGCACCCATCCAAGGACTTCTGCAGGGTGGGCTTCAAGGTCTAGCATTCACTGCCATACAAAAGGACAGACTCAACTGTTGCATGAAAGAAGTTGAGCTTGATTTGACGGGGAAGGTTGGATTTCCACACACTGGTCATGCCGTTCAGAGCCCTCCACGCAAGTGCCTTCCTCACTTTAAGGTCTTGCTCGGACGAGTTGACCCACGAACCCAGGTACTTGAAATCACTGACTTCCTTTAGAGCAGAGCCTCCTGTTGTCCTTAGAGGTGGATGATCCGGGAGGATGTTATACATTATGACCTCGGTTTTCTTGGCATTTAGCCTAAGGCCAACCTTGGCGCACTCCGTCTCCACTCTGCACAGGAGTTCCTGTGCCTGCTCCACCTGGTCAGAGAGCAGGCTGATGTCGTCCGCATAGTCAAGGTCTGTTAGGACTATGGCGGGGTGTCGTCTCGATCTCCTTGGGGTTATTGTGAGACCAAGTTCCTGCTCCCGTCCATTGATGGCCTTCCTGAGCGCATAGTCGAGGACTATGACGAAAAGGAAGGGGGCAAGGGTGTCCCCTTGCATCACTCCAGCCAGGATGTCAAATTCTTCACTGTTGCCGTCTGGGGTTACCACCTTGGCCCTTGTACCCATGTGCATGGTCCCTATGGCCCGGAGTAGATTGGGAGGGACTCTGTAGGCCTTGAGTATCCTCATCATCACGGCTCTGTGTATCGAGTCAAAAGCCTTTTTGAAGTCGATAAAGCACAGTACCGCTGTCAGGTTGTTCTTCTTAACCTCCTCGATGATTCTTCTCAAGGCCAAGATCTGGGCCACAGTGGTCCTCTTCTCTCGGAAACCATTTTGGTTCTCCCTGAGGTGGGGGTCGATGGCTTTCCTTATCCGGTTTAGTATCATGCGATTGTACATCTTTGCAATGACACATGTCAGACTTATGCCACGGTAGTTGTCTGGCTTCGAGAGATCTCCGGACTTAGGCACTGGGATGATGTTAGAGAGAGACCACATATCAGGCTGGTTGTTTTTCATCAGGGCATGGTTGCAGAACTCCAGGATGATGTTGTCAAGGTCACAGTTCTTATAGACCTCTGGGGGAATGCCGTCCGGCCCAGAACTTTTCCCCTGCTTCAGTGTGGATTTCACTTTGGTAAACTCCCTGGCTGTGAAGGGACCATCGTCAATAGTGAGATTCGTGAGGACGGCAGGTATCGTCTCCTCATCTTCATCCACTGTCGAGTGTGTTCCCAGTAGATTTCGGAAGTGAGTGAACCAGGAGGTCACCCTCTCCTCTGGGCTGTTGCCTTCTACCTGTCCCTGCTTCGACCTTTTCCTCCCACTCATCTCATTGATGACCCTCCATGCCTCCCCATACTGCTGTTCACCATGCGCTGCCTCCACTCTCTGCACCTTCTCCATCAACTCCTCCCCCCTTATCTTGTCGTAGGTATCGAACAAAAGCTGTTTGGCCTTTTTCAGTACCTTGCGATTCTCTGCAGTCTGCTCATGCCCGTAGCCTCGTCGTGCCTCCTCCACGCCCTCACGTGCCACCATGACTTCTGGGTGTTTGGACCTCCGGGAGACCCCATTCCTCTCCACCACTGGAACACACATCCTGGCCGCCTCTTCATTCGCAGCAACGAACCGCCTGTATTTGGTATTAGGCTCCTCCCCCTCACCTAGCAGCTGAAAGCGATTCCTCACTTCCACTGCGTACCTAGTTTGAAGGCCAGGGTTGACTGAGAATGCCTTCCAGTCATACCGCGTCTTCAGGCTTGGTTTGGGGACCCTGAGGCTCAGTCGCACCCTCATGGAGACCACTCGATGATCAGAGCCCACAGAGTTGAACGTGCTGTAAGGTTCAGCATTCAGGATGGAGTTCTGAATGCTGAGTACAAATAAAAGTAAAAGAAAATTCAGGCAAAAGCCTTGTTAAAAAGAAATGTTTTTAGGCCCCTTTTAAAAACCTCGACGGATTGTGGTGCTCTCAGGTGGATGGGGAGAGCATTCCAAAGTCTGGGTGCGGCAGAGCAGAAGGCGCGATCGCCCATGGTGTGCAGCTTAGTCCTGGGGGCTTTGAGGAGGTAGGCTGTGCCGGAGCGGAGGGAACGTGAGGAGGACTGGGGAGTGAGGAGTTCCTTGAGATAGGCATGGGCACCACTGTGTACGCACTGGTGAGTGAGGAGGGACACCTTGTACTCAATTCTGTGTTCCACGGGGAGCCAGTGAAGGGATCTGAGGGTGGGGGTGATGTGATCATATTTGCGCACCCTCATCAGGATCCTAGCAGTGACATTCTGGATGGTTTGCAGTTTTTTAATGATTTTACTAGGGATCCCGATGAGGAGTGCATTGCAATAGTCCAGCCTGGAGGAAACAAAAGCGTGGACGAGTTTCTCGGAATCTGCCAGGGTGAGTGAGGGGCGGAGTTTAGTGATGTTTCGGAGGTGAAAGAAAGAGGTCTTGCAGAGGTGTTTGATGTGTGTTTGATATGTGAGGTGGGGGTCCATTTTCACGCCCAAGTTGGTGACAAGGGTGGAGAGGGGAATGTCCTGACCGGAGAAGGAGATGGTGGTGATGGTGGTTCACCGGACCTGGTGTGGGGTACCGATCAGCATGGCTTGTGTTTTGGAACTGTTGACCAGGAGAAACCTGTGGTTCATCCACGCCTTAGTCTCCTCCAGGCAAGCGGTCAGTGTGGGGGGTGATGAAGGTGATGATGGTGTGATCCGGATATATAACTGGGTGTCGTCAGCGTAGCAGTGGAACGACACACCGTGCCGGCCGATGATGCGGCCGAGGGGGAGCATGTACAGGGTGAACAGCAGGGGGCCGAGGACGGATCCCTGGGGGACACCGCAGGTGACAGGGTGGGCCTCTGGGTCGAGGGTGGGTTTCTTCAGGAGGGGGGTGATGATGGAAGTTTTGAGGGCAGGCGGAACGTGGCCAGCCTGCAAGCAGAGGTTGATGGTGCTGGTCATGAGGGGACCAATAGTGCGAATGTTGGCTTTCACCAGGGCTGTGGACCTTGGATGTGAAGAATGACATGAATTCATTACATCGCTTCTCAGTGGTCTCTCTGTGTGCCTGGGTTTGGGGTTTGATGAGGTGGTTTATGGTGGAAAAAAGCTGTTTAGAATTGCCGGGGCTATTGTTGATGATGTTGGAGTAGAACCGTGACAGATCGTCCTTCAGGGCTTTGGAGTAGGCCTTTTGGTGCTCTCTGTAGACCTCTCTGTGCACGGTGAGTCCCAACGCAGTGAGGCGTCGCTCAAGGACACGGCCAGCCACCTTCATCTCCCTCAGCTCGCTGGTGTACCAGGGGGCAGAGCGTGAGAAGGTGACCATCTTGGATTTCACGGGGGCGTGAACATCCAGGAGGGCACTCAGGGCTTTGTTGTAATAGCCTACTGAGTCACTGGCTGATGAGAGGGCAGGAGGGGCAAGATGTTGAAGATCCAAGGCCAGAGCATCCAGCTAATTTATTAATGAAAGCTAAGTGATTGCTCGTGTTCCTGACGTAACCATGACCTGACGGCGAGGAGCACATGTTGTGTTTCCAGAGCATGTGAATAACATTGTAGGCAACAGAATCCGAAGTCTCTGCAAAACCTGAACACAAAAAGGGCAAACGCTGAACACACTCAGGTCTGATACCGTGAACTTGACGTCTGTGTCACTCGTAGTCGTGGTTCCACTGAGCTGGGAGAATTCCTGCCCTGAGATGTTAGATTTAGTTGACTTGTTATAATTCATGTTACATATCGTGTCTTCCTTCAGGATAGGACAGGGGTCAGCACCCTTTACTATCAAAATAGCCACTTTCCTCCCTCCCACAAAATAAAATGCTCAGGGAGCCGCACAACATATTTACGCTTAACACAGTGTAGAACGTTTTATATATCCCCAAGTGTTACGAAGGATCAGATTAAACCGAATATATATATTTATTTGTTGATATATATTGAATAGTATTTGTATATCGTTTGATATCCCTTGTATATTCCTTGTACATATACACGGAATATCCCTTTAGCCTACTATAGCCCATAATAGTTCATTCTCTTATTGGACAAAGGACCAGGCGCCAGGGGACCAGCCCCTGGCGTCAAGTTCAAAGGTACCGACGAGACATGTCCGTACTAGCCCCGGCTCCGCTCAGGGATACGGCTACCGAAATGAGAGTGGCACTATTTGTTCACCGTGCATATAAATATGGCGCAAGTAAATGTAGAAGTCCCTTACCCTTCTTCCCAACTTAGTAACATAACGTGAAGCCTCACCCACGATACGACGTGCGGTGAAGTATGGCCTGTTTGGCCTTAGAATAGCATTGAGACCTCGTGCGAATTAATAACTGAATTGTCAGAGTTTGGCACTGTACCGTCGAGTGAGACGTATTTCTATCAAGTAATAATAGTCTATCGTGTATGGTGCATCGTGCGGTTAGAGTTCTAAAGTGACCAGCATCTCCAACGCTTCCTCGTGTTATCTAGAGTCTTATCCAGGTTGGGCCGACCACATGGCGCTTTCATCCGAGGAGATCTAGGCGAGGACCGAGGGACCTGTACACTGGATTACCTACCCGACGACTGCTGAGCCCTATGCGGCTGGAATATATATTTGCTTTGGTACTGTGATTTGTGGAGCGGATAATCGCCGACGCCTGTGAGTGTTGGATTTACCCCCGAGAGGAGTCAAGTTGAGTCGGCGCTCAGAGAGACTGAGGTCGCCTAGCTTCTTCTTCATTGTGGAGCTACAGCCTACAAGAGAACCAAGGTGTATTCATCTGCGGATCAAGAGTCTATTGCACTGTCTTCTGTACTTGAAGTCTCCATAGATATCGTTGACCAGACGGTCTACTACCGACGGCTCTCCTACCCCCCCTACCGGCTTACAACCGGGAGGACCCCCTCCAGAATATCCCGCTATATCATTAGGTGTACCATAGATATAATTCCCTAAGAGCCAGGTTGTATACTTGCTTCCTGCATAACCAGAGATTGGACATTCAGTGTTGATTTGCCTACGAGTACTCATTTGCCTTACAAGTGCATTCAAATGATAAATGTAAGATAAATATTCTATGTACCTTTTGCTCCATTAAATATTTGATTATTACCTTTGACTGGAACCGATTTCATTGTGGAAAGTGTTCATCATATTTAGATATCGTGTACTGTATGGCCAGTAGTTAAAGTACATAAAGCGGTAGTGGTTTAATGATACCATACTTATCAATACAGTCAGGGAATTGTACCCCTCAGTTACAATTGGTCCTTCGAGCCGGAGGGTAATTAGTGTAATATTAATATAGTGGTATTAATATTGAAATGGCCTATGATGAACACTCCACGAAACGGTCCTCCTAAAGTAGAACGCCCGCAGCGTAGACGGCAGCCACCTCAGTACTTAGAGGATTACGCTGCCAGTATACTGCCCTGTCAAGGCTAACCGCAGTAACTCGAAAAAAGTCAAAATTGAGTTATGAGTGAAATTGACCTTGTCAATAAATGTTTTATCTTGTGACCAAGTTTCAGATGTTAATGTCGCTCAGTTTTGGAGATATGGGGTTTTAAAAACTGCAGTAACTACGAAATCACACTCAAAACCCAGGCAGACCGCAGTAACTTCCAAACAGTGAAAAATGGCTTTAAAGTGTTTTGACTTGCCATCCAAAATGTGTTATAGGTAGATAGATGATAGTACCCAGATTGAACATGTATTAATGAAGTAATCTTTAGGCATACAAAAATATGACGTAAATATTTTAATTAACCCCAAAAAAGCAGATACTGCACTCTGCTGCATGATTTCCTTAAATAATTATACAGGTAATGTACAGGCAAAGTGCAGTAACTTCAAATACAATGTTGTTTTCCCTCCAGCTTTCATAACTTAACCTAGCCATTTTGAAAATGAAATTTTACACCTGAATATATTGGAATGATGATGATCCAAATAAAATGGCTAGGTTAAGTTATGAAAGCTGGAGGGAAAACAACATTGTATTTGAAGTTACTGCACTTTGTCTATACATTACCTGTATAATTATTTAAGGAAATCGTGCAGCAGAGTGCAGTATCTGCTTTTTTGGGGTTAATTAAAATAATTACGTCATATTTTTGTATGCTTAAAGATTACTTCATTAATACATGTTAAATCTGGGTACTATCATCTATCTACCTATAACACATTTTGGATGGCAAGTCAAAAAACTTTAAAGCCATTTTTCTCAGTTTCACTGTTTGGAAGTTACTGCGGTCTGCCTTGACAGGGCAGTATACTACCTAGCCTTCTACAAACGGTAAACGCGGTAAAAGTAGAAAGTAAAATTATGTCCGACCCTATCAACCAGGATACCCCGACCACAGAGGCCCTAGTGGGTTCTAATGTAACTGACCAAGCTCACGGTGGGGACCAGGAGGGAACTGACACGACTTTACCCCCCGCCAAGACCGAAGAAGTAGTCTCCGGAGAGCTCCGGGAGGAAGACAACCCTCCAGAGATGGAACTCTGCACGGAACAAGATGAGGAGAGCGCCGAGGAGATAGAGCTCCAGGACTCCCCGCAGGAGAACGCATCCCCAACGAGTACTGCCAGGAGTGGATCACCTCAACCAGCGTCTTCCCCCAGCGAGGCGGACAAGATGCGTTCCTCGCCAGCCTAGCAGCCTCCACAGAGCGCGATCGGCTCCAAGCACAGACGCTTAGTGAGCGCGAACATTCTACCATGGAAAGAGAACGCATTCAAGCGCAGCAACGGAGCGACGAGGAGCGTATACGTCTGGAGCTGAGACGCCTTCAGACGGAAGAGAATATGGCAAGAGACCGGGCCGACACCCAGCGTGCCGCTGCCGGTGCCCAAAGAGAAGCAGAGCGCGACATCGCTCTCACCAAGCGCGAAGCCGAGCGTGACCGATTACAAGCGCAGCTAATGGAGCAGCTGATCGCCAGGGCAACACCCCCTCCCTCCACAAGGGGTTCCAGGGCCTCGTCAAGACACGGGTCAAGGGCACCCTCCCCTAACCGATCAAGCGACCCTGAACTCGACCACCAGAGAGCGCCTATACCCCCCTCCGAACCCCTTCCCCGACCGGTCCCAGTGAGACCCAGCTACAAGGAAGGAACGGCGTACACCGCGGAGAGGCTAAATAGACGACTACAGGATCTAGATGACCTGACAGAGGAAGAAGAGGGAGAGGAGGAGAGTCAAGCCCGACAGCAGCACAGTACTCCACAGGACCAGGAGGTCCAGTACAGCCCAGGCTATACCCCCGCAGCTCTGCGCTACAGACCCCCGACTCTATTCACGGGTGAGCATGACGCACGACCAGTCCCGAGGAATAGCACCTGGACCAGCGGGCCATGGTACCCTGCCGGTACCAGCCCACCGAGAGGCGTAAGAGGAGACTCGCCTAGGAGGCCTCTCTTCCAACGCTCACCGATGTGCCAGCCATCCACAGGGTCATACATTGGCACACCGACGTTTCCAGACTTCACCCATGAGAACCGAGCACAGTACACGGAGCTACGGATGTGCTTAGAGACAATGATGGTGGATGTAGCTGATGAACGCCACAAGTATGCTATCCTATTGAAGCACCTGAAAGTGCCCAGAGCGCACAACATAGCGCTAGCTTATGCCACCTCTACGACCCCATACACCGCGGCTCTAGCAGCACTAGACCAAAGATATGGACGTATATGGGATTACGTAATACAAGAGATAAGGCATATTGACCGCCTACCCCCAGCAACAGACAATCGCTCACTAGACGACCTGTCTATCAAAGTACAATCCCTGGTAGGGATGCTGGGGGCGCAACGAGAAAAGGGTATGCACGAACTATACGCAAACTCGAATGTCGAGAGGATTTTAGAGAAGCTGCCGCCCGCCCGACAGGAGCGCTTCAGGCGGCAAAGAGACCACCGTGATCCTAACGGTCCCGAGCCATCCCTCCTAGACCTAGCCGACTTCCTGGCGAGAGAAGTCAGCAGCCTACGGTTGGATACGTTCGTGCGGAGCACACCAAGCTCCAGAGAGGGACCTAGGAGAGCAAACGATGGCCGAAGATTGGTGACTGTCATGCACCAATCAGAATCAGTACCGAGCAGCAAGAACCACAGTACCCCCTCGATGAAAGAGAAGTGGAAGATGGTGTGCCCGTACTGCGAAAAGGAACACTGGTTGTCACAATGTGACCTGTTCAAGAAGATGACCGCTGAAGAAGTGAGTCACTGGATAAAGTCCAACAGGCGCTGTTACCGATGTGCGCGCAGTCACATGGCAGCCGAGTGCCGCCTAAAGAAGAGGTGTAGTCGGTGTGACGGAGCCCACCTAGATGTCCTACACGACAGTAACAGAAGAAAGCCTGCACCATCCAGCAGCACAAAGGCAAGTGTTATGTACATTGACCCCGCTAGCAGCGGGGGCGCCCAGGTGCTCTTAAAGGTGGTCCGCGTAACACTGAGTTACCAAGATAAGGTCATGGACACTTACGCCGTCCTTGATGACGGGTCAGAGAAGACCCTTCTCCTCGCGTCCGCTGCGGCCCAGCTGGGGCTGCGGGGGAGCGAAAACCAGATGACGATTCGGACAATAAGAAGAGATCTAAAGACGATAAAGGGCGAGAATGTCTCCTTCACTATCGCAGCAAGCGGGCAGCCAGAGAGATGGTATAGGATTACTAATGCTTTCACCAGCCAAGAAATAGGACTATCGCAGTACACCTACCCCATCGCCAAGCTGATGGATAAATATGTGCACCTGCGTCAACTACCTATCCCGCTCATAGACGGTGCCACCCCGACCCTGCTGATAGGCTCCGACCATGCAGACCTCATAGTCCCGATAGACCGGGTCCATACAGGACCCAGAGGTTGTCCTGCAGCAGTCGAGACCCGCCTAGGATGGACACTACAAGGCCCCCTCGCCAAGTCTCTTAACCGAACAGCAGCCACTAGCTGCCTCCACTCCAGAGTGACAGAAGAAGACACTACTCTCCTGCAGCATGTCGAGAGGCTATGGACACTAGAGACAATGCCCTTTAAGAACGAAAAGAAAGACATTCGTTCTAAGGAAGATATTTACGCTATAGCCCTCCTCGAGCAAGGGACAAAGAGAGTCACAGTCAACGGAGTGATGAGATACGCAACTCCACTCCTGAGGCGAGAGGGAATGCCCACCTTTCACGCCACAAAAGAAGCGACGGAGCGGTATCTATTGAACACAGAGCGGCGCCTAGCCAAAGACCCCGCTCAAGAGGCTGTGTACCGCGCTGAGATTAACAAGCTAATCACAGCGGGACACATAAAGAAAATTGACATTAAAGAGGCCGATCAGACGACCAAATCATGGTACGTGCCGCACCACAAGGTCCACCACAACGGCAAGGATCGTATTGTGTTTAACTGCAGCTACCAGATCGGATCACAAAATCTGAATAAAGAGCTCGTGCCCGGCCCAACACTCGGCCCCTCTCTACTAGGCGTGCTACTACGCTTCCGCCAGGACAAGGTGGCTATCAGCGGCGACATCAAAGGGATGTTCCTGCAGGTGAGACTAGTGGAGGAGGACAAGCCCCTGCTGCGGTTCCTATGGAGAGAGAGGATCGGAGATGAGCACCCAGCCATCTATCAATGGGAAGTCCTCCCTTTCGGAACCACATGCAGCCCATGCTGTGCTACGTTTGCACTACAAAAACACGTCGCAGAGGACCCAGCAGCAGATGAAGAGGTCCGACAAAGTGTGACAAATAGTTTCTACGTGGACAACTGTTTACAAAGCGTCTCGACGCCAGAAGAAGCCGAGGCTCTTCTACTCAAGCTCCGCGCCTCCCTGATCAAAGGCGGCTTTGATCTCAGGCAGTGGGCCAGCAGCGACCCGCAAGTATTGCGCAGCCTCTCCCAAGATGACAAGGCAGCGAGCAGCGACACCTGGATGGCGACCATCCCAGGAGAAGCCCAAGAAGTGACACTAGGACTAGTCTGGCGCTTCAAAACAGACTCGCTCCATTATAGACACAAACCCCTGACCAAGGAGCAGGGAAGGTCGACGGCAATACCGACCACCAGACGGAGTGTATACAGAACACTCGCCAGACAATATGACCCGTTGGGATGTATTCTACCTTACACCACCAGGGCAAAGATGATTGTAAGAGCGCTATGGGACAAGGACCAGGGCTGGGACGATCCCATACCCGAACACCTTGCATCCACATGGAGAGAGTGGGAGACGGAACTCCGCTCACTCCCAGGTGTTAACATACGCCGCAGCTACTTCCCACCCACAGTGAGGCCAGAGACATGCAAGATGGACCTGCACGTATTCAGCGACGCCTCCGAAGTAGCCTACGGTTCGGTGGCCTACTTGCGTGCCCGAGAGGAGGGAGGAGAAATACATACTGCTTTCATCCTGGCTCGCTCAAGAATAGCCCCACGAAAGCAACAATCTATCCCGCGTCTAGAGCTCTGCGCAGCCCTAGCAGGAGCGCAGCTCGCCACGTTAATCCAACGTGAACTCACCATCCCGGTGCAAAGAACAATCTTGTGGTCAGACTCCACGACAGTACTCACATGGATCCGGTCTGATTCGTGCAGATACAAGGTCTTCGTGGGAGTCAGAGTCACCGAGATTCAAGAGTTAACAGAAGTAGCGAGCTGCAGGTATGTGGACACCAAACACAACCCAGCTGACGTCATCACCCAGGGAATGTCCCTGGATGACCTCACCCGTCACCACCTCTACAGTGACGGACCAGAGTTTCTCAAGCTCCCCGAAGAAGAGTGGCCTACACCCACCCCACGGGAGGCGAGTAAAGAGGAGGCCGAAAACAAGAAACCTATGTTCTGTGGATTGAACACACTCGTCTCCACAGACCCCGACATAGACGATTGCCTCACCCTACAGAGTGCGCAGCTAAAGACATTTCTGTGGCACCACCCAGAGGTTCAGCCCACGACTGACATTTCAGCAGCTGACTACGAAGAAGCAGAACTTCTTCTACTACAACGAGCCCAGAGAGACTCGTTCCCCGATGAGCTAGACTGTCTACAGGGAGCAAAGCCCGTCCCATCAGACAGCAGACTGCTCCACCTAGCCCCCGAGAGCGACGCCCATAGTCTCATCAGAGTGGGTGGTCGTCTGCGGAGAGCCCCAGACTTACCGGATGACGTCAAGTACCCGATAGTCTTGAACAGCCGACACAAGGCCACAGAGCTGATCATAAAGAAATACGACGAGGATGTGCACCACGCAGGGGCAGAGAGAGTCTTCGCGGAGATCAGACGTCGTTATTGGATACTGCAAGGGAGAGAAGCAGTGCGGCGCTTCCAGCGAACCTGTCTAGACTGTCGTAAGTGGCGAGCCCAGCCCAGTATACCCCGGATGGCTGACCTACCTCCCTGTCGCCTCCGACTCGGCGACAAGCCTTTTCACTCCACCGGTATGGACTGTTTCGGCCCGCTGTATATAAAGAAAGGAAGAGGAACCGAGAAGCGGTGGGGTATTGTATTCAAATGCATGACCACCAGAGCGATACATATCGAACTCCTTCCAACCATGAGCACAGACTCATTCCTTATGGCCTTCCGAAGATTCACATCACGGAAAGGAAAACCGTCTACATTATTGTCTGATCACGGGACAAACTTCAAAGGCGGAGAAAGAGAGCTGAGAGAGAGCTTCCAAGCTATGGGCCCAGAACATAAGACCCACCTCGCTCCATCCCAGATTGACTTCCAGTTTAATCCCCCGAACGCACCTCACTTCGGTGGAACTTGGGAACGAGAAGTACGTTCTATAAAGACAGCCCTGTACGCCGTGCTTGGGGCCCAGACCGTGGCGGAAGAAGTCTTAATGACAGTCCTCACGGAGATCGAGGGAGTATTGAACTCAAAGCCCCTCGGTTACGTCTCAAGTGATGTAGCAGATGTCGACCCAGTCACCCCCAACACACTCTTGATGGGGCGGCTGGACCCCGCGCTACCCCAGACAATGTACAGGCCTGAAGAAGCGAACGGCCGAAGAATGTGGAGGTACAGTCAAGTATTGGCTGACAAGTTTTGGAACAGCTTCCTACTCCACTACCTACCGTCTCTACAGACCCGCCAGAAATGGGTGAAAGAGAGAGACAATTTGACAGAAGGAACAGTCGTCATGATTATCGACCAGTCACTACCCCGAGCTATATGGCCGGCTGGCCGCGTAAGCAAAGTGATCACCGGTGCCGATGGAAAGGTCCGAGCAGCTGAAGTGCTCGTCCAAGGGCGGACCTACACCCGACCCGTGGCGAGGCTAATAGAACTGCCAAGGCTCCCCGATACTATCGATGACGACCATGACCCCATGACTTTGTGAACTGACTGACCCTCACAGCGGACATTGAGTAGTGGACAGTGCGGTTAATCTGTCTCTGTTTAGCTAATTAGGTGGGACTAATTAGGGGGCGGCTGTTACGAAGGATCAGATTAAACCGAATATATATATTTATTTGTTGATATATATTGAATAGTATTTGTATATCGTTTGATATCCCTTGTATATTCCTTGTACATATACACGGAATATCCCTTTAGCCTACTATAGCCCATAATAGTTCATTCTCTTATTGGACAAAGGACCAGGCGCCAGGGGACCAGCCCCTGGCGTCAAGTTCAAAGGTACCGACGAGACATGTCCGTACTAGCCCCGGCTCCGCTCAGGGATACGGCTACCGAAATGAGAGTGGCACTATTTGTTCACCGTGCATATAAATATGGCGCAAGTAAATGTAGAAGTCCCTTACCCTTCTTCCCAACTTAGTAACATAACGTGAAGCCTCACCCACGATACGACGTGCGGTGAAGTATGGCCTGTTTGGCCTTAGAATAGCATTGAGACCTCGTGCGAATTAATAACTGAATTGTCAGAGTTTGGCACTGTACCGTCGAGTGCGACGTATTTCTATCAAGTAATAATAGTCTATCGTGTATGGTGCATCGTGCGGTTAGAGTTCTAAAGTGACCAGCATCTCCAACGCTTCCTCGTGTTATCTAGAGTCTTATCCAGGTTGGGCCGACCACATGGCGCTTTCATCCGAGGAGATCTAGGCGAGGACCGAGGGACATGTACACTGGATTACCTACCCGACGACTGCTGAGCCCTATGCGGCTGGAATATATATTTGCTTTGGTACTGTGATTTGTGGAGCGGATAATCGCCGACGCCTGTGAGTGTTGGATTTACCCCCGAGAGGAGTCAAGTTGAGTCGGCGCTCAGAGAGACTGAGGTCGCCTAGCTTCTTCTTCATTGTGGAGCTACAGCCTACAAGAGAACCAAGGTGTATTCATCTGCGGATCAAGAGTCTATTGCACTGTCTTCTGTACTTGAAGTCTCCATAGATATCGTTGACCAGACGGTCTACTACCGACGGCTCTCCTACCCCCCCTACCGGCTTACAACCGGGAGGACCCCCTCCAGAATATCCCGCTATATCATTAGGTGTACCATAGATATAATTCCCTAAGAGCCAGGTTGTATACTTGCTTCCTGCGTAACCAGAGATTGGACATTCAGTGTTGATTTGCCTACGAGTACTCATTTGCCTTACAAGTGCATTCAAATGATAAATGTAAGATAAATATTCTATGTACCTTTTGCTCCATTAAATATTTGATTATTACCTTTGACTGGAACCGATTTCATTGTGGAAAGTGTTCATCATATTTAGATATCGTGTACTGTATGGCCAGTAGTTAAAGTACATAAAGCGGTAGTGGTTTAATGATACCATAGTCAGGGAATTGTACCCCTCAGTTACACCAAGCATACCCCACATTTAGCATAAAACGCCTGACAATTGCATACCCAAAGTAATTTGCGATTTATTATACTTTATACTTATACTATAGCACAGTTTGTTGCATTAATGGAATTATAAAGCAACAAAAAGAAAATTTTTGACTTTTATTGCTGTTTTACCTGTTATAACAAAGGAAAACCTCAAACTCGTATGAAGAGGAGAAAAAATACTGGCTGTGTAGACCTATTTTTAAATAAAACACAGAAGAGGAGACAAAACAAGACAAGACAAGACTTTGAAATAAAACCCTGAACTATTCAGGTATATTTGAGTCCTTCCCTTATTTGTGGAACATTTATAAAATAAAAAGTAGTCCACTTTGAAAAAAGACTACCATGTGTAGACCTACTTTGAAATAAAACACAGAAAAGGAGAAAAAAACACTGGCATCTGTAGACCTACTTTGAAATAAAACCCTGAACTATGCAGCTCTATTTGAGTCCTTCCCTTATTTGTGAAAATCTATAAAATAAAAAGTACATTTTTCGTTGTTCGCAAATTTCGCACCACATATCAGGCATACAGGTAAGCCTGCACCGTTAGTCGTGAAAGCAAATTAATCTGTCCACGCTGAATTAAACCCTCTATTTTCCTCAGACTTTCCTTTTTTTGGATTCATCCATGGTTAGCTTACTGGGGGGTCGGAAACTCAAGATTAGCCACTTGCAGACGGCAGGGAGAGGCGCAGGGTGTGACGTACTGCTAGGGAGCCGCAGCTGATTGGCAGGTTGCCGACCCCTGGGATAGGACAACACGTTGAAGAAGTAAGTTGAATGAAATCTCCCCTTGAGATCATATACAGACTCCGTTATTCTCTTTGTCTTTGTTTATTGGCATACACAGCAAAATGGTTACAATTAGGTTAACACCAAAGAAGCCTGATTACCGAAGTGCTGAATACCGCAGAAGCCAATATCATCTCTTTCCCTGGCATAAAATGGCTGTTCTTTCATATTTAACACCCTCTCTGCTTAAGGTCCAAGTGAAACTGGTGACCAAGTGAATGGTTTTATCTTCTAAAAAAGTGCAACCCAAATCCTTCAGATGGGAGCTTTAAAGGAATGAGGAGGAAATAACCGATGTGGTTCTTGTATAGTATAGTTTAGATATAGCAAGTATAGCATAAGGATATAGAGTAAAAACTGTAAAATGTTTAGTAGTGTACATAGGACCCAGTGCCTTAAATCCATAGCTAACATTGTATTGCACTATCTCAGGACTTTAGCATGTCTATTTTATCATGCCCATTTTATGTCTTTTTATTACCTGTTTTTTATGTCTATTTTATTATTAGTATTATTGCACAATCAAAGCGGGCATGGCCACCCGCATTTCACTGTATGCCCTGGTATGTATGTGACAAATAAAACTCTTGAATCTTGAATCTAAAAACATCCCCTCACAACGGGGCTCAATAACGAAAGGTTATCCTATAACCTAGTTATATGAATACTGGCTGAGCGTCTTGCTCTTTGCCATTATGAGATATCTCTTATCTCCTAGCACATAGGGCTGGGCGATATGGCCTAAATATGATATCACAATATTTTCTGACCTTTCGGCGATACACGATACGCATCACGATGTTTTTATTTTTTTCCCCAAACAATTCATTATGAGGCTTACCAAGACAGTATTTGAGTTTGCAAGCTAACATTAAAGACAAAATAAAATACCCATGCATTTAGCATTTTTATATTATATATTAGATTTAGATTATTGGATTATTAGATTATATATTGCATATATTTAGCAATGAGATATTATATGATTTAGATATGAAATATGATGAATTGAAAATCGGGGACCCTGATGTAAACAAGACGAAAGTCTTTCTCTGGTCTGCATCCTCCAGTCCACTGTTGACTGTTGTATTGAGCTGTACTGTATTGTACCCATGCTGCAATCTGTTAATAACGTTTTCATTCAGACTGCAAACAGAATCATTTTGATTGACAGTCGCGTCTGCCAATTACGTCACACCGCTTGCACCCGCCCTGCTGTTCTTAGCACCAATCGGCAAGCGCGTATTCATTTTTTACTTCCGCCATTGGAGAGCTCAATGACAACAACAATGGCAGCGGTAGCTCGCCGCGGCCGACGTTTAGCTTTTAGCTCCGCAGAATGACTAAACGACTGGAGGCATAATGATTTTACTGCAACGGATGTTATAATAAAAGCCTTTCCATACATCTGTCTGATTGAAAACTTTATTAACAGACCGCAGAATGGGCACAACTGAGTCAGCACGGGCTGAGATATGAACGACTAATGCTTGCTATATCTAGGTCGACCTCGGACGTTGCTATGTAAATACGCTGATGTTATTGAAAGTCTAACTATATAACGTTAATGCCACAAAACGAATGCCTTTGTTATCATAAGTAGTAACTTTTGATGCAGTAGTGTGTGTGTGGGGCGGCGCTGTTCAAAAGTGTCAACGTGTGGACCATATTGACGCGACACAAGCCTCTTGGGCAAAACATCACGATATCCACGATACGTTTAAAAAGTGTATCGTTAATGAACTGTACCCGATATTTATATAATATCGTCATATCGCCCAGCCCTACTAGCACATAATGTGCTCACGAAACAACAAATGCACTCTCATGCATGTGACCAGGCCACGCCCCTGCGTCCCACTATATGACGCCGGACATGGTCACACTCTACCTTCCTCAGAAAGATTTCCAACACTGACAACCCATCCAAGGGACCTCAGGGCGCTAAGAGCGAGACGCTCAGCCAGTATTCATATAACTAGGTTATAGGATAACCTTTCGTTATATTATCATACTGGCCAATCACGTCTCGCTCTTCGCCATTATGAGATATGGGGCAGAGCAGACTCGTGGCCTGACAAGTGTACCCCCTGAGGGCCCGTAAGCCCCAACCAGGGAGGAGGGGAGTCCCGTCCACCCGCCCGTCCTAACAAAGGGGGGGGGGAGGCAGTCAACTCCACCAAAGTGCGAAAAAAGGGGGAACCAGACAGCCCTGAAAACGCACAGCAAAGGCGGGACCACGTGTGACACAGCACCCCGTGGCACACACCAACACACCCCTGCTAGCCCACCAAATGGTGGGACGCAGGAGAGGACCCAGTTCTCAGAACCGCCTGGGAGACAGAACCCCCAGTCACGTCCACGAGGTAAAACCTAACGAAGGGACCCAGGGATGACCAGAAGGCCGCAGCACAGATGTCCTCCACCGAGGCCCCCCCTAACAGGGCAGCAGCCCGAGGGGGGACCTGTCAAGCCAACGTGCAGCAAAAGGCAACGCCCCCGCACAACCAATGTGACAGGTGTTGCTTGGACAGCGCCTCACCCGTTTTAGGGCCACCGTAACAAACAAACAGTTGAACGGAAGCCCTGAGAGCCCGAGTCCTGAGGTAAACCCCCAGTGCACGGACAGGACACGACAGGTGAAGGCCCACCTCCAACTGACTAGCGTGAGGAGGCGGACGAACGCCTGAACCACAATATCCCTGGAGCGAAAAGAGCTCCGGATATTCTTTGTCACGAAGACTGGATTAGGCCTCAGAGTCGCACCGCTATCGGCCGAATAGACAGGCACACAGGCCGCACCGAGAGCACACAGCTCACCCGCGCACTTAGCGGAGGTGATGGCCAAAAAGAACGCAGTCTTCAAAGACAGCTGATCCAATGGCGCCTGCTCAAGAGGCTCAAACGGGGCCTCCGACAACCGGCCCAGGACCAGTTGGAGGTCCCACTCGGAGACAGAGAACGTTCCACAGGCTTGAGACGCCGAGCGCCAAGCAGGAATGTTCCACGAGAGGGTGGCTGAACAATGTTCTGCCCCCACACTCAACCATACGCCACTCCCCAGCTTAAGCCGCGGTAGAGGACGGAGCGTGCGCATACCGGATAGCGTTAACCACAGAATAGTCAAGACGCATCCCCACCAGAATCACACTGTCAGCAGCCAAGCCCAGAGGCTGCCCCAGAACAGGAGGCAGAACAGAGTTCCGCGTGCCTGAGAGAGGGCCCGCGGTGACCACGGAACAGGCCACGGCGGGGCCACCAAGAGCTGAATCAGGGCCGGGGACCACACAGCTGAGCCCCGGCCTGGCGCAACCAGGACCAAGTCCTGCGCTCCCGACGTACCCGCCCCAACAGCTGAGCTATCAGGTGTAAGGGGGGGAATGCATACAGAATCCCGGATGGCCACAGAACCGGTCCCAGACCTGCCCGACTATGTCTGGACGTAGTCCCCACTCGTCAGGGTGAGGACCGCCCCGCGACATCACACCTGCACCCATATTCTCCCTGCCGGGGATGTGGAGAGCCCTCAGGCAGCGCAGATGGAGAACGCCCATAGCCGGTGCCCGACCGCTGCCCGGTGCAGACGGGGGGAGCGCACTCCTCCCTGTCTGACAATATACAACGCGGACGTCGTGTTGTCCGTCCTGACCAAAATATGCTTGCCCACCACAAGGTCCAGAAGGACTGCCTTCAATTCCAACACATTGAATGTAGCGCAGACCGGGCAGCATGGTCTTGCCAGCTGCCCCCTACTGCGTTGGCCCGACACGTCCCCCCCCATCCCATGAGGGAGGTGTCGGTGAAGACCGTGACATGTGACAGCCTGCTGCCCACGGGGACCCCGCTGGTGAGGGCACCAGGCCCTCCGCAGAGGACGAGGTCCCCCAGTACTGACATGGGAACCTTCAGCCGCTTCCACATGTCTCTCACCGGGTCCATTTCCATACTGGAAAAAACAACCTCTGTATCCTCCTCATGAAGAGGAGGCCAAGAGGGACCACAGCAGCAGGCGCATCACGGACAGCGCCGTAACCGTCCTAGGACAGAACCTCCCGAGCGCACCGAGAAACATCCACTTGCCGCCGCTCTGAGAAGGATGCCCATATAGACCTTGAGCTTAGAAAAAGCCCAAGCACTCCACCCGTTGACTGTGAAGAGGAGTACTCTACTTCCAGTCTACAGCAAAACCCAGGCTGGTGAGGCACCACCTGCCTGGTATGAGACCTGGCGATCTACCCTGACCGGCCAAGGACCAGAACGTCGTCCAGAATAAAATCCGTAAACCCCGACGACGCAGAGGCCCCAGCGCGGTCTCCACGCACTTGGTGAAGATGCGGGGAGCCAGAGAGTAGCCGAACGGCAGCCTCTGGTACCTGTATGCTAAGCCCTGCAAAGAAAGCGTAGGTAAGCCCTAGGATGGAAGATCGGGATGCGAATACGCATCCTACAGGTATATGGAGGTGAACCAGTCCCCCACCTGACAGTGCCTAACAGGCGGAAGACGGTCAACATTCTGAACCTTCCATGAGATAGGTCCAGTATGGGTCTGACACCCCCCCCCCCCAATTTCTTGGGCACCAGATAATACCGGGAGGAAACGCCGCACATCGCATCCTCCTTTGGGACCACGATGATGGCTTGCTTCGCTAACAGAGATTGGATCTCGTCGGCCAGAGCTGTCACTGCTGCTGACCCTGACAACAGGGTCTGTACCAAGCCTGAAAACGGAGGGTGGGGTTGTGCAAACTGCAACACAAGTCCCCACCTCAGCGTTCTCTATCCACCTCGACATATGGCACTGTTGTAGCCTTATGTGATGATACTCCCAAGCGCACCCACCGCCACTTGGCGCTGGTCTGCCAGGAACCGTAGATAGGCGGCCCGGTCTCACCCGCTGTGCGTTGCCAATCCTGGACTCGCCAACCGCGCGAGCAGGGTGTCTCGTGGAGCCGGGATATCGCACCCTGACACTACCAATGAGGCAATCGCACCTAAGGGGGGGACCCCGACAGAAAGGGCCGGTTTGATATGGGGGAAGCTGACATCACACTGGGTGACAAAAGCTCCCCCACTGAACATCTCCCCGGCATGGACTGCTGAGGATCTGTTCTGCAGCTGGACATGCAAGGCGTGTGGTCCCCACACTGCCCGATAGGGTGGGTTCCTACACACCGTAGCCCTGCAGTGATATTACTACCACCCAAATCACGCGTGCCTGACTGACCACCGCCGGTCTTCCGGCCGTGGGAGGCACTAATGTGATACCCGGCCTGGCGAGGGCGGGGCTGGGGGAACTCACGCAGCAACCTCCTGGGCCTCGAGTTCCCCCGCTGACAACCTTCGTCGTTGACAGACACAACACCAGGCTCACCAAACACAGACGCAGAACGTGTGGCGTGGGAGCCGCTTGACAGCACAGCATTCTCACGGACAGACCCAGGCCTAGCCAGCAACTGGGTGTCAGCCCCTGTCCCCATGAGAAGCGAAACGTGCGACCGCTTGTGCTTCACTGAAGGCATGCGGCCCACAGCCAAAGGGAACAAATCAGAGCCGCGAGACACGATTGGCCAGTATGATAATATAACTGCGATGGTCGTCAGTTCCTGCAGTGAGAACACATCAAAAAGGAGGTACTTCCTCCAACAGTTCCTGAACTGTGAAAAAGTCCCTCCGGTCCCAAAACACCTACTGTATAGTCAGTGATTGTACAGTTCAGGTCCCAGGTGTCATCATTTGGTCGTCCTCAGACGAGCTTGTCAACAGAGTATCCAGTCTTCTCGGTTGTCCATACATGCAGCAAGCTCCACATAATTATCCATGATAGGTGTGAGTGTGTCTTACTGTTTCAGCAGAATGTTGCTGAAAAAATAACTTGCATGGTCAGCAAACCCTCCAGTGTTTTCCCTAATGTGCACATACTGTAGCAATGGAGGTAAGCCTCTGCTGAAATATTCTCAAAACAAAACAGTCCACTCTCTCCCCTTCAAGGCAAACCATCCTGCAACATCAACGAGTATCGCACAATAACGTTACAGCGAACACAACCATTTCATAGGAATACTACTATGTATCATGCACTTTGCTACTAAATAATCTACCATGCCTATATTACTACCTACTATGCTAATCTGTCTTTACTACTATGCACCCAAGACTGTGGCACCCAAGTTCAACACTGTTTGATGAACATTGTTACTTAGCTGCCAGAGTCGCTGCTGACTTGTTATACACATAACTTGTAAGTCACTTTGGATAAAAGCGTCAGCTAAATGACAAAATGTAAAAGAGTGCAATATCTGTGACTTGTTGTACAACATTTGGAAGATCCATCTGGATATGTTTAGTTTCGGTAAAAGTACCCTCCTTGTCTCAGAAAGTATTCCACACGCACTGATTGTTTATCTCTTTTTACTGGAGGTGGGCCTTGCTATGCACATGGATATCCTATAGGTTGTGTCTTGAGGGCCACGTGATGCGCTAAAGCTGTCAATATCAAAGACCCCTTTGACAGATTCCCTCACATGTATTTTAACGTTAACACAATTCATTGGATCCCCTTAAATAAGCCTCACAAATGGAAGCTATTTCATCCATGAAAATGTCATTACATTTAAGTGCATTAACACTGTAACAGTGTGGTGATGCAGGTTAATCCTGTAAAAAAGGAGTGTATTTTCCTAAATATTGAGACACCTCATATGTTCAGATATGCAGATATGCACAGATATGTACAGATATGTACAGATATGTACTTGAGGCCCCTGCTGGTGCCGGAAGACACATAGGAAGTTCCCGGCTCGTCACACTTTGCAAATCGCATAAAACGTTCTTCTGTACATGGAACATTGTTTTTTTCTTTACCTCCGCTTCTACATCCTGGGGGAACCACTGCCTTCCCACGATTAAAGAGACGGTAAAAAGGACATCAGGGAGGAATCAACAAGCCTCAATATGGCGATTATAATATTATTTTGGTTTCGGGATATGAATTTGAAGAGAGAGAGAGAGAGAGAGAGAGAGAGAGAGAGAGAGAGAGAGAGAGATAGAGAGATAGAGAGATAGAGAGAGACAGAGAGAGAGAGAGAGAGAGAGAGAGAGAGAGAGAGAGATGAGAGAGAGAGAGAGAGAGAGAGAGAGAGATAGAGAGAGAGAGAGAGAGAGAGAGAGAGAGAGAGAGAGAGAGAGAGAGAGAGAGAGAGAGAGAGAGAGAGAGACAGAGAGAGACAGAGAGAGATACTGATACTGTAGTGGGTAATATTTATATATATGATAACATGTGTTGTAGTAGTCTATGAACCATGTGAAGGTCTTCTTGCATGGTCTTATTACATGCTCTTAATACATGGGGCGGAATCCACAAATAATAAATTGCACAGTGCTAATTGCACCCTTACTTACAATTCATTATGAATTGAAAATGGGGGACCCTGATGTAAACAAGACACAATTATTTCTCTGGTCTGCATCCCCTTAACAATTGTGTGTATTGAGCTGTACTGTATTGTACCCATTCTGCAATCTGTTAATACAATTTTGGTGATTGATTGATTGATTGATTGATTGATTGATTGATTGAAAATTGTATTAACAGATTGCAGAATGGGTACAATACAGTACGGCTCAATACACACAATTGTTAAGGGGATGCAGACCAGAGAAAGACTTTTGTCTTGTTTACATCAGGGTCCCCCATTTTCAATTTCAATCCTTTGATCTTTTTCCTCTGATCCCCGTTCTAAACCATCATCCGGATCATTCTATGTGTCCCTGGCGCGTCTATAATTCCCACAAGCAAGTTGTCCTTCCGCGTTGCTCTGATTGGCCACTGACGTTTCTGGTCATGTGACATTTGTGCCAATCGCATGACGAGCAGTGTCTTAGCCCATTTACGCATCGAACAGCCTGCAAACGACCTAACGCCTAGTTTATCAATGGTTAAGCTTAGGCGACTCTTTCGCAGTTGGTTAAGGTTAGAGTTTGGAATCAGGGCTGGCGTTCTATCGCCATGCTCTAAGACAAACACTAACCTTAACCAACTTCGAAAGAGCGCCTAAGCTTAACCGTCCAAATAACTTGCCGTCACACGATTGGGCGCACATGTCACATGACCAGAAACGTCAGTGGCCAATCAGATCGCGCAAAAGTACAACTTGCTTGCGGGAAGTATAGACGCGTCCCTGGCTCATTTGCCTACATTGGAATTGCAATGCCGATCAAATCTCACCAGGTGACAGTATCGCCTACATTTTGAACTCAGAAATAAATGGAGAGGCAATGAATGAAGTGGACTATCGAGACTCGCTCTGAAGGAGAGGAGCTCTTCCAAAGCAATCACTAGCAGATCTGCTTGCCTCAAAAGCTATAGTGTACCGTAAACATGTGTAATTACATATAAACGAGTAATCGCGATCGCCGATGGGATCATTGGAATTATTCTTTTTGGATTACATTCGGGCTAAGGTAAGGACCCCCTATGTCTATTTTACCGAACCTGAAACATGTTTATGTAACGATCACAGTATCTTACTTTACCGGACATAAACCAAGCATTTTATAACGTTCACATTCTCTGTAGTATTTGGGGTTTCAGGGGATCAACCAGAACGGTTTGGGTTTATTGCATATAACACGTTTTGTCTTGCGATATATGGAAAAAGACTGGATTATCTTGGAAATGGGCGATGTTTAGCGTGTAATAAACTACAAACTACAGTGTGTAGAAACAAACTCTTTTTTACATGTTGGACTAGAAATAGTGTCTGTCAAATGAAACATACTATTGTCCTCATAGCTATAATATAGAATATACAATAGCGACCGCAAATATCGTGAAATCTCGCGAAAATGGTCATGAAAAGCTGGCGCTAGACAATGAAGGATGGGGGAAGCTTATGGCGCTCAATGTGATAATATATCAATAATATCAAATATATTGTGGAGCTTTAACTACAAAAAGAATGTGACCAACTAGGGTAATAAGAACATCATAACCATGTAGCTTCCTTCCCTTCATAATTGTCTGATCGATTAGATTACATTCTTTCCCTTTCAGTCGTTTCTCAATAACTTCCCCACCGATATGAAGTCGCTCGACCGCCCGCCAAGAGGTTCACCTTGAGCACCTGTGTTCTGAGAGCCGCCCACGTTCACAGGCAATGTTCCCGGACTGCAGCGGAATGACTGGCAACGATGAATACCCCATTCCTGAACAGGGTTACATTTACCACTTGCAGCCTTTGGCTTGGTTCAAACCGCGAGGACTTGATTCAAACGACACCGCATGACCACAGACAATATTGATGCCATTTCATCCAGCCCACCGCTTGAAAGGGGGTGCGTCTAGGGTGGTGAAGCCAGGCGTTTCAACTTAAGATGGCTGTACACCGGGGGGCTATAGCACACAGTATCACCCGGGTTGCATAAGGGCCCTTGCCTATGTGCATCAAGCCTGCCACATGCCACTAGTTTTGATCTGAGGCTTACCGTGGCTTTTAGAGAGATCTCGGTGGTGAAGCTGCCAGTCTGGTATGTTTTGTGTGTGTGTGTGTGTGTGTGTGTGTGTGTGTGTGTGTGTGTGTGTGTGTGTGTGTGTGTGTGTGTGTGTGTGTGTGTGTGTGTGTGTGTGTGTGTGTGTGTGTGTGTGTGTGTGTGTGTGTGTGTGTGTGGAGGGGGGGGGGGGGGGTGCTTGGTGCTGGCATTGCTAGGGGTTGGGAGTTTGTTTCCCACTGCCACTGGGAATGTTTCTCACTCAAAAAGACTCAAATTATTTATATACACTTTGCTACTAAGTAATCTACCTTGCCTATACTACTGCCTACTATGCACTCAAGACTGTAGCACTTGAGTTCAACACTGCTTGACGAACAATCTTACTGCCAGAGTTGTAGCTACCCTTCCTGCTGACTTGTACATAACTTCAGCTAAACGTTCAGCTAAATGACTAAATGTAAATGTAAATTAAAGGACAAAACTGGGAGACATGCCAGAGATTATAATGATCAGTGACAAAACAGTTTCTAGACCTATCTATCTATCTATCTATCTATCTATCTATCTATCTATCTATCTATCTATCTATCTATCTATCTATCTATCTATCTATCTATCTATCTATCTATCTATCTATCTACATATACACAGACACACAGATACACATGATATACACAGATACACATATACACTATGTGACATCTGGGAAGAGGTCACCCTAGAGGGCGCTATGTTGCCAGCAGATGGAGGCAGAACCCTGACCTCAGGTATTCCCAGCTCCAACCTCCATCACACTAGGGACTAATCACCCGAATTAGTGAAAGAGGCAAAAGGCCTGCATGTTTAGAGTCAAGGGAGAGCGAGAGCGAGAGCGAGAGAGAGAGCGAGATAGAGAGAGAGCGAGAGAGAGAGAGAGAGAGAGAGAGAGAGAGAGAGAGAGAGAGAGAGAGAGAGAGAGAGAGAGAGAGAGAGAGAGAGAGAGAGAGAGAGAGAGAGAGAATATGCTGACAAAACCCCACGGACACACACACCCAAAAGGACCAGCAGGCCTAGTATTATTTAGAGTAGTGTTTCCAAAGTATTTTTGGAAGATTGGAGATGTTGTGATTAGTTACAACATATACACATATTCAAGCATTTATTTATCCTCAAAAAAGGCAGTTGAGGTTTCCCTAACTTACAATGTAGTTGAGATTTACAGGCATATTAAAACGGATGGAAACACAAAAATAGGAAAGGAAACGTTTAGACAATTTGCATATCGCCCCAACAGGTCCACGGAGGACGCCATAGCCATGTGCTGCACACAGCAGCATCACATCTGGACAAGAGGAAGGGGAACTATGTGAGAATGCTGTTCATCGACTACAGCTCAGCATTCAATACCATAGTCCCCTCCAAACTCATAGCCAAGCTCAGGGACCTGGGCTTGAACTATGACCTGTGCCAGTGGGTCCTGGACTTCCTGACGGGCAGACCCCAGGTGGTAAGAGCCGGCAACTGCACCTCCTCATCCCATCACGCTCAACATAGGGGCCCCCCAGGGCTGTGTTCTGAGCCCCCTCCTCTACTCCCTGTACACACATGACTGCGTAGCACAGCGGAACAACAACACCATCATCAAATTTGCTGATGACACAGTAGTGGTGGGCCTGATCTCTGCCAACGACGAAAGGGCCTACCTGGAAGAGGTAGAGAACCTGTCACAGTGGTGTCAGGAGAACTGCCTCTCCCTGAACGTCAGCAAAACAAAAGAGATGATTGTGGACTTCAGGAAGGCTCGGGGGTCAAGGACTACAGCCCCCCTCAGCATCGACGGGGCACCAGTTGAGAGAGTGAACAGTTTCAAGTACCTCGGAGCCCACATATCCGAGGACTTGACATGGACCACGACACATTGACAGTGTTGTGAAGAAGGCACGACAACGCCTCTACTTCCTCAGGCGCCTAAGGAAGTTCCAAGTCAGTCAGAAGATCCTTAGGAACTTCTACTCATGTACAATAGAGAGCATCCTGACCGGCAACATCACCTCCTGGTTTGGGAATAGCACTGCACAAGACCGTAGCAGACTACAAAGAGTGACACGTTCAGCCGAACGCACAATTAGAGGGGGGCTTCCCACCCTCCAGAACATTTACAACAAGCGGTGCAAGGGAAGGCTAAGAGAATTATTAAGGACTCGAGCCACCCGAACAACTGCCTCTTTGAACTGCTGCCGTCAGGCAAGCGATACCGGAGTCTTATGGCGAGCACAGAAAGACTCAGAAGGAGCTTCTATCCCCAGGCCATCAGGCTGCTAAACGAACAATAATCGCTAAACGAACAATAATCACTATGCAACAACCATCAAATGCACACAGCACACACACCCACACGCACACACACACTCACTCAAACAAACAACACACTGCAGCACCCACTCTCCACACTTTAGATCACACAAACACACTTACACTTTATATTTATTGATAAAGGATTTGCACTACAACTCGTACACCTACTGTGAATTGTACCTAAACTGCACCTTGTCCATTTATGCCTTGCACTATATAGTATTGTATATTAGTACACTGCACAGTATTGTATATTGTATGGTAACTACGTCTACGAACATTGTACATATGTCTAAACTGAACACTGCGACCTCTTTTTTTTCTTCTAATTTTTACTATGTTTTTATTTCATACTTATCTTGTCATGCACAGTCTCTGGAGCGCAACAGTAAGAAGCATTTTGTACAAAAGTATTCTGTACTTCTGTATGACAACTATTAAAAAAAGAAAAGAAAGAAAGACAATGAATGAATAGGACAACAATACAATCACAGTAGAAACAATTGGGTTTCTAAACTGTCCATAGGTTAGCAGGGTATTGATTTTTAGCGAGAGTTGAAGATCATTCCCAGAAGACGGGGCATTAAAACAAGAGGCTGACTTACAGAGCTCAGTCTGCACTCTGGGGACCTGGAGCATAAGCCAGTCATTTGAGCGAGTCAGATAGGGTCCATAGTTCCAATCTAGCAACATTGTGATGCTCCATGGACGTATATATATACACACACACACACACACACACACACACACACACACACACACACACACACACACACACACACACACACACACACACACACACACACACACACACACACACACACACACACACACACACACACACACACACACACACACACACACACACACACACACACACACACACACACACACACACACACACACACACACACACACACACACACACACACACACACACACACACACACACACACACACACACACACACACACACACACACACACACACACACACACACACACACACACACACACACACACACACACACACACACACACACACACACTTCCTGTGCCCAAGGACAGTTCAGTCAGTATGTTCTTCCTGTGCCCAAGGACAGTTCAGTCAGTATGTTCTTCCTGTGCCCCAGGACAGTTCAGACAGTATGTTCTTCCTGTGCCCAAGGACAGTTCAGTCAGTATGTTCTTCCTGTGCCACAGGACAGTTCAGTCAGTATGTTCTTCCTGTGCCACAGGACAGTTCAGTCAGTATGTTCTTCCTGTGCCCCATGACTGCCCAGTCAGTATGTTCTTCCTGTGCCCCATGACTGCCCAGTCAGTATGTTCTTCCTGTGCCCCATGACTGCCCAGTCAGTATGTTCTTCCTGTGCCCCTGGACTGCCCAGTCAGTATGTTCTTCCTGTGCCCCTGGACTGCCCAGTCAGTATGTTCTTCCTGTGCCCCTGGACTGCCCAGTCAGTATGTTCTTCCTGTGCCCCTGGACTGCCCAGTCAGTATGTTCCTCCTGTGCCCCAGGACTGCCCGGTTGGTATTTGTGAACACACATCATTCTCTCCTAAAGCCAGTAATCAGGAGTGAACCCCCTGAATTGGTGATGTTAAACCATACAAATGGTGAGTATAAATTCAGAAAATTGGGCATAGTTTTCTGACTCATAGGATATAGACTGTGGGTACAAGCATGCCATTGGCTGACTACTGATCCTCCCCTTCCGCTGTCTGCCACACTATTTTGAAAGGGCACTGTCGCAGCATCCTGGGCTTAGCGCTGCCCACAATGACTCTGATTGGATTGAAGAAATACAAACAAGCCAGAGTGTTTTTTTTCTCCAACCTATACTGGATTGATAATATGTTCAGTGAGACCTCTCTCCGGTGCTGGCACAACGCTAACATAGTGCGGAGAGAGAGGTATGGTGATACAGGACTATGCTTTATTTATATATATATATAACCTGCAAAGTCATGGAATGGGTGAAATATAACTCAAAGTAGGAAAGAAAAGTGTTTTGTAATTTTTTTTTTTAAACCAGCGAGTGGACAAACAAACAAACGCACCAAAAAACAAGTCATCATCAGCAACATGTGTTTTGTAATGTCCAGGAAGTGATTGCAGGGCTCCTATCTATGGCAGACAGACAGACAAACACTGTAGCCACTCAGGAGGGACGGTAAATATTAGCTGTGGCTAAAATAAGGCTCAGGGAGACAGCAAGGACAAACGTATCACTCCTCCAAACATAAGGAAGATGGAAATGAGTTGGGTGTGTGTGTGTGTGTGTGTGTGTGTGTGTGTGTGTGTGTGTGTGTGTGTGTGTGTGTGTGTGTGTGTGTGTGTGTGTGTGTGTGTGTGTGTGTGTGTGTGCGTGCATGTGCATGTGTGTTTGTGTGCGGGGGAACTGCAAAAGGCTGCATGCTGTCAAATATGTGTGAATGATAATGGGTGAAAGACAGACAGACAGACAGACAGACAGACAGACAGACAGACAGACAGACAGACAGACAGACAGACAGACAGACAGACAGACAGACATAGAGATAGACATAAAGATAAATGATTAAAGAAAAAAAGAAAGAAAGAAAGAAAGAAAGAAAGAAAGAAAGAAAGAAAGAAAGAAAGAAAGAAAGAAAGAAAGAAAGAAAGAAAGAAGAGGGATATGGACGACATATGAAGATAAAACGAGACAGAGAACAACAGTTTCTTTGGGAAGATAACATCACAACTATTAAGTTGGAAGGCAAGCATACAGACTGTTTGTAACCCTGCTGTGCTCAGGCTAATCATCAATACTAGAGATACAAAGATAACGACAGTGAGAGAGATAGAGATAGAGAGAGATAGAGATTAGAGGCAGATAGAGATAAATGATGAGAGGCAGAGTAGATAAACGGAGAGGAGGGGAGAGAAAGAGCTGAAATAGAAGGATAAGGAGATAGAGAAAATAGGAATATAGAAAGAATGGCAGGAAGAGAGATAATACAAGAGTAAAAGTGAATTTCTCCAAGGATATTGCTATGCCTCTGTTTCAGACAGTGTTCCGTACAGTGTGGCCTTTTCCCACTGATGGTTAAATGAAAACGTATGGGTTGTGGATTGTGTTATCTCCACTCCCTCCTCTTTCATCCCCCACCCAAGGACAAGACACACAAGGAATTCATGAGTGTATGAGTGAGTGTCCTCGCCCGCTGGTTTTTCATCAGTGCTAATATGTGAAGTGATTGGAGCGCTCTGTGGTGATTGGAGCAACACTCAACAGACTAATTTAGCATCGAGGGTAATTATAAGAGATGGATGGTTCTGAGATATATATATATATATATATATATATATATATATATATATATATATATATATATATATATATATATATATATATATATATATATATAGAGATATATAGAGAGAGAGAGAGATATAGAGAGATAGAGATATATATATATATATATATATATTAGTGCTGTCAAACGATTAAAATATTTAACTCGATTAATCGCATGATTGTCCATAGTTAACTCGCGATTAATCGCAAATTAATCGCATTTTTTTTTTTTTACCTTAAACAGATCTTTTTCAAGTTCCAAGTTTTAATACTCTTATCAACATGCGAGTCAACAAATGCTTGCTTTGTGCAGCCATTTAACACAAAAGGATGACCCTCATGCATTGCAAATTTGCATCAAATTCAAAACAGAGTGATGCACAAAATAACTTAAAAGAAAATAATAATTTAAAACAATGAATAAAGTGTGCATGAAATAATAGGGGAAAGAAAACGTTAGGAACTTGTTACATTCACACACACAAGGGCTGATTAATCACTCACCCCCCTCTCTCCCTCACACACACTCTCCCAGCTCTTTTTCTCTTTTGCCCCTTCCTCATCTCTCTCACCCCCCTCTCTCTCTATATCTCACACACACACACACACACACACACACACACACACACACACACACACACACACACACACACACACACACACACACACACACACACACACACACACACACACACACACACACACACACACACACACACACACACACACACACACTTCAGAAACAAACATAGTATCAATGAGAGCATCAATAATACACCTGAGTGAAGTCTAGTACATTTTTTTTTTTTTTTTTTTTTTTTAGTTAATCTTGAGTTAAAAAAATTAGTGGCATTAATAGAATCGGGAGTTAACGCGATATTAACGCGATATATTTGACAGCCTTAATATATATATATATATATATATATATATATATATATATATATATATATATATATATATATATATATATATATATATATATAGAGAGAGAGAGATAGAAATACAGATAGAGATAAAAATAGAGAGCAAGAGAGCACCAATTAAAAATACAATTGATACAACTCATCAATAATATTATATTTCCATAGTGTTGGAACTGGAACGGTAAAAACACGGTCCCTCTTTGTTTAGAGCCTGAACCGTATGCCTGAACCGTGCACATAAAAGCAATTGGTCGGAAGATCTGAGTAGTCTTGTGCAGAGTACATTTACATTTAGTCATTTAACTGACACTTTTATCCAAAGTGACGTAAGTATGTAGTTGTAGTAATATGCATGTGCATAGTATGACTGCATAGTAAAATACATTACAAAGGTTAGTAGTTTTCTTTCCTACATTTAATATACGACTAACTATTACTCTGTTGGCTTTAACATTTAGCATTACATTTCTAAAGAACACATTAGGATTTGATTCATGTATCATGATTTATAATATTTTTTCAGATATTGATTGAATAAGTGTGTTCTTAGTCGATGGCAGAACATTGGGCGGGTATCAGCTATCCTGACTGGTGGGAAGTTCGATCCACCATTGTGGAGCAAGGAAACAAATGGCTGTGTATTGCTGTGTTTGTATCAGGGTGGGAATGATAAGCAGACTTAGACTCATGAAGTCCATTCAAAACACATGTGATAAGATAAGATATGATAATATGTTTATATTTATTTATATTGTCCCTGTAGGGAAATACATGTGTTGCTACAGTACAATATGGCAAGGGATACAATCTGTTATAATAAAAACATACATATATAAAAGATAAACAGATGAAAAAGGTGAAAAGGGGAGGAATAAACAAACAAATAAATTACAATAATATGAAGCTAAACCACTTGTAATTGTAGTAGTACATGGGTGAATATCATTAGTAGGCAGTAATATAGGCAAGGTCGATTCCTTAGTAGCAGAGTGCATACTAGTAAAATAGTTTGCTGCAGCCGCACCCTCTCTCTGGAATCCCCCCCCCAGCCACATACAGACTGCCAACACCCTACGGCCCTTTAAAACAGACCTCAAAACCCACCCTTTCACTCTTTCGACTATTAACTGTTTTTGTTTTGTTTTGTTTTGTTCAGTTTTTTGTTGTTTACACTGTGAAGCGTCTTTGAGCACTGTAAAAGCGCTATATACATGTAATGTATTATTATAAAAGACAGTACAAAGGTTAGTATATATGTTTTTCTTGTTTCATTCCAGATATTGATTGAAGAAAAATTGGGCGGGTTTCGGCTGTACTGACTGTGGTGGGAAGCAAGGACCGAAAATAGCTGGTTTCTCCTTGATGACCCTCCCGGAGCTCGGATATGAGTGGGTCTGAGGTGGCCAGAAGATGCAGAGTGGAGGGGTCTTGAGGGTGTGCAGTTAGAGACCATTGACCAGAGGTATTGGGTATCGGGAGAGTATCGGGTTATACATACAGAAATATAAGTGTGTCGTGTCGTGTCGTGGGTTGGGGGAGTTCGGCGATGGGGGCTGGTTTTCGACTATGGGGGAGGTCTGGGGGAGTTTGGTTGGAGCCTATGGCTTCGGCTGGACCTTTCCCAGACCTTCCCTGGAGTTGGCTGCTGGTCACTTGCGTGTGCTTTGGTGGATTTTGGTTGGTCTTCGTCGTTGGGCTCCCTCGGTTCACTGGCGTTTTGGGGTTCCTTCCACGGGTCTGGGTGGGGCTCGCTGCAACTTATGCTGTGTTCTGGGGTGTCCCAGTGTTGTCTCAGACCGTCCGGGTCCTATGTGTCTTCTAATTTGACCGCTGTTGTGTATGTCTGCTTGAGTGTTTGGAGTCGTGGCTCCTTTGGAGTGGCTGCGGGTCCTGGAGCGTGTGGCCTGTCATTCCCCTGTGCAATTTGGGGGTGGGGTCAAATTTCACGTTTCTTTAATAGTTGTCATACAGAAGTACAGAATACTTTCATACAAAATGCTTCTTACTGTTACGCTCCAGAGACTGTGCTAGACAAGACACGACAAGTCGTGGGATTCGCATGGTTTTCCTAGTGGCAGCAGGGGCGCCGGGACCGGGGGAGATGGAGCAGCCCGCGTGGGTGGCATTCCCGTCGCCGTGCATAGCGGTGTGAGTGGTGGGTGGGCTGTTTATGTTTTGCTTCGGTCATGACGTGCTTTATTGAGGGGGGGGGGGGGGGGGGGGGATGTGGTAGGGATTGATGTGTGGGGTGTTTGGGGGACTGGCTGTTCTGGGGGGGGTTCACATGCCTTCGAGCAACATTGTACTATTGTACTTATGTTATGCCTATTCTTATGTTTATGTTGCACTACTTTTATTGTCTTTTATACCTATTCTTATGTCTGCAATTCATGCATTGTTTTTTTAGTCTGTCAATTGCGTGGTGATTTTATGCCTATATGTTTATTTTATACTAATTGCTGTGTGGCACTCTGGACTGCGGTCCATGTGTGAAAAGTGCTATATAGATGGCTATTAATATTTATTATTATTATATTGTAAAAATATATGCATTGAAATCTCTGTAAAGTAGCAGGCACGTTGGAAGGGGGGGTGCGGGGGGTGCACCCCCCGGTCCCAGTGACAGTCCCACTAAATCTCATAAACGTCAGAAAGAGACAGAGCCGACAGGTTCAGCCTCAGCATCAGATATTGAAGAGTTAACTGAGTCTGTTCCCCTATACCCCCCCTCGGGCGCCAGGGGCTTCCACTGAGGGGTGATGCAAATAGGGATGGGGTGTTATGGCAGCTGATGATGGAAAGAGTGCGCACCGAGTCTGATCCCGAGTTGAAGAATTGGCTCCAAAAGAGAGACAACAAAATCTTACAGCTGTTTGCCCATGATATTCAGCGACAAATTAGAGGCAAAGCATCCAAAAGCCCATTATTTGGCTTGAGCGCTGACGGAACCACTGATGTCACTGGAAAAGAACAATTCTCGTGTAATATAGAGTTTGCCGATTACAACTTGAAAGCTCAGAACTTCTTTTGGGGTTTTTACAATGCCCGGCCCAGACACAACAGCCGAGACGCTGTTTTTGTGTATAAAAGACATTCTTTTACGCCTCGACCTGCCCATGGAGAGGCTGATAGGATACTGTTTTGACGGGACCAGCAACATGTCTGGGGGGGTACAGGCTAGCCGCTAGACTAAAGGAACTGTGTCCCGACTCTGTTTTTCTCCACTGCGCAAAAAAAATCTCAAAGGCCGCACCCCCTACCGATTTAAAGTTCCAACGTGCCTGATCATTAGTGACTTTGAGCAGAGCGGTTTCAGTACTGCAGCTGGTGAAAACCAGTTATAAATGGGTCAAGATGCATACAATTTTATTAAGCTCATGTTTCTTTAAAACGGGTGGAATCCAGGCTTGTTTGAAATAGTTTGGGAACAAACCGGAGAGAGACTAATGTACTATAGAGAGAATACATTTCTAATACATCTTTGAAAAATCTGGGACGTATAGTGTGAAGGCCACATGAGGATAAGTCCAATGTCTGACACAATATCAAGCAGATTATTCAGGGTCATAGGAGTAGATTCACTCAACAATGTGGGAGAGGCATCTGGATAAGGTATACATGAGGTAGGGGGCACTATAGAGGCTTTGATACCCTTCCCAAAAAGGTAAGCAAGTGTGGAGTATAACGTGGCGTACAATATGCTCTGAACAGAGACACGTTCACTCCATCTGTACACATACTAAACCTGTGTGAGTGTTCGCTTGTGCATACATCCTGCGGCATTGCCTGTATATATCATCATCTGTCATTTGTTATGTAATGTCCAAGATATTTTACCTTTTGACAGACCACAAGATTATTTTCGGACAATTTAAAGTCAGGACATTAGACATTTGTCCTCTTTGGATCTACATATTAAAACAACACTCTTACTGGCATTGTATTTTATATCATATTCAACCCCTTTATAGCAAGTCTCCCCCTTTTCATGAGTAGATTATAAGGAGACGATAACTCCATCACATCGCAGAGGTGCAGGTGTGTTTTATTCCACCAACGTTCTGCTCTTCTACACTATTTTTAGTTGCCGAGTGTCATCCCTTAACCAAGGTGAAGGATCTGCAGGGCGCGATGTTGCGTGCCCTAACGGCAGCAATGCAATTTAAACCTGACAAACATCAGACTGATCAACCGAGTCATTCACGTCATGTGACCTGAGTTCTACTGAGCAGAGAAAACGGAGGGAAAATGATCAGCGGATCTCATTAAAAGGTGTTTAAATAGGTGTCAATTATTTGTGTTAAAATAGGTGTTCACAGAGTTACCAACTCTCACACGTTGGGGGGTGAGACTGACACAAATGACCCCCTCCTCATGCTCTCATGCCACACTGTTTTTCAAGCTGTCAAATCCAAAACGAACACAAAAGAAAAAGAAAAAAGCTTCAGGCTATTTTTCCTGAATCCTTCATCCTCCACCGTTGATAGTGTGGCCCTGATGTGTCAGGATTGGGGGGGGGGGGGGTGTAGGACACACACGCAGACACACACAAAAAGGGGAATCTTAAAAGTGAACACTGAAATCGCTGAGCGATGAGAGGGTGGGAAAACACAAGAATAAAATTAATAAAAATAAAAACTGTAGGAAACACAAAACACCAGTATAAAATAACTGGGTAAAAATCCAAAAATAACCACCACTGCCTAGCAGTTGAAAACAACAGGAAAAGCAATAGCACTAGAGACAGAGAAAACCCTAGAAGTATGAGCTTGAGACACTCCTCTACTATTGAGGGAAAAACATGAAATGGACAAGCATCCGAACACAGTCAACCAAGCCTACTTAAATGCACTGCACACCTGACACCAAACAGGTGGCAATCAAGCCCACACACCTGCCATGCCGCATGGCAATTAACTACAGAGGCCAGTGATTGACAGCTGTCCCTCACAGAAATAAAGCCAAAGCACCTTAGAATAAGTAAGGGATTGTAGTGGGCACTTACATGGGCACTTACCTGGACGGGACATAATCCACCTACACTGTCACTTTAAGGACACAGGGCATCCGGGGTATCTAGAACGGCCATATTAACGCTTGACTTTGTTTGTTGTGGTATCCATGGCTATGCTATTAAATGATGCACACTGATGTGTGGTCAAAGAAACTTCACTCTCTTTGGTCGTGATTTCCCGTCTCCTACATTGGTGAACCTGACGTTCTTGGACGCTTTCGAGAACGATTGAACAATGGAACAGGCAGTCGCGCTGAAGTTTATGGAAGCAGCAGTTGCGCTGAAATTGCCAGAGTTCTGGGAAACGCAAGCTACTGCATGGTTTGTGCAGGCGGAGGCGCAGTTTGCAATAAAGAAAATAACGGAGGATGACACTAAGTACTATCACGTTGTCGCTGTGCTGGGGACTAACACGGCAGCCAGAGTGGTGAGTCTACTCACAAACCCTCCGGCGCACGATAAATATGGCATGCTGAAGGCACACTTGTTGAAGTGTTTTGAACTGTCTGAGGTGGAACGAGCTAACCGGCTGTTTTCATTGCAAGGTCTGGGCGACAGTAAACCGTCCGAGCTTATGGATAGGATGTTGGCGTTGATGGGAGAACATGAGCCCAACCATTTTCTCTTCCGACAGCTGTTCTTGCGCCAGTTACCGGCTCAGGTAAGGGCTGCCTTGGCCACCACAACAATAAATGACTGCCGTATGTTAGCCGCGGAGGCGGATACGTTATTTTTGGCCAGCCAGCAGCAACACTGTACGGCCGTGTTCTATCATGACCAACCCTCTACCTCTCACCATGGGGATTATACCGTCGCTGCTGCGGTGGCAGCCCCTCGCCAGCGAGGGAGAGACACTGGCTGGTGTTTCTTTCACACAAAGTATGGAGCCAGGGCTAACCAATGCCGTCCCCCATGTACTTACAAGGGGCCGGGAAACGCCCGGGCCGGCGCTCAACAGTGGCCATGAGCGTTGGTGGGGCCGGCAGGCTACTGTTTATTCGGGACAACATCTCAGGCAGGCGTTTCATGTGCGACACAGGGGCACAGAGAAGCGTGCTGCCTGCGTCAAAGGGTGGACACCCTGGCCGACGGGCATGGGCTCCCTATGGAAGCTGCCAATGGTACTACGATCCGCACGTATGGCAGTAGGCTAGTGGAGTTGTGTTTTGGTGACCGGCGGTTTAGCTGGAACTTCATTACTGCTGATGTGTCTGTGCCCCTGCTGGGTGCTGATTTTCTGTGTGCCTATGGATTGTTGGTGGATGTCAGGAACAATCGATTGATCGACGCCACCACCTTTTGTTCATTTGAATGTACTGTCGGGGCAGCGCCTCCTGTGGGTTTGTCTAACATGTTGTCTGTTACAGATGAGTTTCACCAGCTGCTAGCTGAGTTCCCTGTCCTTACCCAGCCCACTTTCTCGTCCTCCACCAGTAAGTACGGTGTGGAGCATCACATCGCTACGGCAGGTGCGCCAGTCTACTCCCGGGCTCGGCGCCTAGATCCTGCCAAGCTGGCCGTGGCCAAGGCAGAGTTTTCCAACATGGAGAACCTGGGTATTATCCGTCGTTCTGACAGCCCATGGGCCTCACCCCTTCACATTGTCCCCAAGGCTGCCGGCGGGTGGCGCCCGTGTGGCGATTACCGCCGCCTTAACGAGGTAACCACACCGGACCGATACCCGGTTCCACATATTCAGGATTTTTCCACCCACCTGACCCGGAAGCTCATATTTTCAAAAATAGATTTAGTTCGAGGTTACCACCAGGTGCCGGTCCACCCAGCGGACATCCCTAAGACGGCGGTGATTACTCCCTTTGGTTTGTTTGAGTTCTTGCGCATGCCATTTGGGCATAAAAACGCAGCACAGACATTCCAGTGCTTGATGGACTCTGTGTTACGGGACCTGCCTTTTTTGTTTGTCTACCTAGATGACATCTTAGTCGCCAGTACCACCAAGGCAGAGCACTTGTCCCATCTCAGGACCCTTTTCCACCGACTCAGTCAGCATGGGCTCATAATTAACCCAGCTAAATGTCAGTTTGGGCTGTCTAGGATCGATTTCCTCGGGCACCACGCCACCAAAGATGGGGCAGTTCCCCTCCCATCTAAGGTTGACGCCATAGCAAATTTTCCACTGCCACCCACCATCAAGGCTCTGCAAGAGTTCCTTGGCATGGTACATTTTTACCATCGGTTTGTCCCCCGGGCTGCTCAGCTAATGCGACCTCTTTACGAGGCTCTCAGGGGTAAAATCGCCAAACATGTGGTGGACTGGACGGACGAGAGACGCAAGGCGTTTGTCGATACTAAAACCGCCCTGGCCAATGCAACCAGGCTGGCACACCCACTTCCCAACGCCCCTGTTGCCATCACCACTGATGCTTCAGACTATGCTGTTGGAGCGGTATACGAGCAGTGGGTGAGTGGGGCTTGGCAGCCACTGGCGTTTTTTAGCCGACAGCTTTGTCCTAATGAGTGCAAATATAGCACTTTTGATAGGGAGCTCCTCGCCCTCTATCTGGCCGTGCGGCATTTCCGTTCCCTGCTGGAGGCTCGTTCGTTCACGGCATTTGTAGATCACAAGCCACTCACTTTTGCTATGGCTAAAGTAAGTGAGCCATGGTCTGCCCGTCAGCAGAGGCACCTGTCATATATCTCAGAGTTTACCACGGATATTCAGCATGTCGCAGGCAGGGACAATCTAGTGGCAGACTGTCTCTCTCGGGCCTTGATCGGGGCCGTCAATGTTGGTTTAGACAATGCACGCATGGCCTCAGACCAGGTTTCCGACCTGGACGTTCAGGCCTACAGGACGGCCATCACAGCACAGGATGTGGCATTTAATGAGGCTAACGGCACACTCCTGTGCGACGTTTCCACGGGGCGGCCGCGACCCGTGGTGCCCAGCAGTTGGAGACGTCATGTTTTTGACATCATACATGGTCTCTCTCACCCCGGTAACAGGGCGTCTCAAAAGCAGGTGGCAGCCAAGTTCATTTGGCACGGGCTGAAAAAGGATGTGAGCGGGTGGGTTAAGACCTGTGTGATGTGCCAGCGCGCTAAGGTACACCGCCACATTAAAGCTCCTTTGGCCCAGTTCTCCGTGCCCGAAAGGAGGTTTGACCATGTGAATGTGGACCTGGTGGGTCCATTGCCCCCATCGCATGGTTTCACATACCTCCTCACGATGGTGGACAGAACCACTCGGTGGCCAGAGGCCGTTCCGCTGTCATCCACAACGTCCACTGATGTGGCTCGGGCGTTTATATATACGTGGGTGGCCCGGTTCGGTGCTCCGTCTGACCTTTCGTCGGACCGTGGACCTCAGTTCACCTCTGAGCTTTGGTCCGAGATTGCCAGAAACTTAGGCGTGAGACTGCACCGCACTACCGCTTATCACCCGCAGGCTAACTGTTTGTGTGAGCGGTTTCACCGGTCCATGAAGGCTTCTCTCCGAGCTACCCTTAGCGATGGTAGTTGGGTCGACAGGCTGCCGTGGGTCATGTTGGGTCTCAGGACCGCCCCCAAGGATGATCTCCAGTCATCGTCGGCTGAGCTGGTCTATGGCCAACCGCTGCGGGTCCCCGGGGAGTTTTTACCTGACACCACATACCCCTGGTCTGCGACCCAGCAGCGCGTTTCAAACTTGGAGAACGCTAGGGCATTTGTGCCGGTCCCCACCTCGCAGCATGGTTTGCCACAGACTCGTGTTCCACCCGGCCTCCAGGCGACGGAATACGTGTTCATACGGCACGATGCCCACCGCGGGTCCTTTCAACCCCCCTACGATGGCCTGTTTCGGGTCCTACAGACGGGAAGTAAGACCTTCGTGGTGGACATTGGCGGTAAACCGGAAAATGTCTCGGTGGACAGGCTTAAGCCAGCTCACTTGGATGTGGATCACCCCGTGGCACTCGCTCAGCCCCCGCGGCGGGGGCGACCTCCCCGTGTTAAACCTCGTCACCCTAGGTCGCTTTTTGAAAATATGAGTCCCTCACCGCCCATTAGGCACCTTGCCCCCTGCCCTCCCCGCCACCGCAAGGCCCCAGGGGGTCCCACGGTAGCTCATATGCCGGCTCCAGTTGTTCGGAGCCGTTATGGTCGGGAGGTCCGTCTACCGACCCGTTTTGTGAGTTAGTAGGGTGAATTCTGGGGGGACATATGTAGTGGGCACTTACATGGGCACTTACCTGGACGGTACATAATCCACCTACACTGTCACTTTAAGGACACGGGGCATCCGAGGTATCTAGAGCGGCCATATTAACGCTTGACTTTGTTTGTTGTGGTATCCATGGCTATGCTATTAAATGATGCACACTGATGTGTGGTCAAAGAAACTTCACTCTCTTTGGTCGTGATTTCCCGTCTCCTACAGGATAATGTATATATATAACGAGGTCATTGTCGCAAAATAATTGACAGAGTTTAAAATACCGAGCCGCCTCGGCGAGGTGTTTTAAACGTCAGTGAAGGTCAATTATTTTGCGACAATGATCGAGTATAGCTATACATTATCCCGCTTATTACATTACTAACTTACTAACAATATACCTAATTCATTTTACATCGACTCGCAACAGTAACACTGGTTCTGGCTCCGCTGATTGCTCGTCCCAGCAGCTTCCCCGGCAGCCGGCAGTTTGCACTGATGTCAGTGGGCTTGATTGCGAACAGCTGCGCACAGCGGTCATTATTGTGGGCTTGATTGCGAACAGCTGCGCACAACGGTCATTATTGTCCCACAGCGGTCATTATTGTCTGATAACTGACCTCTGACGCGCGCTATTGACCAATCACAAGCAAGCATTTCGGCGAATGTGAAAACGCCATGTAATAAACTAAAATAAAACTGACATAAACTGTGATCCATCACATTACCAGCATTATCAGTCAGAGCTGCTGCTTGCTGTGGTGTGCATTGACCATTATTCACAATGGGTGGAAATGTGTCATCAAACAGCACAAGTACAATACCACAGAAATAAGGTTGGCATCCAACCAGAGTGCAAATGTAATTCATACAGTATTTGATCTGCAACGCCTAGTTTGACAGGAAGCCAACATGCCAATATCAGTTACAGCACCTTTTAAGGATGCAAGAGTGAACTGTGAACAGTACATTTTGGGGAAGGACACGCTACTTGAAAGGCAATATAAAACAAGACGATTCATGGTAAGATACCACATATTTCATGTGAGAATGCTGTTCATCGACTACAGCTCAGCATTCAATACCATAGTCCCCTCCAAACTCATAGCCAAGCTCAGGGACCTGCCAGTGGGTCTTGGACTTCCTGACGGGCAGACCCCAGGTGGTAAGAGCAGGCAACTGCACCTCATCATCCATCACGCTCAACATAGGGGCCCCCCAGGGCTGTGTTCTGAGCCCCCTCCTCTACTCCCTGTACACACATGACTGCGTGGCACAGCGGAACAACAACACAATCATCAAATTTGCTGATGACATAGTAGTGGTGGGCCTGATCTCTGCCAACGACGAGAGGGCCTACCTGGAAGAGGTAGAAAATCTGTCACAGTGGTGTCAGGAGAACTGCCTCTCCCTGAACGTCAGCAAAACAAAAGAGATGATTGTGGACTTCAGGAGGTCGGGGGTCAAGGACTACAGCCCCCTCAGCATCGACGGGGCACCGGTTGAGAGAGTGAACAGTTTCAAGTACCTCGGAGCCCACATATCCGAGGACTTGACATGGACCACACACATTGACAGTGTTGTGAAGAAGGCACGACAACGCCTCTACTTCCTCAGGCGCCTAAGGAAGTTCCAAGTCAGTCAGAAGATCCTTAGGAACTTCTACTCATGTACAATAGAGAGCATCCTGACTGGCAACATCACCTCCTGGTTTGGGAATAGCACTGCACAAGACCGTAGCAGACTACAAAGAGTGACACGTTCAGCCGAACGCACAATTGGAGGGGGGCTTCCCACCCTCCAGAACATTTACAACAAGCGGTGCAGGGGGAAGGCTAAGATAATTATTAAGGACTCGAGCCACCCGAACAACTGCCTCTTTGAACTGCTGCGGTCAGGCAAGCGATACCGGAGTCTTAAGGCGAGCACAGAAAGACTCAGAAGAAGCTTCTATCCCCAAGCCATCAGGCTGCTAAACGAACAATAAACACTATGCAACAACCATCAAATGCACACAGCACACACACCCACACACTCGCTTAAACAAACAACACACTGCAGCACCCACTCTCCACACTTTAGATCACACAAACACACTTTATATTTATTGATAAAGGATTTACACTACAACTCGTACACCTACTGTAAATTGTACCTAAATTGCACCTCATCCCATTTCTGCCTTGCACTATATAGTATTGTATATTAGTACACTGCATAGTATTGTATATTATATGGTAACTCAGTTACGTCTATTCTGCATCGAACATTGTACATATGTCTATACTGAACACTGTGACCTCATTTTTTTTTACTTCTAATTTACATACTATACTATGTTATTTTATTTCATACTTATCTTGTCTTGCACAGTCTCTGGAGCGTAACAGTAAGAAGCATTTTGTATAAAAGTATTCTGTACTTCTGTATGACAACTATTAAAGAAACTTGAGATGAGTTAACAGTTGAACCCACAGTGAAAACTACATTGAGGTGAGAGAGTTAACAGATGAACCCAAAGTGAAAACTACATTAAAGTGAGAGTTAACATATGAACCAACAGTTAAAACTACAATGTGATAAAGTTAACAGATGCACCCACAGTGAGAACTACATCAATGTGAGATAGTTAACAGATGAACCCACTGTGAAAACTACATCAATGTGAGATAGTTAACATATTAACCCACTGTGAAAACTACATCAATGTGAGATAGTTAACATATTAACCCACTGTGACAACTGCATCAAGGTGAGATAGTTAACATATGAACCACAGTGAAAACTACATCAATGTGAGAAAGTTAACACATGAACCCACAGTGAAAACAACATCAAAGTGAGAGTTAACAGATTAATCCACTCTGAAAACTACATCAAAGTGAGTTAACAGATGAACCCACAGTGAGAAAACGACATCAATGTGAGAGAGTTAACAGATTAATCCACTCTGAAAACTACATCAAAGTGAGTTAACATATGAACCCACAGTGAAAACGACATCAATGTGAGAGAGTTAACAGATTAATCCACTCTGAAAACTACATCAAAGTGAGTTAACAGATGAACACACAATGAAAACAAAATCAAAGTGAGTTAACAGATGAACCCACAGTGAAAACTACATCAAAGTGAGTTAACAGATGAACCCACAGTGAAAACTACATCAAAGTGAGAGAGTTAACAGATGAACACACAGTGACAACTACATCAAAGTGAGTTAACAGATGAACCCACAGTGAAAACTACATCAAAGTGAGAGAGTTAACAGATGAACACACAGTGAAAACTACATCAAAGTGAGTTAACAGATGAACCCACAGTGAAAACTACATCAAAGTGAGATAGTTAACAGATGAACACACAGTGAAAACTACATCAAAGTGAGTTAACAGATGAACCCACAGTGAAAACCACATCAAGGTGAGAGAGTTAACAGCAGTGTTGTGCTAGTTACTGAAAAATAGTAACTCAGTTACTTTACTAGTTACTCATTTCAAAAGTAACTCTGTTACGTTACTAGTTACTTACACCCAAAAGTAATGCGTTACTGTGAAAAGTAACTATTTAGTTACTTGAAGAAGAAAAAAATTGCTCCCATGCAGCCAGATACAGATACTCAAAATTGGTTGATCAACTTGACAGTTTACATTCACATCACTGAACTCTGCTAAGCAATGTGGTCTAGATACAAACACAAATCTGACACAAACACAAATGTCCCGACGTAATAAGAAATGCACCGTGCCTAATTGCTCGGGGAGGTTGAGCGCAGGCACGTTTAGGTTGCGCGCATGCACGTTTAGGTTCTAGGTTGAAAATAAGTGCTTGATGATTCGGAACAGCCTTGATATCTGTCGCCGGAGCGTTTCATTATAACAGTCTTGCAACGTTGTTTAAGATATCAATCGTGCATTGCAACGTTAGAATAGTTAGGATATCAATTGTGCATGAAATGACTATATTTATATTGTTTGATTAGTATTGATGAGATTCCCTGGCAGATTTGTAGTCAAAATGTGTTGATCAACTTGAGTTTCCATTCATTTCCATTCACATCACTGCACTCACCAGTGTCTGTCGAGATGTAAAGTTAGTCCTGCAGCCCCTTAAACATTTTCTTTATCTCATTTCCATGTTGTTTCCATGGATTCTCTCTCCAAGTAGTTGAAAAAAGTTTACCGTCCCATTTGCTGTGTGTCGCCTCGTATCATTCTACGTGGGTGGCGAGTGGATTTGGATGAGTCCTCGTAGTTAACGTTAGACTCCAGTATCTTTGAGCCAAAACACAAATGACATAACTAAAACGTTATTTTCTTTTCGCTCGACAGAAGAGAAATACGCGAGTAGCTGCCTGGGCGCTGCCATTATCAGTCAGGCTCAGGAATAGTAAACAAAACACGCCCCCAGCATAGCGTTTCCCCGCAGCCAGGCAGACAGGATATGAGGATAATAATAATAATAATAATCACTACCGCTCGCTATCAATCTATGCCGTATATAACGCAGTGACGAACCATTCAGTAACGTAAGTAGCGTTACTGAATTTCAAAAGTAATTAGAGTTAGAGTACTAGTTATCGCCAAAAGTAACTTTGTTACTGTAACGCGTTACTTTGTAACGCGTTAGTCCCAACACTGGTTAACAGATTAAGCCACAGTCTCGTGTATGGGATGTGATACATACAAGCTGTTTCAAATCAAATGCTGTGTGTGTGTGTGTGTGTGTGTGTGTGTGTGTGTGTGTGTGTGTGTGTGTGTGTGTGTGTGTGTGTGTGTGTGTGTGTGTGTGTGTGTGTGTGTGTGTGTGTGTGTGTGTGTGTGTGTGTGTGTGTGTGCGAGTGCGTGCGTGCGTGTATTCTATCTCACCGGTAGCTGTTGTGTGCGTATTTCATCCACCATTATGGACAGACACTTGGTGAAGTCAGTCAGGTCCTGATCAGCAGTCTCTATTAACCTGCAACCCTACACGCATGCATGCACGCACACGCACACACACACACACACACACACACAAACACACATTTTTATATTAAAAACAATATCAGCGTGTCTGGGAACGTCAAGGTAGTGTAGTTCAACATACAGTGTCTGTCCAGCAATAGCAATAGACTAACTAATAGACATATTCTTATTATTATGGGGTGTTTTTGTTACTCAATGTGCACAGGTCCCACACCATTGGGATTTTTAAACAATAAATCCAGAACAATATGAATGTAAAAATACTTAACAGATGTTAACTTCATGTAATCAAGACATGAATGGAATAAATCATGTTTATCTTGAACAATACAAATTAAACAATATGGAGGCAGACAGTGAAGGTACACACTACACAGTGAACCTTTTCGTGTAATTTGTACTTGTTTTCACTTATAATTTCCACACTTTCGGGTCCATGTAGGAGGGCGGGGGGGGACACACACACAGTGTGCACTCAATGAAAATGTGTTCCTCTACATGTTCTTCAGAGAAAATTAGTCTCAGGTTAAAATAATAAATAAGTGTATGATTTGTCTTTTAGTGAACATTGAAAAGGGGTCCCAAAGAGCGGAACACCACACAACAATCTTATAAATGGTGTGTCTGACTATTAACTACCAACACCTGCACAAACTACAACGTATGACGTATATATTGCCAGTTAACTCATTCAGTGCCGGCCATTATCATTATCCTGTTCTAGCTATGCCACATTTTAAAGATAGGGGTGTGTCACCTTGAGAGCTATATCTATATTCTATATTATAGCTATGGAGACAATACTATGGTCATTTGACAGTCAGTATCTTCCGTTGAACATGCAAAAAAGAATAAAACATTTCCATGTATACGTGCACGTGTTATCCCGTGGTGAATATTGTATAATTTCAGAGTAATCCGGGTTCATTCCTGAAAAGCTGAGTTATAGGGCGCTACGTGAATTCGGCTAAAAACATTGTCGTTTCATCCCTGGACACACTACTATTTCCAAATCAAATGTATATAATAGGTATTATGTTTCATCATAAATGCATGTTTCTGATGCTTTGATTGCCAGTAACGGCATTAGTTTTGAACACCACACACGCTGATCAGCCGGATCGATATGAAATCATTGCAGGATCAAGGTGGAATAGACGTCAGATAGTCCTTACCTTTGATCAGAGCTATTCCAAAAAGAATATTCCAATTGTTTCATTGCAATTTCCAGTATTGGTGTCCATCTGGTCCACGACATAATCCGGCACAACACATGCATCGAGTGTCCTGGACACGTTTCAATGTGATCGAGTGAACCTCTAGGCTTCCCTGGACAAAAAATCTACGTCCGGTGGGGTTTAAATGTAACACACGGTCTGGAACAGCACCTAGCAGGAGCTGGCCGGTACTGCACCCTCTGGGTCCCAGTATGCCTTTTAACGGCAACATACAGGTCCGTGACATTGAATAGAATATAAAAATCGAAAAAAGCTAAAACTATCCAAAAACGTATATACGCGCTGAAGGGCGGCTGGGTGGCGTAGCGAAGATTGTGCTTGTCACCAATGTAAGAGACTCCGGTCTCGAATCCCGGTGTCAGCATTGCCTGCGGCTTGGGCCAGTCGTCATACTATCTCAATTGACAGAGGTAGCGGGTGGAAGTCGATGGGTGGGGATTGTACGTTGTGGACAGCGACTCCTACAGGTCGGTTGGGTGACGCGAGACAGGAAGTATCGGGGGCAGTGTGAGCCTCCCACGTGTTACTCCTCGCCACTGAGAGTCCGCGCTGTCTGGTGAAAAGATGCGACAGGCTGCCTCCTCGTGTACCGGAGGGGACACGTGATGCAAGGCTTCTATCTTCACTACAGCCAACCAGTGGGAGGCATAGTCTAGCAACGTTAAAGACAGGGGAGGGGAGAATTGGGATGGGAGAAAAATAGAAAAATAAGGAGAAAAAGTGGACCAAAAAGAAATATATAAGCGCTGAACGGTTGGCGAGCAAACGCATATATACGTGGATGGCGCAGAAAGTGTTAAGGTACGGGTGGCGGCTAAGTGGCGCAGTGGGCAAGGCGCTCGCCACTAATGCAGGAGATGCTGGGTTCGAGCCCAGCTCTCGCCGTTGCTACCAGCTTGGCTGGTCGTTCATACTAACACAATTGGCAGTGTTAGGGGTAGGAAAGCTGGTGGGTGGGGATCGGACGTTGTGTACGGCGACTCCTACAGGTCGGTTGGTTCGCTTGTACAGCAGAATCAGGAAGTAACGGGGGCAGCGTGAGCCTCCCACGCGTTACTCCTCGCCACTGAGAGATTGCGCTGTACAGGTGAAAAGATGCGACAGCTGCCTCTGTGTACCGGAGGGGACACATGATGCAAGGCTTGGTCCTCACTGCAGCCGACCAGTGGGAGGCATAGTCTAGCAACGTTCGAGACAGGGGAGGGGAGAATTGAAGGGAGAATTGGCGAGGCGAAATTGGGATGGGAGAAAAATAAGGAGAAAAAGTGGATAAAAAAAGAAAGTGTAAGATACCTTGCGTACGTATACTGCACCTTGTGTATACTGTTTACCTTTACTCTTACTCATAGTATATATAATAGTATAGACTATATAATAGTATAACTCATAGTATGCCGATTATAAATCTGTATTGCCTATATTTATTGTGACATAATTATAATATAACCGATAGGGCATACATACCCTGATGTGCACCTTTGTGTACACTGTTAATTTGTCTATAATTTTATTTGTGTGTGTGTGTGTGTGTGTGTGTTAAGGCTGAGCCCGAACGTTCGAACGTTCGTTCGTTAAGCTGAAATTCGGACTTTAATTAATGGGTTCGAACGTTCGGTGAAAAAAAATAAAGCAGGCGCAACGACGGTGAGGCGATGTGAAGCGGCGCGTCCCCAGAGTGCCGAGTCGCTCGGCTCAACCAGTATGGTCTCTGCCGGGCTGTTGCTGGATACTCAACCAGAGCTCTAGTCTCAACCAATGCAATAGAACAATTTTGATTGAATGACAGGCGATTCTGCCAATTACGTCACACCGCTTGCACCCGCCTCTGCTGTTACCACCAATCGGCAAGCGTTTATTATTTTTTTTACTTCCGGCAATGCCGCCATTGATCTGCTTGAGAGAAGCATTAACGTAGCGTTAGCTCCCCGCCGAGGAAGTAAAAGTCGTAACAAGGTTTCCATAGGTGAACCTGCGGAAGGCTCATTAATGAATACCAGCCTTTTTCGGCCACGGAGTGCGAGCTTCATGGCGGGAGGTGGTTGCGTTGGAAACAACTCTGGCCGAGGCGGCAGGCGTGTTGGGAGCCCGGCGGGACCCCCGCGCCGGTGTCTCTCTGTCTCTCTGCCGTCCCCCGTTCCGAGGTAGACTGTGGAAGGAGCCGAGGCGCGCGCCTCTCTCCTTCCCGTCGACCAAGAGTGAATACCTGTTATTGAACGTGTAACACTAACTATATAACGTTAATGCCACAAAACGAAAAAAAAATGATATAAAAAAAAAAATGTAATAAAAAAAAAATTTTATTAAAAAAATTACAAAAAACGAACGTTCAAACGTTCGTTCGATAAACCCTGGCGAACGTTCGAACCCTAAAAACAGGGTTCGGGCTCAGCCTTAGTGTGTGTGTGTGTGTGTGTGTGTGTGTGTGTGTGTGTGTGTGTGTGTGTGTGTGTGTGTGTGTGTGTGTGTGTGTGTGGTTGCAACACAGGTAGAGATGCAGTGTGGGTGCGTGTGTGTGTGTGTGTTTGATTGATTGATTGAATAGTTTATTGATTTGAAAATCACACATATACATTTGATCACAATATGAAACAGGTGTACATTTCTCCATTTACCAATAGGATTCAAATGTCAAGATAGACCGCGCTCTCAAAATTCAACATACATTTACATTACAGTTACATAAACATATTAGTCATGTGACTAAATAGTTGATTGTTTACATAATTGCATATGCATAAATCAAACACTTTAACACATTCGGGGCCACTGGGATGAGTCTAATAAATCTCTAGAGCAGGGGTCCCCAAACTTTTCAGGCCGCGACCCAAAAATAACGGGGTCAGAGAGCCGCGACCCCCACTATTATAGGAGGTAACAAAAAAATTTAAATGTTTAATTATTATTATCATTATTATTATTTTTTTATAAATGGAAATGTATGGTTGAAACATGCACACGTTCAAACGCACACACAATAATAGTAATCATTCAGGCCAGGAAATATAGTGCAAAATATAGCCCCAGTCAGGCCACTTTTTAAGCAGGGCTAGCATATGTATGATTAGCAACAACACTGATTTTGATGGATTTTCAGTTTTTTTGTAATGTCAGATTGAAAATAATACAATCTTTTATTCAACTTCAGCCCTGATCATAACACCACATATACATTTTATAATTCTAACCCTTTAAATGCCAGTGTGTGGGATGGCATATATTTGCAATATATCAAATGCAAAGTAGATTTTTCTGGGGGGGATTATTACAGGCTAGCATGTGTCAATGACTAGCAACAACAGTTTTTTGTAAGGGTCCCGCCTCCACCAATCACATGCGGCTCCTTTTGTGTGTGTGTGTGAGAGCAAGAGAGAGACCCAATCCATTATTATTATTATTATTATTATTATTATTATTATAGAGAGAGAGAGAGAGATAGTTCTCCAACTTGTGAGTTGCAGTGATCTCCTGGTTGTTCCCCACATAGGTTATCTAACTATTGCACTGCTGCAACTAGAAACACTGTCCTGGCCTGCTTCTAAGTTCAGTGGCCTGACTGCAAAAAATAAAATAATAATTATTATTTTTTTTATTATTTTTTTTGGAAATCATCTGGCGACCCCACATGAGGGCGGCTGGCGACCCTCATGTGGGTCGCGACCCCGACTTTGGGAACCCCTGCTCTAGAGGACCAGCAAATGTAAACAGACGTGGGGCTGTTTGTAGAGCTAAATCTATACTTTATAGTATTGCTATCTGTCCATTCTCATTGTCAATTGAGTCCATAAACCGTCCCTTCAAAATGGCTTAAAGAAAAAAAAATGTATCAATACGCTCTAATTTTATAGCGCCGTGAATATAAGCGTTATACGGCATTTGGTCTAGTATATTTCCTGGAAGGCTAGATAAAGGGCTAATAGCTACTAACGTTATATCCAATGGCATTTCCGTTATACAGATGCTACAGTTAAAACTCAAACTGCATATGATCGGCACAATCCTCAAGCATGTATGCATGAAAGGGGGGGGGGGGGGCGGGGGACGTCGTTTCTTATTATTGATTACCAATAACCGTGTTCGTCTAAGTAGCCACATAGGCCGATCGCCTAGATGGCTATCAAAACAATGCCCGATCGGGTTGTACTTTATGTGAAAAAGATCTTACCATGAGCCGGTTGGATCCCCCTGAGCATTTCCCCGTTATTGATAGCCATCTGGTAGATCGATATGTCCATTGGCTGATGATAAATCCCCTTATTGCATAGTGAAATCCGCGCTCCAAAAGGTATTCCGTAGAACAGACAATATCTATCGCTTCAGATGAGTAGAAAACTACATTAGAGATCCAAAAAAAAAAAAGACAACTTCTGCCACAGGGAACACTATATTATCGCGATAGCGCCCCTAAGAGGATCTGGCCGGTATTGCACTTTCTCGAATTCAAAGAGTAGGGTACATCTGCAGTGCAGCTCGGCGACCTTGAATAGGTTATTCAAATGGGATAAAAGCCAAAACAACTTGCCACGGATATATCCGTGCTTCTTCTCAATTGAAGGCTTACTTGTTGCCTGTCGATAGCGACAAACTCCGATCAGCGGTTCTCGAGTTACATGCCGGTATTTGAGGCTTGTGCAAAGTAAACGGTATTGCGCAAAATACCACTCCCGACTCTTGGGGCTCTAGTTCCATCAATCATTTTGCGATCTCGATAATTATTGTGGAGGGTTGTAGCCAATGAGTGTGGCTTTCCAATGATACCCCATGTGGGGATGAATCTAAAAAACTAAAAGAAAGTGAGTTTCTTTTGTTCTTGAGTTTTTATTTTGTACACAGTTTACCAAATTTACTCCTAATCACTCATTTCTGAATGGATCTTTATGAAATTTGGACATGTACTACATAAGGCTTCAGGCTATGGGTCCATATGGATTTGTAAGCCATACCACCTTCTGGGGAAATACTACCTCTGGACTACTAACTACTACACACTAGGGGTGTAACGGTACACAGAAGCATCGGTTCGGTACGTACCTCGGTTTTGGGGTCACGGTTCGGTACGAGTTCGGTACAACAGGAAAACAATATTTATAATGATTATTATACATTTATAATAATTATTATAATTATTATTATTAAATATAATTATTTTTGATTAAGTTATACTTAGTTCCACCTATGCTTTCCATGGTAGTCAGTGATAACGGTGTCATTCTGTGTTCAGGAATCCACTTAATTGCCTACTGCCCCCACCATCCACAATGTATACTTTCACTTCCACTTATGGAGTAGATTCAACTGCACGTGAAGCAGAGAAAGAAGACTCTAGAGAAGAGATGCCATGTTACACAACAATGGCAGATGATGTATAAATATTTTGGATTTAAACACTGCAGATCGACTGGAGAGAAGCTCAAAGGACTAGTCCAGATCAGAAAAAGTATGTTTGCATGTTTTATTTTATCAGTTGTGAGGGGAAGTAGCATTGAAGAACGTTGGTGTGTGCGTGTCTTTCCACATTGGTTAAAGGTCAACCTCCACGTTGTATTTTTGTTCAATAAACAATGTGGACTAGGCCAACAGTGGCTTTCATGAAGAAGGGGGAAAAAAAGTATTGAAATTGACCCAGTTTTAGCGTTTTTATCAAACATTTTGTCTGCCCAACACAATCACCACGCACGTGCATATTTTAATCAATGGTTCATAACGTGCGTGTGTAATCGAAATGATCGTCACAACAGGTGCAGGACAACATGGGGCTCACCAGGGGGCGCTGAGAGTCACACAGCTAGTGGCAGGCAGAGAGCCTTGCTACCATAGATATATGCTTGCTACTACTAGCCGAATGGAAATGTATGTTTCACCTCACTATTGCTCCGTGATTATAGCCATCCATCCATCTCTAAAGCTAACCACTATTTGTAAAAGCCACAACCACGTTACCATATTTGTAATAATGTAAATCATTGTGTCGTTGTACACATATTGTGTTTATAACGTTAGTAGATAACATAGCTTAGCTTGGTAGCTATTGTGCTAACAACATATCCCGACATCCGGCTCGCTGGCCGGCATGAACGGCCGACCCAAAATGGTTGTCTCCTCTCTGTACACCCCGTCCCCACGGGTGCCCTGCCGGGGGGCCCATGGACACGACGGCGGCGGCAGCCGTAGGGTGCTCGAGCCCGTAAAGGCTAGTGTTACACGATAGCTATGAGCTAACTAGCGCTGCGGGCTCCGGCGCCCTGCGGCCGCCGCTGTTGTCGAGTCCACAAGCTCCTCCGCGGGGACGGGGGCACACAAAGAGGAGAGAACCACCCGCAGGGACGGCGGGCTATAGGCTAACGTCAGTGAGTGTAGTGGTCCCGACTGCGTGTAGCAGGGGCGGCGGAGATATAGGCTAACTGTGATGCACCGAGTGAGCCACCATTGATCTAGTACTATGACCCGGACGGACATAAGGCATACGTTTCCTGAAGTGACGTCACGGCCGTGCTAGGTGCTAGCGTCTGATAAGCTTTTAGATTCGGCTCATTAATATGCACCTGTTGTCCTGTTGTGACGTCGGCGTTTGATAAGCTTTTTTGATTCGCGCGTGCATGTTATTCGTGCATGGACCTTTTTAACTCTTTCAGAGTGGCATTTCCGGTGTCAAATGGAAAAAAATAAATAATGAAATTATATACCAATGATGTAAACTACCCATAATTGATCAGTAGGGTTTAACCTGGAGGTTGGGCTTTAACAGTATTAGGCAAACAAGAAAACGATGAACATGATGACTATTGTCAGCCTGCTGTGTTACAAACATATAATTCATTCATGGTGTTCGTGCATGTTGTTGTTCTGTCGGCTTGTCATCATGCCTTTAGGCTTCAACGTTCAACGTCTAAATGTGGCAATACAAGCTTGATATTCAACGTTAAATGAATGACCTTGAGCATACATTTGTAAAATGTGCAACCCTAGTTCCACCTAGTGGTATGAGATGTATTCGTCATATGGCTAGATGTACCGCACCATCCTTTGCCGTGCACGCACGCACGCACACACACACACACACACACACACACACATAACCCCACCCCCTATATGTCTGCCTCTCTCATCCATCTCTCCCTCTCTATAGAAGTCACCCAAGAAATGCCTTTTCTGAGAGGCAGAGTGTCATGTTTCAGGCATAGTGTCATGTTTCAGGCATTCCTTCAGAGGTTTGTCTCAAACAGTGAATAATGCTGCATAAATTAGAGAGAGAGCAGAATGACATCCACACGGAGGAGGATGGAGGGATGGGGGGATCGATGGAGGGGGATGGAGGGAGTGAGGGGCTGTGGGGGATGAGGGAGAGAGGGGGAGGGAAGGATAGATAGAGATGAACAGAGGGGAAGGGGGAGATGGACAGATGGGAATAGAGAAGGAGGGATGAAGAAAGATAGGGAGGGATATGGGGGGATGGGGAGAGGGACATAGGGGAATAGAGAAGGAGGAATGGAGAGAGAAAGGGAGGGACAGATGGGAAGGGGGAGAGGGACAGAGGGGAATAAAGAAGGAGGGATGGCTATAGAAAGAGAAGGAGGGATAGAGGGATGGATGGAGGAAGGGGGATATAGGGATGGAGAGACAGTGGATGGGGGATGAGGGATAAAGGGGGAGGGAGAGAGGGAGATAAAGAGAGGGATGGATGGGTGGACTGAAATGAATAGATGGAGGGCATGAGAGAGAGAGGGATATAGATAGGGAGGGAGGGATGGATGGTGGATGTGATCAGACACAACACAGTGAAAATGTTTGCGTGAGCAGACTCTTAACACTTTGAGCCTAGGGGTCGCTATGGGCGTTGGGCCATTGCGTGCCAGCGCTTTGTTCAATGTGAATAAGTTCCGGTGTTTGCAGTGCTGAACCTATATTAAATATTATATCTATGGATCTAATAAACATGTCGATTGTCAGTGAGTTTCTTCCGGTCAACATGCAAAAAACAGATAATTTTTGCATACATACATTTCCGTTTTATACCGTGGTGAATATGAGTATAGTTTTAGAGTGATCCTGTCTAATCCAAACAAACTCCAGCAAACAGTGGTTCAATGCATTTCCTTAGAAATCGTGCCATGTCTCGCCTGATTATAGAATCATTCTGAAATAAAAGATAGATTATCAGTATTATGTTTCATCATGCATGCATGAAAGCGGGGGGAGGAAAAGCCGCCCTCCGTGCATTGATCGCAGCCAACGGCACACACAGGGACCGAAACTAAAGCCCGCCGCCCGCCAGGGGCGGGCTGTTTTTACCTTTGGCGCATGACACTTAGAGGGCTGCCCGCCGTGTGGCGTGTAGACGTGTAGTGCATAACTTCATAACGATACTCTTGTGCGAGTACAGATTATAGCCGCTCGTCTTTTTTTTCTCCGCCGCGAGATCGTTAAAAAACTACAAGTCCCGCATCGCACTAGGTCCAATCACAGTAGAGTGACGTGACTGGTTTCATGAGAAAAAAAGCAAATGACCAATCGGAAGCTGTTACATCCCAATGTATATATTCCCCAGTGTGTGTCTCCATGTGTGTGTGTTCTACATTTTGTTTGTTTCCTCCCTCCAGCCATTGTTCCCTTCACCATTGGTCAATTCTTCCATTATTGCAATACAGCACCGATTGGTGGATGGCTTCAGACTCCAACACTCAATCCACACCACCCAATCATGGATCACCCCAGCACCTGTTAAAACATGGCTTCTCACTTCAGTCTCTCTCTCTCTCTCTCTCTGGCATGAGGCTAGGCATGTTGTGTTTTTGGTAAACCTGTAACTTTGACAGTATTGCATTTCGTTTATTGCCTTTGGTGCTTAGTAGTAATTTCCTTGTGTGTGTATGGCCGCAGAGAGAGCATTGTTAAGTTATAGTTTGTTTTTGTATATATTCTGCCTTTGTTTCTGTATAATTAATGTGTTTTTCTCTCTTTCTCAGGAAGCACAGATGGGGTGAGCTGCCATTTCCTTTTGACATTGTTTTCTCCTGTTTTGGTTAGGTAAGAGTAGTTTAGGTAATGTAATCTCTTTTACCATAGATTAGATTGTGTTTATTTGGAGTATAGTGGTGTTTGTTTGTTGTTTTGGCCTGGGCTCACCCCTGAGCTACATGTGCTTCCTTTGCCTCTATTCAATAAATATCATTGTTGTTTACAAACCTGGTCCATCTTTTCTGTCAACCAACTGTTATGTTACAGCCCTTTACCCTTAGACTCACAGGGGTCGTAACAGAAGCTATCTGGCTTGTTTACGTCATCTGCTCTAGTCTATATCGGACCTCCAAGAGCTAACGTTACTGTTTAAACAATGACCCAGTCAACTATTCACTTTTAGTTTAATACATGACGAGGCATTGTCTAACGGTATCTAGCTGGCTAGCTACTGATAGCTGCTGATATCAACAAATGCTCCAGCAATAGTCTACTCAAGTGCATAATACCTCCGGTCCCTCGTTAGCTAGCTTAGCTAGCTCACGTTGATCCATATGTCCCAGTAAACTAAATTGTCTTAACGTTATCTACCGGGCTAGCAGTAGCTACAGATAGCTCCTGATATCAATGTCTTATAACATTGATTGAATGCGTATTCTAGCTGAGGGCATGTTGAATGTGATTTGACAAAAGAACGGTAACGTTATAAATAGGTCCAGCTGCATCGCCGGAGAATCCTTGCATGCTGAATGTAGGGTCTAGCTGAATATAGGGTCTAGCTGCAGTGCCGGAGAATGCTTGCTGGAGCTGGAGGCTACTCAAGTATACACACAGACAGTGGAGCTGTTTGCAGATAGCAAGCATTTTGACTTATTGCGTGGTGGCGATGTCTCGCAGATAATACAACTACAAGTATGATTATATAATATATATTTTATTTAAAAAAAAAAATTATATAAAATATATATATATATTTTTTTAATCAAAAAAAATTTGGCAGGTAAGAAATATGCTTGGCGGGTAGACTCTTCCCATCTACCCGCCACTGGCCGGTGAGTCAAAAAGTTAATTTCGCTCCCTGGGCACACACACACACTGTGATCGCTGCGAAAAAATCATCAGATCAACGCAAGATTGGTAACATATAGTCCTTACCTCGTCTATGATGTACTGCAAAAAGAATAATCCAATTATCTGATCGTCATTCCAAATATTGATCGCGGTCGTGTGTCCAACGTTTATCCACCAAAACACATGAATCCACGGTGCTCCAGTGTCCCCAATCCGTGTGTTATAACATTACTCATGCCCGAGAAGGAAAACCCAGACCGGACTTCTTAGATTGATGCACAGCCCAAGCCAGAGGGATTCCAATGATGTGCAATACCGGCCGCAAGGCGTTAGACGGCGGTATTGGCCATTTGCGATCTCAGAGTCATTCCCAATAATAACATCAGGCTGGATGGATGAATTATGAATGGATATAGTGAATAAAAAATAACGACCAAAACCCGACTTTTCTCATGATTGGCGCTCAACCACTGGCGAGATTTCGTCCAGAACTTTTTTCGTCCTTGGCGCCCAATGTGTTAACCATGTATGAGAGAGATAGAGAGAGAGAGAGAGAGATAGAGAGAGAGAGAAAGAGAGAGAGAGAGAGAGAGATAGAGAGAGAGAGAGAGAGAGAGAGAGAGTGTGTGTGTGTGTGTGTGTGTGTGGGGGGGGGGGGGGGGGTCCGAGGGAAGAAACAGTTGTGATTGGAGGATCAATAAAATAGGGTGTGGCTTGATATACATCTATTTTTCACATACACACATTTAGAATTAAGCAAATAAATGGAGTTAATTTTAGGCTTGGCATAGAAGCCTTCATCACACATCCAATGATTGTCAATAAATGTTTTTTTGTTTCAACTCTTTGGGCTGTCCCCTCATAGCTGATGATCTTGGTCTTAGTCAACCAATGTTGTATGTATTAGTTGATGCATATGTATAGTATGCTTGTGTCCATGAATGAGCTATTCCCTGAAGAAGAATAAAATAGATAAGATGAGCATATATCTACATTACAACAGGTGGGACTGAGAGTCATTAGCAGGTCATCGTTGTAAAAGAGTACTTGTCCACTCTGTGAATTTGATTTGATTTGATTAGATTCAAATGTACTGTCATTATACAGCACTTCAAGTCAGGTCAAGTCAAGAGTTTTATTTGTCATGGCATACAAGTATACAATGAAATGCGGGTGGTCTTGCCCGCAACAATGTGCAATACAGTAGTACAACATATAATAGAATCCAATAAAAACAACATTGTGCAATAGACAGGTAATATACAGGTAATATAGTGGGACATCTCGGTATCTGTACATAGTTATTTACAGAGCATGTAGGACATGTTAAGTACAGTACAGGTACATATATAGTATATATATATGTATATGATGTAACATGTATATGCTGTAAATATAAATATAGTGTGTATATACGGTATATACAGCACTATTGTACATGCTATCATACAGAGTTATATGGGTAGACTATAGCATGAGGTAGGTAGTTACGATTATTATGATTACTACGATTACAGTGTAGGGAAGTTGTAGACAGTGAAAGCAGTAGGTAGGTATAAATTGAGTAAATGCAACAGAGTTCAAATATCACATTAACCTTAAAAAGCAAATGCCTGTCTCGATATGAGCAAAAGTATTCTGGGACGACAATGTCCTTTCATATACAGTAATTTAAAAAACATAAACGCCGGGGGTGAGGAGTGATGTATCACTAATGACCTCTGGGGTGAAACAGAAAACAGTCTAAGTCTACGTCTAAATGTCTACATCCCACGGCCGCTGCAATAACCAGACATGATACAGACTGAGCGCTTCTTGGGAGATCCTGGAATTGCATCTGAAATAGCACTTTCCGCTTCCCATTATGAAGACAACGAGCCCATATGCGCTCTCACATTACGGCGGGGCCAAGCGGAGCGCCGGGACCGAATGAGCATATCTGTTATGTATATTGAGTTTTCACAAGTCCAATTCCCTTCCGAAACATTCTGGAGACGTCCTTTTGGGAGGAACTATAGCCGAGTTTGTTAACCTCTTTATGACATCTGGTCATAAATCAATATTTCCAGACTGTTCTATAAAAGTAGTGATTTTTATTTCAAATGTATTCAAGTATAAACATCATAAGTTCATAACCATGTCACAACAGCATTTAGAATCAATTATCATCAATATGTTAGTTTAGGAATAGGTTAAAGTGTTATTAGATAGATTTTCCTCTTCGAAATGTCTGTATATTCCGCGAGAGGCAACCATTTTGTAAAACCTTTCGTAGTGGACATCCAGAGCTCTGGATATGCGTTGGAATTTTTCAAAACTACACTTCCTGTAAGGTTCTATGGGGTTCAAGGTTCATAGTTCTGTATGAATTATTTCAATAACTCTTATTATTCGGGATAATTCTACCACAAAAGGTAACGTTTTTGCAGTTAGTTTCTCTGCAGTTAGTTTCTCTTCCCTATTGTTAGCATGCAGCAACAATTAGATCTGAAATTAGTTTCAAAACGCCAACGGTTGCACTGTGGTGAAAAGAAAAAATATTTTAAAAAAAAGAAAAAAAATAACAATTTTAAATAATTTTTTTTTTTATCTCATTCATTCCATAAGAACGTAGAATACACATTTACAGATTTTTTTTTATATGGTCCATTTGCATGTTCTTGGTATCTGATTCTAGGGACATATATGGATCTCAGGGAATGTATTCCCAGTGTCAGAAATACTGTGTCTGTTACTAGGCTTGAGTAAATTGTAATGAACCAAATGAGAATATCAATACATTTTTTTTTATCTTTGACTGTGAACACTATGCTCAAATTGACCAGACCTGAAAAATCTAAGCAAATTAATAGATGGAAGATGATTAAACAGAAGGTTTTGTAGATACAGTACTGCATTCTGCCATCCGGACACATGCAATTTGAAATATGATTATAGAATATAGAATATCAGGCATAAAATGGTTATGCGATTAAAATGTGATTAATTAGATTAATTAATTACAAATCCTGTAATTAATTAGATACATTTTTTTAATCGCCTGACAGCACTAATATATATATATATAAATGTGCGAATTGGCTATAATAAGGTAATTTATAAGCCTGCTATTCTATATTCTATAATAATATTTCAAATTGCATTGGTCCGGATGGGAGAATTCAGTACTGTATCTACAGAACCTTCTGTTTAATCATCTTCCCTTTATTAATTTCCTTAGATTTTGTGTACACATGATCTCAAGAAGATACAGAACGAGATCAGTGGCAGTTTTCAATGTTTGGTCATTATTAGCATGGTGTTATTCACTGTCAAAGACGCAAATAAAATCATATTCTTCTTTGTTTCATCACAATTTAAGCAAGCCTAGTAATAGACACAATATTTCTGACACTGGGAATACATTCACTGAGGTCCATATATGTCACTAGATACCAATAATATGCAAATGGCCTTGTATAAGTGGAGCAATACTCCATTTACTTAGGTATGTATTTTAGTCAGATTTCAGAAAATAGGCTCTGGGTGGAAGAGGTTAAATACCGCTTTCATTAGGTTTCATATGCGTGATTGACGACGGTAGGTGATTGAAAACTGGATACCTCTGGACGCAGAGACGTAGCATGTCCCTCCGCCCGTCTGTGTTCTCCGCTGTGTGTGTGCATTACACACTTTAATTTAATAAAATATTTGTTGGCTCTTCCACAAATAGTTGACATTACTCGCTAATGAAACTAACATTGTCGGAGGTGACGGTGGGCTCAGGAGGTAGAACGGTTGTCTGGTCAATCGGAAGGTTCCCCGGTTTGATTCTGGTTCCCGTCGAAGTGTCTTTGAGCAAGACGCTTAAACCCCCTAACTGCTCCCGATGAGCAGATCGGCACCTTGCATGGTCGCCATACAGACAGTTTTTTATTAACTCATTCCAACGTAAAGCTCACTCAATGTTTTTTTGTTGATATTTAAAGTTTTTTATTTTTCACAAGCAAGACAATACATACATGACAAGACAAACTAAGACAAAAATAATAATAATAATAATAATAATAATAATAATAATAATAATAATAATAATAATAATAATAATAATAATAATAATAATAATAATAATAATAATAATAATAATAATAATAATAATAACAACAACAAGGGGGTTGGGGAGGGGGGGGGGGGTGCAGAGTGTTACAAAGGTTCAGTACACAAACATATTCCAGATCTAATATAGTGATCTAATAAAGTGCAGGGGACCTTGAAGGCCATCGGGCGGGCCTATCACTCTCTTGAAGAGATAGAGCAGCCTGTTCCATTGATAACAAGTCCATGAAGTCATTGTGCCAGTTCTCCAAACTGAAGCAGTTCGGTTTGCGTTCTTTCCAGTTCATTAAAATAATCCGTTTGCATGCTAGAAAAGCCAGTGCTACAATATTATTTACAATCTTTGCTTGAGCAGTGTCCATTTTTACACCCAATATACACGTTATAGGGCAAGGATTAATGTCAATTTGGAGAGTAACTGACAGGTCCTCAGCAATGTCCAACCAAAATTTCCTAACAAGCGGGCAATGCCACAGCAAGTGCATGAGCGTACCCTCTACTCTACTCCACACCCATGCCAGCACAATTTGGGTAGGGTGTGATTCATTTTATTCAGTGTACAGGGTGTTATATAGGCCCTGTGTAGTATCTTTAATTGTATAATTTTATATCTAACACATTTTGATATTTTAGTACTATTCCTAAGTGCTGCTTCCCATTGTGTTTCAGATATGGGTATACCCATGTCTCGCTCCCATTGGACTTAGTTTGGGTATTGGTATCAGGGGTGGTTGAACATGATAGTTTATACATTGCAGAAACAATACCTTTCATGCCTGTAATTCCCCTTAATGTCTCTTCCAAGACTCTGTTTGTTCCTATAGCTATGCCTTTAGACAACAATGATTTAATAACTGATTGTATTTGTAAATAAGATAAAAATTCTGTGTCTTTCAGCCCAAACTGTGTTTTAAGTTCATTAAAAGGTATCATATTTCCCCTTTCGATCACTTGCCCCACCTGTGTTATATTATGTTGTTGACATACATTATTTTAAAGGGTTTTACCTCCTGCAGAGAGCAACGGGTTTTTCCATAATGGACATGATGGTAAGGAATATCCACTAAAGGTCAGGGCCCTCATTCATCAATAGTGTGCGTAGAACATTTCTATTTCCACACATAAGCACGGAATGTAGAACTAGTGTACGCACAGGGAAGTCAGGATTCATCACACGGTGCGTAAGCAGGCTCTATGCTCCTCCGTGTTGATGAATACCACTTTGTTCTACCGTCAATGCTCGTGCATGATTATCCATATATGGTCATGAAAATGAGGAAACACCCCCCATGGGATGTGAAATAATGGACTGACCCGAGCGGGACTCTGAGAAACTCCACGGAGAATTCACTGCTGTCGAACCAAGAAGACACTATCGCGTATTATGGGATAAATAAAAGGCGGATTTGTAAACGGTGATGTCAGATATCAACGGCTCCCTAAGACCATTGCTGCAATTCTGCCTGGACAGCTCAAAATACTAATAAAGACCGTTCGTTGACCACTGTTTGGCGTTGGTTGTGTGTCATTATAACCGTGCTGTAATATGAATGCCTTTATTAGTTGTGTTCGATTGGCTATATGATTTTTAGAGGCATCTATTTTGTTGTCGGCTAATAAAGACCGCGCTGGAATATGACTGCCTTTTCCCGTGTTGTTTGATTAATACCCAGGGGCAGGGATTAAAGTTCTCCTCAATTCTATTCCAAATCGCGATGGATCTTCCGTCAATTTTCTACCTGCTGCATATGATTTCTAGAGGCATACTACAATCTATTTTGATGTCAGTATTGGGTAGCCTATATAAACAATATAATACGAGAGCATATACAAGAACAATGAATCTCACTGCATGTATGATGTAGCCTGCCTTTCAATACATGAACTTGAATTCCATCATGTTTGTGTGCGGGACTCACAAGGCTGTTGTCACAATGGGTGGTACCGGTGTACAGTAATAATAACAGTCCACACAATATCACGATCCATGCCATAGCCTATGTTCTATTAGGACATGATCTGTGACGACAAATGTTCTAGAATGTTTGATTAAGATATCATACTCTGACAGCATGCCTATGAGCAACAAAAACGCGAACTTGAATCCCATCATATAGTCTGTCCACTATCTGCATGGTGTCATTGCAATGCGTTTTCTATTATTTCTTATACAGTAAAAAGGGGGAAGAACACTATATTCATATGACTTATTCTGCTTACAGCTTCGAAATTCCACTTGTTTCGTTTAACGTAAAGCCTTTTAAATATAATCAAAACGTTCCCGTGTTTCGGCGGTCTGTGCGCAAAATAATAACGAGTTGAGCTTTATGATTTATGATGAATTGAAAATGGGGGACCCTGATGTAAACAAGACGAAAGTTGGTCTGCATCCCCAATTAACAATTGTATGTACTGAGCTGTACTGTACTGTACCCATTCTGCAATCTGTTAATAAACTTTTCAATCAATCAATCAATCAAGCTACGCGGAGCGCAGTCAGTCAGTAGCCTACACCCCGTATATTCCGATAACGCTATATAAACCATGCTGCATTCATTCTGAGAGAAAGATCTATTATTCCAAATGCTATTTATAGGGTTTTGACCATAATTACACTACTGTTGCTATTTTACAATGAACTATAATGAACTACGGTTCGTACAGAACATGCCAGTGTTATTATGCACAGAAGCTCATTTCCTTGTTGTAATAATATATTCTACCACTGGGCGCCAGGTACGCCTGGTCTGACCTGTGCGTAGATGTAAGCACGGAGTCAAGTTCAAATCGAAATTGATGAATCCCACTCTTTGCTTAGAAATGATCGTATGCACAGGGTAAGCACAGATCTGTGCGTAGAACACGTTGATGAATGAGGGCCCAGGCGTTTATGTAAGATTTTCACTATTTCACATGAAAATTCTAAAAGCGGATTGTCCAGTCTGGGAGTGATTTTTGGGTTATACCACAACATTGAAAGAGATAGATCTTTGTTATGTTCTTCTATCATTTGTTCTTCAAGCCATTCCCAGCTGCCAATCTGTCTCACACTATTGTAAGCCCACTGCAAGGGGTATCTTGAGTTATATGCTATGTAATACTGGTGGATATCTGGTAGTCCTATTCCTCCACTACTTCTTGGTTTTATAAGTTTTTTATGGCTGATTCTATGTTTTCTGTTGTTCCATAGGAAGCCAGAATTTTTATTTTTTATTTCTTTGAACCAACTAGGAGGGAACTTTAACGGTATAGAGCACATCAACAAAGCTAGCCTTGGTAACAAATTCATTTTTATAATATCAGACCTGCCCCATAGGGATAAAGGCAAGACTGTCCATCTTTTGATGTCCTCCTTTATATTCTTTAAAAGGTCCGATGTATTTACCTCAACCATTTTTCCAATGGGAGATCGGATTTTAATTCCCAGGTATTTAATTCCTTTTGGCTTCCAATTGAAAGGAGCAGAACCCAGATGTGATTGAAAAGTTAGGTTGTTAAGTGGAATAGCTTCACTTTTACTATAATTCACTTTATAGCCCGAAAATTTACCAAATGTATCTATAAGCTTTAGCACTTGAGAGATGGAATGGCTAGGATTTGTTAGTGTTAATAATATGTCATCAGCAAACAGGCTGGCCTTATACTCACAACTACCAATACGAATACCACTGATTTCCTTATGAGCACGTATAGCACAGGCAAGTGGTTCGAGGGAAAGAATAAAAATTTGCGGTGAAACCGGACATCCTTGGCGGGTAGATCGATAGAGATGGAATGGATCAAACCTTATACCATTTGTTCTGACTGACGTAACCGGTTCATGGTAAAGTGCCTTTATCCAGTTCATGAGAACCGGTCCAAATCCGTATTTAGGAAGTACAAAAAAAAAAGCTCACTCAATGTTAACTTTGAGTAGTACTGGTGCTAGATAAGCCCATCATTCATTCATCCATCAATCCATCCATCCATTCATCCGTGCATACATTCATTCATCCATCCATTAACACTTTGAGTGCCAACAATGAGAAATCTTGTTAGTTCATGCCATGTGTTGAGTGCCAAGAACAAGAAATCTCGTTATTTAATCGTTATTTTTTTTATTATCGATTTCCATAAATTTTTCATCAATCTAGCCTCACGTTACCAGTGGGGATCTGTCTGAGCTCGAACAGGGAAAATGCAGCCCCCTATTGTCTCTCCGGATGGTACTGCACCCATTGGATTGGATTGAATGAAATGGATGGGAAAAAAAGAGTCCGGATTCCACATTTTACTTGTCAGGCATGTAACCGGAGACGATCCCACTCATTGCCGACCATCAGAACAGCGTGGCATATGTGTTACCAGTACCCAGCGTTGGATCAATAAACACGATCGATATTTGGAATGGCGATCAGGAATTGGAATAATCTTTTTGGAGAACATCTGATCTGAGGTAAGGAATCTATTTTACCAGTCTTGGGATAATCATAGCTCTTTTCACCTATATCTCAGCGTGTCCCATATGTGTGTGTGTGGCTGTGAGTGTGTGTGTGCTGATCAGGAAATAAGATAATCGATTTTTCAGCCCGCTTCTCTAGCGTGCATAAGTACATATATACTATCGATAATCTAGCGTTTATTTGAAAACAATTCATAAATAGACCGAAAAATTACAACGTGTTTTGTGTATTCCAGTAAAGCTCGATTCCTGCAGAATCATTTTTTTTCTGGAAGTTTAAAAAAAAGAGCGTTTTTGAAAATGGTATAAAACGTAAATTAACCGATTAACACGTTGAATGCCCATCAAGACATATCTCGTGTTATCAGCCCGACCCCTGAATGCCCATCACGAGAATTCTTGTGAATTCTTGTTTATTAGCGATCTGAATTCATATTTCATCAACCGAGTCTACCGTTGGGAAACCAGCTCCACCAGGAGCTCAGATGTGAAAAAAGCGCCCCTATCGTCTCCCAGATGGTAATGCACCCTTTTGGAATGGACTCAATGAAAATGGATGAGAAAAAAAAACTCCGGAATCCACATTTTACTTCTCACGCATGTAACCGGAGATGATCCCAGTCATTGTGGAGCCTCAGCACAGCGTGTAATATGTGTTTTACAGTATACGCGCTGGATCAATAAAATGATAGATTTTTGGAATGGCGATCAGGAATTGGAATAATCCATTTGGATACCATCTGATCTCAGGTAAGGAATCTATTTTACCAGTCTTAGGATAATCAGACCTGGTTTCACGGAGATATAAGCTTTTCCCCTATATGTGATATGGCTGTTTGACTGTGCGAGCGATCAGGAACTAAGAGAATCGATTTTCAGCTTGCGGCACCAGCGTGCATACGTACACATACTATTGTTTTCCTTGAAAACGAGGGCTTTTCAAAATGCTATAAAACGGAAATGAACGATAAAAAAACAATCCGCTTCGACAATGTTGACTGGAAAATGAGTCATTGATAAGTGACGGGCAGATTAGACACATAGCCATAATTTAAAACATAGATTAGGCGATATTAATGCTAACATTGAAGTGGATGGTGGGCATTCAAGCACTAAATGTGTGCCCCCTGCTGGGCACTGAAAGTGTTAAAAAACAATCCGTTTTGACAATGTTGACTGGAAACAAGTAATTGATAAGTGACAGGCATATTAGACACATAGCCATAATTTAAGATATAGTTTATGCGTTAGCAAATATGATCGCCCTCCATTGACTACAGCGCTGGCATTCAATCGCCTATTTCTGGCTCCCCCTGCTGGCACTCAAAGTGTTAATGCATTAATGAATCCAAAAGAAACAAGAACACGTGACAAAAATGTGTGTGTGTGTGTGTGTGTGTGTGTGTGTGTGTGTGTGTGTGTGTGTGTGTGTGTGTGTGTGTGTGTGTGTGTGTGTGTGTGTGTGTGTGGACTCACCTTCTCTGTGTAGAAGTCTTTGACCTCAGCAGTAATGGAATCAAAATCCCCATTGATATAATCAGGAAGAAAACTGGAAAAAAGAAAGAAAGAAATAACAACTATTGTCACAAGTCGGTCACACACATACCCTCACAAACACACACACAAACAGACAAATACAGTGATACAGGCATGCACACAAGTACACACATACAAGTACACACACACAAGTACACACACACACACACCTACACACACACACACACACGCGCGCGCACGCGCGCGCAAGAAGGCCCTACAGAGAGTGGTGCGCTCAGCTGGGCACACTACAGGGATTGCACTACCACCCCTGCATGACTTATATAACAAGAGGTGCAAATCCAGAGCCTGCAGAATAATGAAAGACCCTCACCACCCCAACAACAGCCTGTTCAAGCTGCTGCGGTCAGGCAAACGCCTGCGAACACCAGCAACTAGGACAGAGAGACTTCGGCTCAGCTTCTTCTCCCAGGCCATCAGAGTCTTGAACACTGAACTCTCCACACACAAGCACACATGAGCACACACACAACACACACTGTATACGCTCACACACTAACAGTCACTTCAGCACAAACACACACACACACACACACACATGCTGCACACGCTCACACCCAACGGTCACTTTACAAAATGAAAAGGTCACTTTAAAAGGAAAAAATAAAGAACATAAGTGGTTCTTGTATAGTAAATAGATGGATATAGCAATATAGCATAAGGATATATAGTATAACTGTAGATTGTAATGTATAGTATAGTATTGTATAGTAGTGTACATAAGACCCAGTGCCTCATCCGTAGCTAACATTGTATTGCACTATCGCAGGACCTTAGCATGTCTTTTACCATGCTTTTTGTAAACTTATGTACATTATACCTGTTATGTCTTATTCGTATTACTTGTATTATTGCATAAATGTCTAATCTTATTACTTGTATTATTGCACAATCGCTGCGGGCATGACCTCCCACATTTCACTCCGTGACAAATAAAACTCTTGACTTGACTTGACACACACACACACAAAGAGAGACTGCCCCTGTCTTTAACTAATGTTGTGTACATAGTGTTTATTTCAGCCTACCTCACTGAACACCGTTCACGCTGCCGGCGATGTCGAAAATAACCCATGTCTTTTGAAAGCAGTTTGAGTCGCTTTTTGCTTTGAGAAAGCAGAGTCGGTAGGTGTAAGTAATTCACCTCTGTTGAATATCGCAGAGCCTCACCGATACAACCCCGGCACGGCAACCTTGAGTGAGTAACGCAGTAGCCGCTAGCGGAAAATAACACAAGCGTGTGTTTTCACCGGGGCAAATTACCTGTGCCTGGCACCTTCACGTCTCACGGAGTCCGTTACCACCCCTTTTCAACATCAAGGGCAGCGTGAACGGTAGGGTGAGATCTACCAACACGTATACACCAAAGCACACACCATTCTTTCTGAAGACATATAAAAGAAGATTGTGTCATAATGATTTGTAGTGATTTCTAAATCACTCGAACGTGCTGTATCCAACCAACTTACTGATTATCTCTTACATAATGACCTCCTAGACCCTAATCAGTCAGGCTTCAGGACTGGTCACTCGACAGAGACGGCCCTCATAGCGGTCACAGAGGCTCTTCACTTAGCAAAAGCAAAGGGCATCTCCCCTGTCCTGATTCTCCTGGACCTATTGGCAGCCTTTGACACAGTCAACCATCAGATCCTCCTTGCATCCCTCGCAGGAATGGGACTGACTGGCTCTGCGCTGGCCTTGATGACCGCTCCTACCGAGTATCATGGAGAGGTTCGGTCCTTGTACCCCTCCTCTTCTCCCTCTACACTAAATCTATGGGTAACATTATTACGTCCCATGCCTTTGCGTATCATTGATATGCCGATGATACTCAACTCTCTCTCCTCATTTCCTCCCTCAGATACCCATGTATCTGAGTGAATCTCGCCCTGTCTATCCGACATCTCTGTCTGGATGACGACCAACCACCTAGAACTGAAGCTAAGCAAAACAGAATTGCTTCACCTGCCGGCCAAATCATCCCAGCTGATGACCTTTCCATCACAGTGGAAAATGTGGTTGTGGCCTCGTCCCAGACCGCCAATAACCTTGGTGTAGTCCTTGATGTAGGGCTGGGCGATATGGCCAAAAATTATATCATGATAACGATATGATAATGTTATCATATCACTCGATATCGATAATTATTGATATTGTTATAAGTATTTAATATATATATATATATATATATATATATATATATATATATATATATATATATATATATATATTTTTTTTTTAAACAACAGGTGTATGTTTATTTTGCAGTAATTCTTTGTCGTTGCCGCCATCTTTAGTGTTACATCCCCTCACACTCCAGTTATCAGGCTGCAGCTGGTTTGAAAGCTAAAGTAAACAGGCTTCTCTGCTGGCTGTGGCACCAGGGGAGTTGAATAGTTCTGGCTCTGCTAGTTTCTTTTCTATCTTTTGGCGCTTTTTTGGTGGACAAACCACAGCACATGTGCACCGTGACTCGCGACTGGAGACTAGCTCTGCTAGCACACATAGCCTACTGTGTACGGTTTCAAACTGTATTTTAAATTAGAAAGCAAACAAAATAAATGGACACGAGAAAAATAAATCTCAATTTGGTCAGTATTGTCATTTGGACAAGAAAGCCATTACTTTAAGTTGCAGGCAAGAAAGACAAGTCTGTCCACTGTCTCTGGTTTTAAAACTGCCCGGTTGCAGGTCACAACAAAATTTTATTGATATTTTTTTTTATTATCAATCGATATCGATTATTAAAATTTATCGCGATAATTATTGTTATCGTTTTATCGCCCTACCTTGACGATCACCTGAACTTATCCGCTCACATCGCCGCAACAACCATAACCTGCAGATTCCTCCTGCAGAGCAATGTCAGAAGGATCCGCCCCTTGCTGACAAAAGAAGCCACTCCTTGTCCAATAAACAGTCATGTCTCGCCTAGACTACTGCAATGCACCGCTCGCTGATCTGCCGATCACCACCACCAAACCGCTTCAAGCCGCGCGGCGAAGAGAACGGCTCCTGCCTACCTCCGGTCAATGGTCTCTAACAACACACCCTCAAGACCCCTACACTCTACATCCTCTGGCCACCTCAGACCCACTCCTATCCAAGCTCCGGGAGGGTCATCAAGGAGAAGCCGCCTATTATCTGTCCTCCCTCCACAATGGTGAAACAAACTTCCCACCTCAGTTAGGACAGCCAAAACCTGACACATAGTTCGCCGTAAACTAAAAACACACCTCTTCAATCAATATCTGTTAAACAAGATTATAATAAAATAACACTAACATTGTTACTGTCTTATACTATCATGCACTATTCCTACTATACGAATATGTCTTTACTACTATGCACTAAACACTGCAACACCCAAGTTTCAGCACTGTTTGATGATCATTGTTACTTAGATGTAAGAGTTGTACCCTTCCTGCTGACTTGTGTTACATAACTTGTAAGTCGCTTTAGATAAAAGTATCAGCTAAATGACAAAAATTTTATGTAATGTAAATAATGACACTGGTATGGTTTCTTTCATTGTCTACCACAACAGGAACAATGACTCAAAAGTGCGTGGAATCTATTCCTGGTTAATTTAATGAAAGTGGTGGAAATTGGCTGCCAATATTTGCAATTAGAAATTTTACAAATGCAAATGTAACTGTATGGGGGGATTAGGAAAGTTCTGCCAACCGGACACCTCACCAGGTCGCTTTCCAGTGACTGAGTTACTAAAGAGTGAAAAACTTGTCTCTCCAACAGCTTTCAAGATTACGATTAAGATTACGATTAAACTGGACTTTGAAGAAGTCTTTATTCATAGCACACATTGCAACGTAGTCATGCAGCGACACACACATGTGATGGGCGACACACATAGGAAAACGCACATGTTTTTGGGGTCGCCGATGCCATTCTGTGGGGCTGCACCCGGGGACCAATCCAAGTGCTTGTGGAATAATGATCCCCTCCCCCCTCTCATTCTTGTTATCCCCCCACACCTCTCCAATCTGTCTAACCTCCCCCATTGTCGCTTTGTCGCCTTTGTCGCTCACCCCCCCTATGGTAGTAAGTCATACTGGCCAGCAGTGTAACTAGTAAGAGTAGGTAAGGGTTATGTACAGATATAGATATACAGGTGCATCTCAATGAATTAGAATATTGAGGAAATATATTGGTTGCCTCCATGCCACACCGCATTGATTCATGCTAAATGAGCCCCAGCCAAGTATTGAGTGCATATACTTTTCAGTAGGCCGACATTTCTGTAATTATATATATAATTATTATTATTATTATTATTATTATTATTATTATATATATATGTATGTTGTATGTATGTACTGGTCTTACTATTATGTAATATACAAATTTTCTCAAATAGTGAATTTTCTGAGAAAATTCCAACACCGAAACACACAGAAGGTATTGGGGACGAATTTCAGAATAACTCTCACGCTCACAAACACATACTTCTATGCTTTCTCAAGACACGGCGGGATTCGGAAAACCCATCTGTCGCAGGACTTAGCCATCGCCATCGCCGGAAGCATTGTGAACACCGGTGAAGGCTACTGTAATAGAGGGGAGGCCGAGTCAGTCTAAAGTGAACTTGATTGATCCATGTTGGCAGACTACACAATTCTTTGTGTGTAATATCTAGTTATTATGTTGAGTCAAAATACGTTTGTTGGCCAGCCGTCTGTTGGTCATCGGTGTTCGTAATCTTACATTTAGATTCAATGTTTGCTCATGCATATCTTGGGACACCTCTAGCTGATAAACCAATCAGGATACAGAAACGGGAAGTACGGACCCCAAAATTGTCAACAAGAACGGAGAATCTGACTGGAACGCTAGCTGTATTATACACAACATTAGACAGTAAATACTATTGTAATAAAACGTTCAAAACGATGTTCAATTTGTGTATTGTTTTGTTACTATATAAGATTGTATTTCGCACTGTATTAACCATAACGACGTCACAGATGAGCTTTAGATGGTTAACGTGATATTAACGCTATCTATCCGACGGTCCGACCTAAATACTATTGTAATAAAACGTTCAAAACTATGTTCAACTTGTGTTTTGTTTCTTACTATAAGATTGTATTTCGCAAGCCATACCGACGTCAGGTGAGCTTGCTATCCATTAGATGGATAACGTGATATTAACGTTAGATCTAACCGACCACAATTTGATTCGAAATGTATTACATACCTCACTTTGTTGGTCTCTCTCTGGTCTGCATCCCCTTAACAATTGTGTGTATTGAGCTGTACTGTATTGTACCCATTCTGCAATCTGTTAACCGTTTTCAATCAATGTCAGACGTCTATAAAAAAAACGATTGAATTGCTCAGAATTTAAAATGATGTCCCCAATAGGACATAATAATATTAATATTATTCCCCAGTATGACACAATAAACACAGAATGAATGCTACCAAAGAGAATGCTATATGCAATTTGTGTATAAAGTGTGTATTAATCCTGTAACATGAGTCAAGGTCAGATCTAGCCTCATGGCATAGAGAACAGAATGTTGATTTTTTGATGTTCAAGTTTCTTTATTAGTTGTCATACAGAAGTACAGAATACTTTTATATAAAATGCTTCTTTCTGTTTTGCTCCAGAGATTGTGCTAGATAAAAATAGAAGTCAAGTACGTAGACAAGTGTTCAATATATACATACAATGTACAATGCAGAGTAGAAAAGTAACTGAGTTACAATACAATATACTACAGTACAATGCAGAAATGGGATGAGGTACAATTTACAGTAAGGTGTAATGAGGTATGGGTTGTAGTGCATATTCTTTGCCAATAAATATAAAGTGTGTTTAGGTGTTCTAAAGTGGGTGCTGCAGTGAGTTGTTTGTTTAAAGTGAGTGTGTGCGTGTGGATGTGTGTGCTGTGAGTGCATTTGATGGTTGTTACATAGTGTTATTGTCATTTGTATGTGTGTAATGTGTAACTAGTACAGTGAGAAGGCATTTGGCGATTTCTTTAAACAACGTCTCCTAACAGATGAGGTGGACTTCCATGCTCCTGTAAAAAAGATGAAACTCAAAACCTTCAAGGACACAACAACATCAAGTGTTACCAAGGTGAGAGGCAAGGAGATGGCCCTGAAAGCAGACCGAGACCTCTTCGCCAGGCTTATAGTGGTGGGAACAGTCAGGAAGATTGACATCGGGGAAATGTTAGTCTACAGTCTGGGACCCTTCCCTGCAGCCATAGCGAACATGGATGGCTCTATGGTGAAAACTGATAAAGCCAAGTTAATGCACTTTCTCGAGGGATCAGTAAATCCACCCGCCACAGTTGAAGTCCCTGATGGCACAGGGGTGGAGGTGTTACCACTACAAACACTGTTCTCAATACAGGAGGAAGCAGACACCCGACTATTGCTTCACTGTGCTCATGCCTCTCAATACAGTTCCCATGTGGTGATCAGCAGTCCAGAGATTTCTTCGAGATGACTGGATTTCACTTCCTCCAGCCCCAGTCGCAATCCTGGAACTTGTATACTGCTCCTGCAAAAAAAACACAATGCATGAAGGGGCGATGCACATGCAAATCAAACAACCTACCATGTACAGACATGTGTCTGTGTTTGGACTGTCAGAACACTGTATCTTCTTTTTTTCATATATTTTATTTCTTTTTTGGAAGGCACAGGTACAGGCATACAATGCACATAGTTGGTTCCAGCTATCTATTGTTTGATAGTTTGCACCATTTAATCTAGCTGTAGAAAGCTCCATTGTTACAACATCAGCTAATAACTGTTTCCAGTGATTAAAGGGCAGAGAATGTGGAGCTTGCCATCAAAGTGCCAATTTTTTTTCTCAGCAGTACTTCCTGCCAAGCTAAAGAATCATCATCATTAAGGAGCAGTCATTTGGGACAACAGGGAATATGTTTTTGTAATACATGTTACTGTTAAAATAAATAACATGTTATTTTCACACTTGTTATTGTGTTATAAATGTTGATTGATTGATTGATTGAAAACGTTATTAACAGATTGCAGAATGGGTACAGTACAGTACAGCTCAATACACACAATTGTTAAGGGGATGCAGACCAGAGAAAGACGTTTGTCTTGTTTACATCAGGGCCCCCCATTTGTAATTCATAGTAAGTAAGTAAGTAAGTAAGTAAGTATTTATAAAGCACCTTTCATACATGTCATGTAGCTCAAAGTGCTGTACACAATTATAGGCATATATAACGATAAAAGCAATAAAGTCATAGTGATCAGTTAAGATCAATGTTAAAAAAAAAAATAATAATAATAATAATAATAGTAACGTAAAAATGAAAATAACGTAAAAACAGTCATTTGCTTACCAGTTTGGGAGAACAGGTCCGCACAAACATTTCCGCTCTGTGGCAACCGGAAGTGCACTAAACCAATGCACTTGCATGGTAGGTAGCAATGTTTAGGTCTTATAATGCTAGTATAGTTACGTTTTTATCAGTGGTCATAGTTGGGTCCATAGTGCTTTACCAAGTCCCACGGATCCATCAGTGGCCGTGTATTGTGTGCGTATGTACCCGTTCGCTCATGTGGTCAGTGGCCAGAGTTGGGTCCACAGGACTTATCCAAGTCCCATGGACCCATCAGTGGCCGCGTCTTGTGGTAGAAAGAAAGAAAAAGAAAAACGTATAAAGAAAACAGTCTAAAGTTTGAAAGTTTGGGAGGTCCGCAAAAACACGCCTTCAGCTCAGAAGCTGAGGCGTGTCAAAAACTTTTGAAAAACTGGAGGCGTGTCTCCTATTGTACCCATTCCTTCATCTAAGAAGTTTGAAAGTTTGGGAGGTCCGCAAAAACACGCCTTCAGCTCAGAAGCTGAGGCGTGTCAAAAACTTTTGAAAAACTGGAGGCGTGTCTCCTATTGTACCCATTCCTTCATCTAAAAAGTTTGAAAGTTTGGGAGGTCCGCAAAAACACGCCTTCAGCTCAGAAGCTGAGGCGTGTCAAAAACGTTTGAAAAACTGGAGGCGTGTCTCCTATTGTACCCATTCCTTCATCTAAAAAGTTTGAAAGTTTGGGAGGTCCGCAAAAACACGCCTTCAGCTCAGAAGCTGAGGCGTGTCAAAAACTTTTGAAAAACTGGAGGCGTGTCTCCTATGTACCCGTTCCTTCATCTAAAAAGTTGGGTCCACAAGGCTTATCCTAGCCTCATGGATCCATCAGGTTTTTCCAAGCCATAACTATTTGTAAGCTAGACTGTATAGGTACGTTTTTAATTTTCCTTTAAAAATGTGTATAGAGCTGGCGTTTCTGATGTGTGTTGGTAGTGTGTTCCATAGTTTTGGGGCATAGTTGGCAAATGCCATACTTCCTATCCTTTTTTGGTTTCTGGGCGTGTCTAGTAAACCTGTAGTGGATGACCGTAGCGTTCTTGAGGGCAGATAACTAACTAGGGAATTTGCTATGTATTTTGGGCCTTGCTCATTAAGAGCTTTATATGTTAGGAAAAGGACCTTAAAATCAATTCTATGAGTTATTGGAAGCCAGTGCAGAGTGGCCAGGACTGGAGTGATATGTTCTCTTCTCCTTGTATGAGTTAGTAATCGAGCTGCAGAGTTTTGGATAAGCTGAAGCTTCCCAATGGTTGCTTTGGGAAGACCAGTGAACAGTGCATTACAATAGTCAAGCCGACTTGATACAAAAGCATGAATAAGTTTCTCTGCATCCTTTTTATTTACGAAAGGTCTTACTTTCGCTATGTTTCTTAGGTGGAAGAATGACGTTTTCATGGCCTTATTTATATGAGACTTAAAGGTCAGGTCTGAGTCCAAGATGACACCTAGGCTTGTAACCTCAGTCTTTACATAGGATGACAGACTCCCCAGGTTTTTACAAAGCACTTCCCTTTTCGCTTTTGGGCCGATCAATAGGATTTCGGTCTTGCTTTCGTTTAATTTTAGGAAGTTATTGTTCATCCACTTGTTTATTGCTAACAGACAATTTGTAATGGACTGTATGGCTGTAGTGTTATTTGGTTCTGCGGAGATATATAGTTGTGTATCATCAGCATAACTATGGAAGCATACATTGTGGTCTCGAATGATGTCCCCGAGGGGCAGCATATATAGTGAGAAGAGTAATGGACCAAGGCAGCTTCCTTGTGCGACTCCAAAATTGCTGTTATGTTCCTCGGATACATTGTCTCCAAGCTTAACATAGAACCTTCTCCCCTTAATGTATGTTATGAGCCAATTTAGTACATGATCGGAAAAGCCAACCAGTCTTTCTAGACGACTGATCAAGATATTATGGTCAATCGTATCGAACGCTGCACTAAGGTCCAATAGGACAAGAATTGAGACTTTGCCAGCATCGGAGTTTAGCCTGAGGTCGCTAACTATTTTGGTAAGGGCAGTTTCAGTGCTGTGATTTGTTCTGAAACCTGATTGTAGTTCATCCATGATGTTATTATCTTTGAGAAAGGAGTTTATTTGTACTGAGACTATCTTTTCTAATATCTTGCTGATAAATGGAAGGTTCGATATTGGCCTATAGCTTTTTAGTTCGTTTACATCTAAGTTTGTTTTCTTTAGTAGTGGTTTTACTACAGCTGTTTTAAATGCATCTGGAAAAGTGCCTGTTTGAAGAGACATATTTATGATTTCAAGGACATGATTTGAGACACTATCAAACACCCGCTTGAGAAATGCTGTTGGTATAGGATCGAGGCAGGAGGTGGCGGAATTACACTCAGAGACAATCTTACAGAGGTCAGGTAATGTAATACATGTGAATTCCCCCATAGTTATCTCAGGTGGGGTTTCACTCATAGCCAGATCCATATCAGCGGTAATGCTTGCTCTAATCAATGATATTTTTTCATTAAAGAAAACTGCGAACTCTTCACATTTTGTGGCTGATTGCTGCGGTATATGGGGGGGTGGTATGTTAATCAGCCGGTCAATGGTGGAAAAAAGTACCCTCGAGTTACCCATATTTTCTGAGATCATTTTGGAAAAATATTCCTTTCTCGCAAGTTGTATTGCCTTATTGTATGCGCCCATGGCGTCTTTGTATAAATTAAAGTGAGCTGTGAGTTTGAGTTTCCTCCATTTTCGCTCGGCTATCCTACATTTTCTCTTGTTATCTTTAACATTGGTTTTATTTAGCCATGGAGAGATTCTATCAGTTTTTACCTTTTTAACCTTTAGAGGGGCAACAGTATCTAACACAGTTGACAAGGTGCTGTGGAAGTTTTGCACTTGCTGATTTAAGGAGGATTCACTGCATTGGTCGTATGATTTCATCATACTAGAGAATTTTGCTTCAGCTCTAGCGTCCAGAAGCCTTCTGTGAACTAGGAATTCGCTTCTGGTCTTATGTAATATTAGGCTTGTACCATAGAACACACAATAATGGTCAGAAATTGGAATTTGTTTTACTGATATATTCTCAATGTTTAGCCCTGTTGTTATTAGTAGGTCCAGAGTGTTGCCATGTTGGTGGGTGGCCTCGTGAACATGTTGCATCAGTCCAAAACTGTCCAGTAGGTTCAGAAACTCACAACCCCTGGGGTCATCCTTTTTGTTGATATGAATATTTAGATCTCCATTTAGAATGATTCTATCATACCTGGTAATGCAGATCGATATGAGTTCTGAAAATTCCTGTATGAAGAGTGGCGAGTACCTTGGTGGTCGATACAATGTCACACATATTACTGGCATTTCTGTTTTCAATACAATAGCAAGGTATTCAAATGATAAAAATGTTCCCAGGTCAATATCATTGCACACAAATTGAGTGGAGATGATTGCTGCTATTCCTCCTCCCCTCCCACTCTGTCTGTTTGATTGATAGAATTTAAAATTGGAAGGGCAGGTCTCAATCAGTGTTGCTACACCAGTGATATTGTCTAACCATGTCTCTACTAAAAACATACAATGTACACCATGTTTTACTATGAGTTCATTTATCAGAAATGATTTTTGTTTCAGCGCTCTAACGTTGAACAGTGCTAGTTTTAGCTGTACGGGTTCTGTAGTGGGGTGTGAGATAGTCTGTGGTTGAACACTGATATTGATAAGGTTAGATTTACATATGGGACGTGATAATGAGTAATTGATTAGTCTTTTGGTGATCAGAATCGGGATGACACTCAACGTGTTTTTTTGTAGTTTAGGCTGCTTCTGTATATAGTCTACAGAGCTAGATATGGTTGGTTGTCAGGCCAGTGATGCTATACTTTGTATGACGTTATGTATTAGCACATTTACCCCTGATATGTTTGGATGGATGCCATCGGGTCTGTAATGGTCTTTCCTGGACCAGAGCAGATCAAAGTTATTTATATAGCAAAGTCCTATAGTAGTACAGTGGGTCTGTAGCCATTTGTGCAACCAGAACAGACGGCTAAATCGCTCAGATCCACGACCTATGGATGGAATGGGGCCAGACACAATGCATATTTTACCCAGGCTTTCAATAGTGAGTATTAGTGATTCAAAGTCAGATTGGAGTTTAACGGATTGTCTAGCCATTACGTCATTTGCTCCGATATGAATAATAACGGTGTGGGCGGACGGATATCTCTCGATGATTTCGGGAGTACACTCCAGTAAGTCAGTAACTTTTAAACCGGAAAAACAATACGTAATGCCGTGTGGTATTTGCAAAAACCTGGTGATGGAATCTCCGATGAGTAGGATCTCTGGCTGTTCCTGGATGCATTCCCCGTCGTAGATGGCCAGGTTTCTATGGTGAAAAGCCGCAGGAGTAGCGTCTGCATTGCTGGCGGAGTTAGACGGTTGGTCGGGCAGCAGCGCCGTGAGGAGGGGCTCATTCACAGCGGCATTTCCATCGATGACACTCGCCGTTTGAATGATCATCCTGGTATGGGCTGCAGAGCACCGCAGACGAGGGCGTTTAAACTTTGGGGAGTCGGACCCATCGCGTGAGTCTGGGGAGCTTGGCGATGCGAGAGCAAACAGGGCAGAGCGCTTTCTGCTCCGGGGCGCAGATATACTTCCATGGTTGAGTTGTGAGCTGGAGAGGGCCGTCGTCCTGGTAGCTTCGCTTGGAGCCTGGCTAGTAGCTAGGCTAGTAGCTATCATCGGATAGTCTTTGAGCAAAGCTACACTACTAGCAGCAGGAGACGGAAGCGAAGGAGAGCCAAGGAGGCTGGAATCACTACAAAGAGGATTGAATCGGTTTGATAGTTGAGGTGATTCAAAGGGATCATATAGAGGAAGGGAGAGCTTCCGTCGGCCCCTCACCACTGTCGCCCAGGAGGGACTACCGGTGCGGCCTGCGTCCGCTTTTTCCATGCTAGCCAGCTTGGACATTAGCTCCGTTTGACGCTTGAGAAGATCCACTACTAGTATCTCGATGTTCTTCAGTTCCGTTCGCATCTCTGCGACATCTGATGTTGGAGCCATTTCCTCGGGGGAGCTCAGCACTGTGAGTACTGTAGCGTGTAGCTGTAGCTATGGCAACAACAAGCGCCGATAGCTTTAGGTCACGTCCAGTAAGAAGTCACATAAAACCAATAAATCCAACAGTATAAACGATAAGAGCAAAAGTCACAGTGATCAGTTAAGATCACTGGTTAAAAGATGGTAAAAAGAAAGAAAACAGTCTAAAGTTTGAAAGTTTGGGAGGTCCGCAAAAACACGTCCGTTCAGTAGTAAGTAACCGGAGTGTAGTGGATCCAACCAACTAACACACAGGAATGCAGGAGGAGGAGTCAGTGACTGACAGTGTCTTGCTCAAGGACACTTCCTGAGCCATAGTGACAACAGCATCTAAAACAAAGACCGCTATTACCATAGTGTAACACACAGCAAGAATGTGAAACAAGTTACTATTATTAGTATTGGGTTAGAGTTGTTTGATTTACACTAACGTAATGTTAAAGTTAAAATGCTAACGTAGGTAACGTTAGTCTTTGTGAGCTGTGGCTACAACATTTTCCAATGTGTAATCGGACGTCAAAACGGACTACATATAAACTGCTGATGACTCATAACTTCCTATCACGTTTGAATAATGCATTTCAATAGTAATAGTAATGAATTGAGAGCTTACCGAATGCAGAGCTATCCAGTGTTGTGAACAGACGAGTAGCAATATTTACTTCCTGGTTCCAGGGCTTGAAGAATGTCATTGGGAGAAATCAAGTCACCTGACGTTGTAACGCGTTTTGATTGGTTCCACAGCAACGCCCCTTTTCACAAACGTAGGTAGTTTTTATCTTATCAACACATTAATTTCATAAAGATATGACCCAACAACCGTTGCCAACAAACGGAAATGTGTTATTATAGTATATTATGTAGTTCATATTACAATAACATATAGTCTGTTTAACCAGATCAATCATTTCATTAACGGAAGCCTCTAGAGACCTTCGGCCCACCGTCTATAAGTGCTGAAGCGCCTTCATTCCTTAGCCGCTGCTATGAATGAAAAAGCACCGGCAGACACCTTTGCGAGTGCGAACGAGCGCGGCCGCTCTCTCTCTCTACAGGCCGTGCCAGCGAGCACCTGGGACAGATATATGCGGGAAGCGGAAATTCCTGAATCACCTTGTTTAAACGGACCCATGAAATAGCCGTCCGCTCACTCCCCCGGGAGCTCACATCATAGACTGTGGATTACGGAGGTCGCCGGCGGCGACACTTCTCAGACGGAGCTACAGCCTGAATCTGCCACTCATGATAGAACATTCCACTCCTGGGTGTGACAGATAGCCTTCTGCATACTGCTTGTGTGTGTGTGCATGTGCGTGTGCGTGTGTGTGGGCAACACACATCCGGATGAGCTATCTAGAGGTATTAACAGGTCCGACATTACGATTTCATGCTTGGTTGGGTGGCGCGCACGTGTGTACGTGTGTGTGTGTGTGTGTGTGTGTGTGTGTGTGTGTGTGTGTGTGTGTGTGTGTGTGTGTGTGTGTGTGTGTGTGTGTGTGTGTGTGTGTGTGTGTGTGTGTCGTTCTGGTCTGTTACAGACAGAGATACAGGAGGATTATTCTCTCTCTCCCTCCTCAACGATCCCATTTACCTCCACACTACACAAAACACTACACACGCACACACAAACACACACAATCACAAACTACACACAAATACAAATGGACTGTGTGCAATCTGCTGCATGGCTGAATGCAGTCACGTTACGTACACACACACACACACACACACACACACACACAAACTATACACACACGATATTATACATACACCATCAAACAGGTGATACGCAAAATAAATGGTGTGTACACACGCGCAAGCAACTTTTACACACACCCTGACACGTGTGTGCTCTCTCTCACACACCCACACACACACCCACACACACCCACACACACACACACACACACACACACACACACACACACACACACACACACACACACACACACACACACACACACACACACACACACACACACACACACACACACACACACACACACACACACACACACACATACGTGTGTATATATATATATGTGTGTGTGTGTGTATGTGCGTGTGTATGTGTGCGTGTGTGGGGGGGTGTCTGTGTGTTTAGTGTCTTCACGTCCACATTAATATTAACTGACACTTTCATTTGGATGGGAAATAATGCATTTTACTTAGACCATGTCCAGTCCAAAACTATTTTGGTTGTATCAGGCAAAGTATTTGATCATTTGCACCATTCAGCCACACGGAACTGCATTCTGGCAGCCTGAAGACGCTACTTTCTGATACCAGCGCCCAGAGTGCGCAATTCTGAAGACGCCTGAAGACGCCCCCCATTGCGTCACCATCATTACAAGCGATACGCGTCTTCTCCTGAACCGATGACGCGATAGCCCACCTCTCCCTTACCCCGCATAACTATGCTCCTAAATGTGAACTATTGTCTGGATACATACACTGGGCACAGTGGGCAGGGTTTCCATTATCCGGTACTTCCTGTTTTCTTTTACCAGAAGAAAATATGTTGATATTTAAATCTCTGGTCATAATGCCCTGTGAAAATAATTCATTCTTATTTTCCCCCCATCGACAACAGATTGACATCCCCATAACACATTAATTGCCAATCACGAGTTTACTCGTTATTGGCTGCCATGCGTTGAGTGCCAACAACGAGTAAACTCGTTTTTATGATCGTTATTTCTTTTATCCGCTATTGGCATTCATAATTCATCCAGGAAGCCTCCGCGAGCCAGCTGGACCCTGTCTGATATTATACACACCTTGAGTGCATGGGATCGCTTTCGAGACGCAAGAATCAATATGCTTTCGGCGTTTATTGCGTCATACAAACGGAAAATGGATCTAGCAGATCAACATCAAATAATTGGAAAAGAAATTCTCCAGATGCATCGGCCAGAGGTAAGAGGAATCTAACGTTATTTCCAGCTCGATTGTCCATTTATTTCATTGCAATCCATCTGATCAACGTATGGTGTCTTACTAAAGAAAGCCGTTACTGACAATCAATGAATCATAAACGACCCCCCCCCCCCCTTTCCTTCACGCATGATGGAGCATAATGTATAGCAATCATATATCATCATATATTTTAATATAGCGTGTATAGGGACGAAACGCCAATCGATAATGTATAATACACGACGCGGCCTATAACGCGCGTTCTAGGAATTACTGCTATACACTCTAAAAACATACTTATATTCTCGACGGTACTAACACGACAATGTATGAATGGAAAAATATAACGTTCCCACATCCGGAACGATAGATACCCGATGTTGGGTCATAGTAATGTCGATATAGCTATAATATTAAAAAAGTTATAGCCCTGCAAAGAAGGTGAGCCACTCCATAGGGTTACAGCACTGGCAGAGAGTGGTAAAGATGGGCATACTGCATGGCACTCAATGTGTTAATCCGCATGCAAAACCCAGCCAACAAAAAAAGAAACGTGATACATATATGTCTTATATGTCCAGATATGTCCTGGCTAGAAGTGTTTATTAAACAACAATGGCATGTGTTTATTAAACAACAATGGCATGAGTAGTTGCATGTTGCAGAAGCTATTGAGCTTGATCGGGATGATGCAACTGTGTGATGCAATACACAATACTAGCGTCACATAGCTGGCCTTTTTCTGAAAACCCAAGCACATTTGTTCCATAGCATACGCCTTCAGTTGATCATGACAAATCCTCTCTTACCTTGACGATTAAAAAGCCTCCATAATTTAGTAAATAAAGCTGTAGCCAGCCAGCTAGAATTGATGCTATTCAAAATGCTATCCACATTAGCTAAATAGCTAACCAACTAAATACAATAGACAGTGGTATCCTGAGGTAACGTTTACAGACAACGTTTGCTAGTCGAAATGACTGGACACACACAGGGACAACAAGTTAAACATCAATCAATTAATTTATTCCAACAGGTAGTTTGAGCTGCATGTGCGCCGCAGTATTTCTCTCCTCTCCTTTGGATACTAATGTTACGTAGCTCGAAAAGCACAGAACCGGCCGACACAAGTTAAGCTGCTAGCAACAGACACTATAACACTTCCGGTCTGGGGTTTTCAAAATAAAAGGGCGGTGTCTAAAACAGGAAAGACATTTATTTTGTAAATGTGTGGCACGCACTTATTATCTTGAGACTGTTTAGTTTTTACGGAAACCTTAAAACGAAACGAAAACGAAAAAGATCAAAATCGTTTTAGTCTGGACAAGGCCTTAGTGTCTGCGTGAGGGTTCTGTGACAAGAATAACTGCCTGACCTTTTTATGTGCGCTCCCTATCCCCATCCACCCTCTCCTCTGACATACTATCCGCTCTACCTCTGAGTGACACCTTCTCTGCTCTCCCCCCAACAACGGCAACCTTCACCCTCCTCTCAGCCATCTCAACATCCTTCGACGAGCTATGTCCCCTCGCTGAGAAACCTGCCTGCCGTTCCCCACCCAGTCCATGGCTGACAGATGCAGTGAGAGAAGAAAGACAGGTCCTGAGAGCGGCCGCGAGGAAGGAAGTATAGAAAGTCACGCTTCACTGCTGACATTGCCACATTTCACAACCTCTTGTTAGCCTTCTCCACAACCATTACTACTGTCAAAGCTTCTTTCTTACACCATAGGATCGAGGCCTCTGCCAAGAACCATTGCAAACTGAACCCCACCCACTCCCCCCTCATCTCTCTCTGCCGTTTGTCATCTATCTTTCCCCTTACAGACGCCGATACCCTGATACTGGTAACGTTGAACTGTCCCAATACATGCCAGCTGAACCAGTTACCCTCCCCACTCATCCAGACCATAGTACCAGGCATTCTCCCATTCCAAAGTGCAATCATCAACTCCTATCTCAACTCGGGGGTGATTCCCACCTCCCTAAAACAAGCCAGAGTCACACTCATAAAAAAAACACCATGAACCCCACCGTCATAGACAACTATCGTCCTGTCTCTCTTCTCTCATTCCTGTCTAAAACACTTGAACGTGCTGTATCCAACCAACTTACTGATTATCTCTTACAGAATTACCTCCTATATCCAGGACTCAGGATTCAGGACTGGTCACTCCACAGAGACAGCCCTCATTGCGGTCACAGAGGCACTTCACTTAGCAAAAGTGAAAGGTCTCTCCTCTGTCCTGATTCTCCTAGACATGTGTGCAGCCTTCAACACAGTCAACCATCAGATCCTCCTCGCGTCCCTCGCATGAATGGGAGTGGCTGGCTCTGCGCTGACATGGCTGACATCATACCTCAAGGACCGCTCCTACCAAGTATCATGGAGAGGGACCGTGTCACCCCCCGCCCCCTGCGGACGGGTGTCCCCCAGGGTTCGGTCATTGGACCCCTTCTATTCTCCCTCTACACTAAATCTCTGGGTAACATTATCATGTCTCATGCCTTCTCGTATCATTGCTATGCCGATGATACTCAACTATTCGTCTCCTTTCCTCCCCCGGATATCCATGTTACTGAGCGGATCTCGGCCTGTCTGTCCGACATCTCTGCCTGGATGACGACCAATCACCTCAAACTGAACCTAAGCAAAAGAGAATTGCTTCACCTGCCGGCCAAATCCTCCCCCCTGACCGACCTTTCCATGACAGTCGAGAATGCAGTTGTGGCCGCGCCCCCGACTGCAAAGAACCTTGGTGTTGTCCTCGACGACCAGTAGGGCTGACCTTCGAAGCTTTTTTTGGCAATCGAAGCTTCGGGGCCGAGCTTCGATTTTAATTCGAAGCTTCGATTTTTTTTTTTATTTTTTTTTTAATCTTATGTTGTGGGACTTGTAATGCACTTTGGTAAACTTTGTTGTTTTTAAATGTGCTCTATAAATAAAGTGGATTGGATTAATGAATTAAGTAGCCCCTTTCGTGACTGTGACGCAGCCAACAAGGTTTCACTCGGCTGTGTGTTTTAATTCAAGGTGGATCGCTGTTGTCGTTTGAACAACTTCAGATTTCATGGGAACTACCAATCCCCCAAATCAAGAATGTTTAAGATGAATGAAGTAAGATTTTGATTATTTGAAATATGGCCTGTGTAGACTAAACTATGCACAGAATTATGTCAGTCTACAAGGTCCGGATTCTACATGGTCCAGCAATGTAGACCTTGTAGACTCCACTACAGACCAATTATCAGTGAATGTTCATGCATTTTTAAGAAGGGCTACTTCCACAAAAAAACAAAGAACTCACCAAAACATCCCAGTAGCACCTTATCTAAATGTTCTATTTCATATATGGAGATTCATATTTATTTATGTATTGCATGCATTTCTACATTTTATTTCCTATTTTGTTTATTCATCCCAGTATCTTTCTTTCTTATGTGTGGAATTCTACAAGGCATGTAGGTGTATATATGTTTGAGGATGATATCCTTCAAACAGGCAATAGTGATGATATAATTTGGGCAGTGCTGAGCTGGGTTACTTTCCTCCAGTGTATTTATCCCCCGGCCCCACCCAATGGCCCCATGCACACACACACACACACACACACACACACACACACACACACACTCACACACACACACACACAAAAATCAAAGTAAAAACTTTTTTTTTTAATTTGTAATATTTTTCTTTTTAAACTTCGATTGTTTTTTATGTTCGAAGCTTGTGCCATCGAACGAAGCTTCGAAGTATTTAAGACAGCCCTAACGACCAGTTGAACTTCTCCGCTCACATCGCAGCGACAACCATATCAGGAGATTCCTCCTGAGCAACAGCAAAATAATCTGCCCCTTCCTGACAAAAGAAGCCACCCAACTCCTCGTCCAATCAACAGTCATATCCCGCCTTGACTACTGCACCGCACTGTTTGCTGGCCTATCCGACCCCTGCCACCAAGCCTCTTCAACTCATTCAGAATGCAGCCACCAGCCTGATTTCAAACCTACCGAAGTCAGCCCATGTCACCCCACTTCTTAGGGACCTGCACTGGCTCCCCATTGCCGCACGAATATGCTTCAAGGCCATCTCTCATCTCACATGTCCCTCCTCTCACTCCCTCTCTCATATCATCATCCGTTTATCATTTCCATCCTCATCTGCGCTCCATTTCCTCCTCCTCAGAATCCATCCATATATATCTATATTAGGGCTGGGCGATTCTTGCTAAAATGTGAATCACGATTGTTCTCTCTAAGAATTGAGATCACGATTCTCTCACGGTTCTTATTTTTTTTCAATAAAATCATTTAAAAAGTTAAGTAAAAAAGTAAAAAAGGTAAAAAAAAATTAATAAAATTAATAACTTATTTTTTTATTATAAAAGAAAAATCGCCATAACTTACAAATTAGATTGCATATGTCTATGAATCAGGCCCTAATCTCTATTCTATATGGCATCCCTCCATCATTCATTCCAATCAGAGCTAGACACACCCACCCCATCCATCCCATCAATCAGAGAGACCAAACACTGAGGTATACGTGCACATGAAGCATTCAAGAGACGCACACATAAATATGCATGCATGCCCATTGCCCACACACACATGGAGACAAACACAAAGTGGAGGTGCACCTCATTAGGACGTGTGCAGAGGGGTAATGAGATTTATGTTAGCCTTGGGGAGTACTTCCTCATACCCCCCCCCCCCCCATCATCTCTGCAAATACTGCTCAATTACAAGCCCACACACATACCATCCCATCATACAAATACATGCACATGCACATGCACACACACACACACACACACACACACACACACACACACACACACACACACACACACACACACACACACACACACACACACACACACACACACACACACACACACACACACACAACCACCAATAAGTATAGATAATATAGATATGCACCACACATGTAGATGGAACAGCCATTCTGCATCATTATTAATTAGCCGTGTGGTCATTGTTTGTTTGTACACTGGTGTGTGTGTGCGTGTGTGTGTGTGTGTGTGTGTGTGTGTGTGTGTGTGTGTGTGTGTGTGTGTGTGTGTGTGTGTGTGTGTGTGTGTTTGCAATCCAAAATGGCTGATCCCACAGCTAATCAGCTAGCTGCCTTGTGGGCAGACACAATGAGTGAGTAACAATCAGTCCATGCCTTACAACATACTACTCTATTAGCATGTACACACACACACACACACACACACACACACACACACACACACACACACACACGCACACACACACAGAGCCATCTGCTTCACACTGATAGTGTGTTAGGAGGAGGAGAACACAAAAGGTTGCGCCACAAACTCGTTCAGAAATGATTACCTTGGGCTTTGCTGCTAAAAGAAAATGCCCTTGAACGGTAATGAAATGCCTCCGAAATTACAATGAGTAATGTCAGTGCTTATTCTGAGCTACAATCACTTAATGGATGAATGGAGGAAATCAAAAAATCATTTTGAGGTCTGTACCAAATCAGTTGCCGTGGGAACAGCCCCTCGGCCCGTTGGCCTCTGTTCACCCAAGTGGTGCTTAAGATGAACACCCAAGGGCTAGCGGCCCCTTTGTGCAGACAGGAAGTTTCCCATGTAAAGTTACGGCAACGCATCTCGTCAGTATCATAAGCAGACCCGCTGTCCAGACGCGCTATGAAACACAATCGTCATTACAGCTAGCAACAAGCTAGCAACAAGCTAGCTCACGTCTGCTGGACACTAGCATGGCGATGTGACCGCTAACCATTTCAATGAAACGTTTAGGCTGTTAATAAAGAAAACGTGTGTCTGTACAAATGCTCTAGTCACTATGTCTTCCCCTGATACGCCCAAAACGTTGGTTCAATGGCAGCGTTGGCACCAGAGACTAGAACGTTGCACAAGCTCCCATTCAACCCAATCAGAGACTAGGAGACTAGACTGTACACTGTACATTGGAATATTGACAAAGCCATACTTGGTAATTTACTGTACATTGGAGGGGGTTGGGTTGGGACATTTGCAGGGGCCAGTTTCGAATTGCAGTCTCCCGTAGGTGTTCTTTGAGAGTGTTTTTGAAAGTGGGTAGTGATTCACATTCCTTTATTGCTTTGAATAAAAGCATTCAGCGAAATGACTAAATGCAAATGTAAAGGTGCATGTACATTATAGTGAAATGCTTGGTTCTGTATGACCCTCCTGAGATTGTGCTTCATACAGTACAAAGTAAAATAATAAAGACCAAACAAAATATACAATATACAAAACAAAAATGTACAAAATGCAAAAAAACAAGTAATTACCAGTGGAGGCGTACAGCGTTATGTTTTATTTTATCGGCCATGTTTTATTTTACAGTGGAGACAACCTGGGAATTGCCGGATATTAATATGCAGGAAGAACCCCGGTATCACCTTTCATATGTATGTATATACACTTATGTGATGCATGCAAGCTCCATCTGGGTAATTTACATCCCATCCCAGTGAGTGTGTGTGATTGCGTGCATGTGGGTGTGTGTGAGTGAGTGTGTGGGTGTGTGTGTGTGTGTGTGTGTGTGTGTGTTTGTGTTGGCACATTTGAGATCTGTTGCATCTCACACCCCGACAGGCTGTGTCATAACCTACTGTCAAATGGCATTACCTTACATGAGAGCAGGAGAACCAGGAAGAGAGAGAGATGAAGAGAGGGTGAGAGAGAGAGCAAGGGAGATAGAGGGATATAAAGATAGGGAGGGAAATAAAGAGAGGGATGAAGCGAAAGAGAGGGAGGAAGAGAATAGATGAAGAGAAAGAGAGGGATAATAAGAGGGAAAGAGACAATGCGAGTGAGAAATAGAGATAACGAGAGATAGAGGGAGAGAGAAAGAGGGGGATATAGAGAGATAAAGAGAGAGATATAGAAAGAGGGAGAGAGAAATAGGGAGATATGGATAGAAAGAGAGGGAGATATAAAGCGAGGGATAAGGGGAGGTAGAAAGAGGTAGAGATAGAGGGAGAGAGAGCAAGATAAAGAAAAGAGAGGGATATAGAAATAGAGGGCTATGGGGAGGGAGAAAGAGGTAGAGAGAGATAGAGCAAGATAAAGAAAAAGAGAGAGACAGGGAGACAGAGAGAAATAGTGAGATAGAGATAGAGAGATGATCATGCAGTGCAGAGGTCACTAAATGTTCCTGCTCTTCAAGAGTGGTGACCAAGCACCCACTGCAACCTATTGTTGCAGATGTCGCTTCACACCCCTCTTGAAGACAGCAATAGTGGGATAGTTTTGGATGGCCCTGGGAAGAGAGTTCCACAGGGAGACAGACGATTGACTCCTGCCTGGCTGTCCTATTTACATATGAATATTCCCACTCGTGTGTGAGTCATCAGTATGCTAGAATCTCTCCCAGTCCCTGGTCTTGTTCAGTACTGTGTCAAGCCACCAAGACTCAACGCTCACCAAAGACTGCCAATCGCACAAAAAATTGCATCTGTACTGATTTCTTCTGATTTCTCTGTTTAAGATTAAGATTTGTTTATTAAGGACAATGCAAATTAATGAACATCATTTACATGTGTATGCATAACATCACAGCATGATAAAGACGTAAATATGCCGGGAATAGCACAGGGCTAATTTCCCCCCGTAGTCCTAACATAAAACAAACACAAAACGGACCATACAACGTTCATTCATACAAACTGACATCACTGACATGACCACACTAACATGACATTCAGTCAGTACAACATCACTAACATCCCTAATGAGTGCATATTTGGCTGTCTAACAGCCATTTCCTGAGTTGGCCCTTAAAGGTGGACAGGGTGGGACATTCCCTTAAGGGGACCGGAAGGCTGTTCCATGTTCCACTTCCCTTTATCGATAGACAATTTTTGCTGAAGGCGGTCTTTCTAAAATGGACCTCACAATCCCCTCTGGTGTTTGATCTAGTGGCTAATCCAGTGTTCCTTTTCTCGTGGATAAACTCCTTGAGAGGGGGAGGGGCTAATCTGTGCAGGCATTTATATACAAAGCAGGAACTTTTATAACGTCTGAGGTTTTCAAAATTTTAAATTTGATGCTTATCCAGGATTTTACAGTGGTGGTATGAGTACTGTTTCCTGTCATATACCTTCAATGCTCTGTTGTAGAGTTGTTCTATGGGTTTCATGGCTGTGGCCCCAGTAAATGACCAGTTTAGAAGGCAATATTCAATGTGAGAGAAGACCATACAGTGTAGGTATGTCTTTGCGGCTTCAAGTGTTAGGGAGGGCCGTATTTGTTTGAAGTTGGAAATGTTGAAGTTGATGGTGTTCCTCACTTTCTTTATGTGTTTCTTAAAGGTCAGGTTTGAGTCCAAGATGACCCCAAGGAATTTGAAGTGGGAAACAAGTTCTAGTTCTTCCTTCCTTCCCTCCTTCCTCAGGAACACATTGGACCGCTTGATGGTTTCTGGACGCTTGCTAATGATTGTTTTGCTTTATTTTGTTTGTTTTAACACTGGCTTTGGCAATGTAAACGTATGTTTCCCATGTCAATAAAGCCCCTTTGAATTGAATTGAGATAGAGAGAGAGAGCGATAATATATATATATACACAGACATAATATACACGCATACATAACACATGTATACAGCAAGACATAATAAAAACACTGCATGAAAAACAAACATGATGAATCTATAAGAGTAATTGCAAGTAGAAAAAGTGGTAACCACTGCGCTCACACAGAATCTATAAGAGTAAGCACACACACACACAGTATTACCTATCTCGCTCTCCAGCAGTGATGTCATAGAGGTGGTTAGCTGCTCCATCTGCACATGCCCTCACGATAGCTAGAGAGAGAGAGAGAGAGAGAGAGAGAGAGAGAGAGAGAGAGAGAGAGAGAGAGAGAGAGAGAGAGAGAGAGAGAGAGAGAGAGAGAGAGAGAGAGAGAGAGAGAGAGAGAGAGAGAGAGAGAGAGAGAGAGAGAGAGAGAGAGAGAGAGAGAGAGAGAGAGAGAGAGAGAGAGAGAGAGAGAGAGAGAGAGAGAGAGAGAGAGAGAGAGAGAGAGAGAGAGAGAGAGAGAGAGAGAGAGAGAGAGAGAGAGAGAGAAGAGAAACAGAGTGAGAGACTCATACAGACAAAAAAGTGGATGTTGTGTTCTGGACTATCGTGCTTGGTTGCAGATAACGACAGAGACTGAGACAGGATCATTTTAGTTTGCACCATTACAAGCAGTGTGGTTCAGATGGTACGGCTGTTTTCCAGGCTATTTCAAGACCACGTCCCACTGTTCTCTCTGGAGGCGCCCGCAGACACAAAGTTCGTCTAAAGCGTAGGGTCTAAACTCAGTTGAAATGTCCACACGGTCTATAGGACGGTCCGACCACATGCAGTCAAAGACAAGATAAGATAATATATTTCCTTTATTGATCCCCTTGGGGCAATCTGGGCGTAATAGATACAGGTATGGGCAGGGAAATAGTAGAAATACATAAATATAGGCAATATAATTATATACAAATCTGAATATAAAAAATAAACAGTGTAAACAATGTGAGATTAGGCTGAACTATGAACACACAACATAGGAAATATTGTCTGTAGTTCACTAGAGGTCTGTCCTCCTCCTCCAGGTGACATCATCCAGAGAGGAGTTTCTCTCCTCCTCCCAGTGTGGATATGGGGGGGATCTCACGCTCTCTCTTTAACCTTGTGGTTAAAGTACATTTGAGTAATGAAACCATCTACTGGTCATAAATAATTGAGCTGATCAATTCTTGTTTTGAACAGTGGGTAAAATATGCAGTCACTTGTGATTGCACTTGTGAAGAATACTATTAAAATGTTTGTGAATAGATACCATTTGCAAATGTATGCTATTCCAGGATTTATATTATATTCAAAAAACGTTTTGCTTTGGAGCTTTTGTGTTTGGGGCTGTTGTGTCTGAGCAACACTTCTGAGCATCAGACATAATAATCGCCTTGTTTAAAATAACGATTGCCTACATCAGCGATTCTTAAGCCTGGGTATATGTGTGTGTGTTCATGTGTGTAAACGGCTGTGTGTGTGTGTGTGTGTGTGTGTGTGTGTGTGTGTGTGTGTGTGTGTGTGTGTGTGTGTGTGTGTGTGTGTGTGTGTGTGTGTGTGTGTGTGTGTGTGTGTGTGTGTGTGTGTGTGTTTGTGTGTTACAATGCATCACTCATCTTCCTGGACTTTTACTTTTAAAACAACACTGTTCAATATTACACTTACTGTAGACTTGTGAATATGTTACTGTATATTTTATATTAGAATGTATAAACATAACATATGAAATGTATATGCCGGAGCTGGGTATTTGTATTCTTAGGCTTATTTTATTCTTCATTCGTGACTTGTTTTGTCTCCCTAAATGTTTACTGTTTACTGTGAGCGATTTGTAGTGCCAAACTTCCCTCGGGATGAATAAAGTATTTATATTCTATTATATTCTATCAGGGCTGTACGCTAAGCTTTTTCACTAGGGGCACACTTGCCCCTAAATGAGAAATTTAGGGGCAAAACATATTTTTTAGGGGCAAATTTTTAAATACCAATTTTACCATTATTTATATCGATTGTTTTTGATAAAAAAATATATATATATATTTTATATAATTTTTTTTTAATAAAATATATATATTATATAATCATACTTGTAGTTGTATTATCTGCGAGACATCGCCACCAAGCAACAAGTCTAAATGCTCGCTATATGCAACCAGCTCCACTGTCTGTGTGTACTCGAGTAGCCTCCAGCTACGGCCAGGATTCCCCGGAGCTGCAGCTGGCCCCTATACTGTAGCCTCCAGCTACGGCCAGGATTCTCCGGCGCTGCAGCTGGACCCTATTGACTATATTCAGCGTGCCCTCAGCTCGAATACGCATCAACTCAGTGTTATAAGACATTGATATCAGGAGCTATCTGAACTATTTAGTTTAATGGGACGTTTCGTTTTGAACAGTAAGCTAACATGAGCTATCATGCACTACTAGACTTACTGGAGCATTTGTTGATAGCTATCAGTAGCTAGCCGGCTGGCAGGCTCACGGTCCCAGTGTCCCACTAGAGACTAGTGTTTACAACAGCCACGGGTGCGCAGCGGGAGGGAGGAGGAGCAGCAGACGCTGCAGCTCTCTCCGTGTGTCTGAGTTCAGTTCAGTTCGGCTCACTATAGGAGGTCGAACGCGTCGAAAATATGAAGCAATACTAACTTTACTTTTCTTCATAGCTAAATCAGACAGTCAGCCAGTCTATCAGAGTGAGTGCTCAGTCGATTGTTCCCACTGATCATACCTGCTGAGTGCTCACTGCTCAGCTCGCGTGAGTGACGTCGCGTCATCACACGCCTTGGATAATTTAGGAGTGAAATGCGAATGCAAGGCTTGAAAGCACTACTCGCAAGCCCGCCCCCAGATAATATTTACCAATCGCAACGGCCAATTAAAGGGGCAATTCGCGACGATATCATCGCAGTGTACAGCCCTGTCTATACGTGTGTGTTTGTGTGTGTACTGTGTATGTTTCTGTGTGTGTGTGTGTGTGTGTGTGTGTGTGTGTGTGTGTGTGTGTGTGTGTGTGTGTGTGCAAATATCGCCCTGATAGTTTGCAGACAAGGCTAACATGGTTCTATCAAATCTGTCTGTACAGACAAAGAAATGTTGAAATAATAACGTGTTGTGGTAAAATGAACACATACAGATGTGTTACTGGTGTGTTAATAACACGCCATGTGTTAATAGCAACACACCATGTGTTAACACTTTGACTGCCACTCACGGCTTTTCTCGGATTTACAATAGTTACGTTGAAAGCCACTCAAGAGATTTCTCTGATTTTTTTTTTCTTTTTTTAGCGATCTGAAATCATATTGCATCACGCGAGCCTACCCTAGCCTACCCAAAGGCAGCCGGCGATCAGATGTGAAAAAGGTGCCCCCTATCGTCTCCCAGATGACATCAGGGATTTTGGAATGGACTCAATGAAAATGGATGGGGAAAAAAAATTATTCCAGTCCACATTTTCCAGTCCACTGATGCAGCCGGGGTTACCAGAGTTCATTCTGGAGACTCTGAGCCGCGGCAAGCATGAGATCTACTGTATACACGTTAGATCTATACACTTATCGATTTTTTAGAATGGTGATCAGGAATTGGAATATACCAGTTGGATACCATCTGATGTCAGGTAAGGAATCTATGTTATCAGTGTTAGGATAATCAGACTCGTTTTGATGAAGATATAAGCTTTTTTCTGATATGTGCTCCAGCGGTTTCACTGTCAAATCCATGAGGAAATGAAAACGGATATTATCAGCGCACACCTCGAATGTGTGTGCGTGTACGTATAATATTGATCATCTAGCGTTTATTTGAAAACGATTCATAAATAGGCAGACAAATATCAACGTTCTGGAATATTCCAGTAAAAGACGATTATCACAGAATGGCCCAGAATGGGCTGTTTTTTACCTCAAAACGGGTGCTTTTCAAAATGCTCTCAAACGGAAATGAAGCGATAGAAAACCAATCTGCCTTGACAGCACTGACTGGAAAATGATTCTTTGATAAGCGACGGGCAGATTAGACACATAGCCATAATTTAAAACATAGATTAGGCGATATTAACGTTAACATTAGCGCCAATGGTGGCATTCATGCACTAAGTCGTGCGCCCCCTGGTGGCACTGAAAGTGTTAATAGCAACACACCATGTGTTATTAAATGTAAATGTAAAATGTAATCGAAATGTATTGTTATTATACAGCACAAGTACAATACACCATCCAACCAGAGTGGATAAATAAATGCTCCATCAATAAATAAATGCGTGGAGAAATGGCTTAGTGAGGCAGCCTCAGCGTGCGAGCACACACACACACACACACAGACTGTATACGTGCTAAATGAATCATTTCAGCAAAGTAGGCTTCTATTATTCGAATGACTTGTTTTATTAGGTAGTAAGTCCTACTGTAGAACATGACATATTAGCATGACATCTCATTTAATAATGTCAATACTGAACAACTGCCAAATCAAATCAAATCAAATCAAATCAAATCAAATCAAATGTATTAATTAATGGGCCGGACACGTCTTCTTTAAACAAGTCAAGAAGACAATTACGTTTAGTATTTATAGTCATGACTCAATGAGGAATGTGAGCATTACTTACACACACATACACACACACACACCTGCTGCATAACCCAATTGCGCGATAAAGTGGAATAGAGTAAGAATAGGTTAACGAATTCCATATAAATCTCTAGCTCATTAACAGGTTCAGCACCAGAGGTCACTATGGGTGTATGGCCATTGTGTGCCAGCGCTTTGTTCAATAGGGATAAATGCCGGTGTTTGCAGTGCTAAAACTATATAAAATATTATAGCTATGGATCTAATAACATAGTCGATTGTCAGTGAGTTTCTTCTGGTCAAGATGCAAAAAACAGATATTTTTTTTCATCCATACATTTCCGTTTTATACCGTGGTGAATATGAGTATAGTTTTAGAGTGATTCTGTGTAATCCCAGGAAACGCAGCCAAACAGCGTTTTACTGCATTTCATTATAAATCGTGCCATTTCTCGCCTGGATCAATAATCAATCTGAAATCAACGGTAGATTATCGGTATTATGTTTCATCATGCATGCATGAAAGGGTGGGGGGGAAAGCCGCCCCTCCGTGCTTTGATCGCAACCAACGGGACTCCCCACACACACACCGCAGACACACGCTCCGATCGCGGGGAATCGGATCAATGCAAGATTGATAACATATAGTCCGACTCCTTACCTTGTCTATGATGTACTGCAAAAACAATAATCCAATTATCTGATCGCCATTCCAAATACTGATCGCGATCATGTTTCCAACGTAATCCAGCATTGAACATGAATGGGGGAGGGGCCCTCGTCGATGCAACTGTGGTAACCGCTTGTCTTGCCCGAGTGTTTAGACCCCGCCCCCGTGCCGCAGCTCAGCCCAGACAACAAGCCACATCGTTTCAAACGGAGTGCAATAGCGGCCGCAAGGCGTTAGGCGGCGGTATTGGACGTATCTCAGACCCATTCCCAATGATAACATCAGGCTGGATGGATGAATTATGAATGGATATAGCGAATAAAAGAAATGAAAACCCGACTTTTCTCTGGTTTGGTGCTCAAGCGATGGCGAGTTAACCCGAAATATGTCGGGTCTGGCGTCCATTGTGTTAACGATGCAGCAGATATTGTGAGGATACTGGGATACTGTATACTGTGTACACACGCACGCGCCATAGCGTGACAGCAATTTGCGACTCCAAATGATAATAATAATATTTTATATAATCTCCCAAAATGAGATTAGATTAGATTCAAATGTATTGTCATTTTACAGCACAAGTACAATACAACATCCAACCAGAGTGCAAATGTAACAGTAGTATGCAATCAAGCCGTTTCTACACTGGCTCTTAGATATGTGCATTATTTATTTTCGGACATGGTTCGTTGAGTCATGACTATATATGTAAAACGTGATTGTTAATGATACAAATAGTCGTATTTATTATTATTATAATTATTTAATTCCGCGGAAGTCTGAAGTGACGGAAACTTAACTTTTCTAGTTTAAGTTAATTCAATTAAAGAAATTGTAACTACATTTGAAACATTGTTATGCATAATAATCATCTGTTCTGTGCACAAGCAAGGGAACATGTATGCGCGTGTGCACGTGGCGTCTAGGCAGTTCCCATATTACGACTGCACCACTGGGTGTGCCCCAATTAGCCTGATGACCCTCCCCCAGCTTTGCTCTGCCAGCTCCACCCACCAATCCTGTGAAACGGGGACACAGATCAGAGCAAGCAAGCAACAATTTGGGGGAGCGTCGTCACATCAGAAACATCAGCAACTGCAGGTTCTAATTTGATAAGAGACAGACATCATAATGACACTATACCCTCCACCCCCACTCAATTATGATGAACTTCAATGGGTGGGCAATCTGAATTTCCTCAGTTGTCTCTCGATCAGCTTCCCAGTATCTCTATATTGCCAGGTAACAGAGTGAATGAATGAAAACTTTTATTTAAAATAGACACCACAGCTACATTGGACCAGTCACAGACAGACCAGATGTGTTGTTTGCGTGTTTATAGCACGAATGCTAGTTTTCAACACCAGTCCATTGAGGCTTTTCTAAAAGATAAAAATGGACAGTACAATACAGAATTAAAATCACAAATCAGAACAAGAGTACATGATCAAAACAACAAAACCAGTCTGCGTCTACACATGTGAAGACATTGACATTGGACTCCAGTTTTAAGCCAGTAGGCAGAGTTCCATAAGTTTTCCCCTTTAGCTCATCCAGCGCCATAAACTGTCCCCATCTCTGCCGCTTCACGCCAGCTTAAAATGGTAATTTTCGCAGTGTTTCACGATGTTTGCAGAGCTGTGTGTGTGTTCTGCATTATAGCTGTGGAGACAATGGTGTGGCTCATTTGACAGACACTACTTGTAGTCCAACATGGAAAAAAATAGTTTGTTTCTACACACTGTAGTCTGTAGTTTATTACACGCTAAACATCTCGCATTTCCAAGATAATCCAGTCTTTTTCCATAGATTGCAAGATAAAACGTGTTATATGCAATAAGCCCAAACCGTTCTGGTTGATCCCCTGAAACACCAAATACTCCCAAATCAAGGTATATACCATATACCATGTACACATGTGCCTTCACAAAATTATCAAATTTTTTTTCTTTTTTTTCATCCCAATGTTAGTCGTTATGCCAATTCCCAATCCCCTTCCTGGTCGTTGCACACTCTACCCCCTACCGTCGGTCTGGGAGGGCGCAGACTATCACATGCTTCCTCCGACACATGTGCAGCCAGCCCACCGCTTCTTTTTCCACCTGGCAGCGCGGACTCTCACTGGGAGAGTGTAACGTGTGGAAGGATCACACTACCTCCCCCAGATCCTTGCCGAGAGGAGTGGTTCGGCAAAAAATATTTGCTATTTGAGTATATTTGCTTAGAAAACGTAAATGTCGAATTAAATTATTTCTCCACGTGGTAAATACACAGGTCACAACATGTTTACAGGAACATTTTGGAGTTGTATTTGGAGTGTATTTCGTGACTGTAGGGAACTTCAGGGTAAAGGCCTGCCCCACTTCCAGTGATGAAGCTAAGCTACGCTAACGGTGCGGGCGTTCCCTAAGCCTACTGCATGCACAGAGACAAAAAAGGTATGTATCTTCTTGTTTAACTCCATGGAAGATGTTAAATAAGCTAATTTCCCAAAATGTTGGAGTTTTCCTTTAACACAACCAGGCACGCGGGAAGCCAGTCAGACTTGGGGGTGTGGTCGGAGTCGGAGATAAATAATAATAATAACGTCATATTAAATGCATGCGCGAAGCGCATCATTCGTGATTTTCCATTCATTTGAAAGATCAATATTTTACACTACAACAGACAAACTTGAACACCAACATGTGGACAGTTCACACACGAAATGCAGCAGTTTTTTCTCTAATCAGAAGACGATTTATTGTCGATTTAGACGCAAGCGGCAACAACTAGTATTTGGGCATTTCGTTTCGCACACCGCACAGGATCTGTGTGTGTGTGATGTGTGTGATGTGTGTGTGTGTATGTGTGTGTGTGTGTGTGTGTGTGTGTGTGTGTGTGTGTGTGTGTGTTACCAAGTGTCATGGAGAGGGACTCTGTCGGCCACCCGCCCCCTCCGGACGGGTGTCCCCCAGGGCTCGGTCCTAGGACCCCTTCTCTTCTCCCTCTACACTAAATCACTGGGTAACATTATCACGTCTCATGGCTTCTCATATCATTGTTATGCCGATGATACTCAACTCTTCCTCTCCTTCCCTCCCTCAGATATCCACGTCTCTGAGCGGATCTCGGCCTGTCTGTCCGACATCTCCGCCTGGATGACGACCAACCACCTCAAACTGAACCTAAGCAAAACAGAATTGCTCCACCTGCCGGCCAAATCCTCCCCCCTGACCGACCTCTCCATCACAGTCGAGAATGCAGCTGTGACCGCGTCCCCGACCGCCAAGAACCTTGGTGTTGTCCTCGACGACCAGTTGAACTTCTCTGCTCACATCGCAGCGACAACCAGAACCTGCAGATTCCTCCTGAGCAACGTCAGAAGGATACGCCCCTTCCTGACAAAAGAAGCCACTCAACTCCTCGTCCAATCAACAGTCATCTCCCGCCTCGACTACTGCAACGCACTGCTAGCTGGCCTCCCGGCCACTGCCACCAAGCCTCTTCAACTCATTCAAAACGCAGCGGCCCGCCTGATCTCAAACCTACCGAAGTCGGCCCATGTCACCCCACTTCTTAGGGACCTGCACTGGCTCCACATTGCTGCACGTATCCGCTTCAAGGCCCTCGACCTAGCATACAGTGCGGCAAAGGGAACCGCTCCCGCCTACCTCCGGTCAATGGTCTCTAACTACACACCCTCAAGACCCCTACGCTCTGCATCTTCTGGCCGCCTCAGACCTACTCCTATCCAAGCTCCCGGAGGGTCATCAAAGAGAAGCCGCCTATTCTCAGTCCTTGCCCCACAATGGTGGAATGAACTACCCATCCCAGTTAGGACAGCCGAATCCCGTCCAATCTTTCGCCGTCGACTAAAGACTCACTTCTTCAACCATTATCTGAAATGATTTATATATAAAAAAAAAAAAATCTAACCCTGTCGCCAGCGGATGCTAAATGCTTAGCTTAGCATTTCCTCTCTCGTTGTTGATTAAGCCTCTTCCCATTAGCTTTTAGTGCTCACTGTATGAAGGAGGCAACCTCATTAGCCTTTCGCTCAGTCTGCCCCGCACATTATGGCTTCAGCGTTTGGTTTTGAAGGCTGCTACTGCACTTACTGAATATTGAATTTCTGTCTACCAGACTGCTAACATTACCAACATGTATATGTTAACGTTAAAAACATGTGTGGAGGGGATATTTAATGCAAAACCTTCTGTAATTTAGTATCAATAAGTAGGCCTATTTGATATTGAATAAACTTAGGGATTTTTCTTAGTTTTAACGGTATAACCATATTTGATGGTATTTCGTTTTACAGTACAAATTACAATGTCTTGTAATACAATTGTCATGGTGCAGTTTCATAAAAAAAATGGTATAGTCTTGTACAGTACTTTTTTTAATACTGCTGCAAGGGAAAAAAAATTATGAACTTTATTAACAAAATTTACAATTTGTGTATATTCTTTACAATACAGGTCAAATATTGTGAATGACGGTATTGTAGAAATGCATACCTATGCAAGCATCCATGACGGTATACCTTCATTGTCCACATACCTCCCTGTCCTAACGTAAGTGTAAGTATGACCTTATAGACCTAATAAATGTCAGTGCTTGGGAGTAAAGTATGTTTTATTTCTAAAGCACTGTAATTGCACCAACGTGCTGTACATGGCACTATAATAAAACATGGTATAACATGGTAAAGAATGCAATACAAATACAACAATTATAACAACAAATAAGATAAAAAAAGGATATATATATATCCTTCAAGCCTCTTTGTATTGGTCTGTGGCTAACTAGCCGGAGCTAGTGTGAGGAGGACCAGCTTGGATTGTGCTGAGAAAGGACACCATTGCTAAGTAGCAAAGAGGGTTATAGGGTTCCCAAAAAAAACACAACTATCCCTTCAAGTTGTACTTTCCAACTGTGGGAGGATAATCCCCAGGGGAGGGAGGGAAGGGTGGGTGGGTGTCTGTCGGTGGAGCTCCTCTACTCTCCACATGTTGTGTATAACAAGCTAGCCTCCCTGTTAACCCTCAGAGGAGCGAGGGACTGACAGAGGTGCCTGCTTTGATGTAAACAGGATATAGCGGGGAATGTGTTTTGATTTCTCACCCAGCCACCTGCTGCAGAAGCTTGGCGTTTGGAGCTGATTGGAATGCAAATGACTCATTACCCTAGATGGGAGCGCAAACACCAGGAAAGCACCTCAAATGATAACTTGCAGTAGGAGAGAGAGAGAAGTTATTAAAGGCCCCGCGGTGGCAGGTTGCCCGGCTGTCCTTATATTCGTACAGGGGCGCAAGTGTCACAAGCACCTGCACTCACTTGGAGCGGTTGTGTTTTGTTTGTTTTTTACTTTGTTCACTAATAACTGCAATGTTTGTCAATCATCTGCTGTGCGTTCATCATGTAGTTTAACATTACAAACCTGAAACACATCCAATCTGTTGTGTACGTCCATCAATCACTACCACAGTATTTCTATAGTGGTATATTTATAGGCACATCATGCATACGCTTGTTATTATACTTGCTGGACCTTGAATAATTGATGCAGTAGTTGTCAATCATCTCCTCAGCTCTGAATGTGCATGTTCAAACCCAATGACAATGACCCTCAGACATACACACAGAAACACACACAGAAACACACACACACACACCCTTTTCTATTTTATTTTTTCGATGCCTATTTCATTCTATTTTATTATTGTATTTTGCACAATCAATACGGGCATGACCACCCGCATTTCACTGTATGCCCTGGTATGTATGTGACAAATAAACCTTTTGATTCTTGACACACACACACACACACACACACACACACACACACACACACACACACACACACACACACACACACACACACACACACACACACACACACACACACACACACACACACACACACACACACACACACACACACACACACACACACACACACACACACACACACACAAGAGAGAAGAGAGAAGGGCTGTCAGAGCCAATTTCAAAGTTTGAATTTCAGGATAAATTTGTCAGGATTATTACAAAATCAATGGCTGTCCAGCTGAAGTTTACAACAGACTTCCACAGGCACCAACAGCTTCAAGCTGGATTTTTGTCAAAAGATGATGAAAACAATTATAAAATGTTTCGTTTTTTTAGTATATGTAAAAATATTTAATCTGATTAATCGCAAATTAATCGCATTTAAAAAATAAAATTGTATCTACCTTAAACGGATGTTTTTCAAGTTCCAAGTTTTAATACTCTTATCAACATGAGTCAACAAATGCTTGCTTTATGCAGCCATTTAACACAAAAGGATGACCCTCATGCATTGCAAATTTGCATCAAATTCAAAACAGAGTGATGCACAAAATAACTTAAAAGAAAATAATAATTTAAAACAATGAATAAAGTGTGCATGAAATAATAGGGGAAAGAAAACGTTAGGAACTTGTTACATTCACACACACAAGGGCTGAGTACTCACCCCCCCCCCTTCTCTCTCTCTCACACACACTCTCCCAGCTCTCTTTCTCTCTTGCCCCTTCCTCATCTCTCTGACCCAAAGTTAATCATGAGTTAAAAAAAATAGTGGCGTTAATAGAATCGGGCGTTAACGCGTTAATACCGCGTTAACTTTGACAGCCTTAGTTTTTTAGGTACACCAGAGTAGCGCAAAGTGCCGCGATGTGCACAGGAGTGTGTGACGGCCCGCTGTCAGGCTGTCCCATACTTAACTCATTGACCGCCGGGAATTAGACGGAGCCCGTCATAGCACTGCCACGCTTTAAAATATAGGAGTGCGTCACCTTGTTTGTAGAGTTATAACTATATTCTATATTATAGCTATGGATACAATACTATGGCCCATTTGACATCACCTATCTATCGTTCAATATGTGAAAAAGAATAAATTTTTCCATCCATACGTTCCTGTGTTATACCGTGGTGAATGTAAGTATGGTTTTAGAGCGGTCTAGGGTAATTCCCAAAATGTGGAGTTATAGCCTCATACGTCAATTCCACTATAGACGTATAGACTATACTCACTTACTGATTTACATTTGTCCCTTAACATGTAGGAACAATTAGATCTGAAATTAGTTTCAAAACGGTTGCACTGTGGGGAAAATTTTAAAGTACAGTAGAGTACAGTAGATTTCATTATCTGTCCTTATGCATACCTGGTGATACTAAATCCAAATTGAACTCGGGCATTTGAAAGATAATATATGTATATATATATATAAATGTGCGAATTGGCTATAATAAGTTAATTGATAAACATCATTCTATATTCTATAATAATATTTCAAATTGCATTGGTCCGGATGGGAGAATTCAGTACTGTACAGAACCTTCGGTTTAATCATCTTCCCTTTATTAATTTCCTTAGATTTTTTTTACACATGATCTCAAGAGGGTACTGAACGAGATCAGTGGCAATTTTTTAAGTTTGGTCATTATTATCATGGTGTTATTCATTGTCAAAGATGCAAAGAAAAATCATAATTCATATTCTCCTTTGTTTCATCACAATTTAAGCAAGCCTAGTAATAGACACAATATTTCTGACACTGTGAATACATTTCCTGAGGTCCATAGATGTCACTAGATACCAGGAATATGCAAATGGACCTTGTAGAAGTGGAGCAATATTCCATTTACCTAAGTATATATTTTAGGGGAAAATAATCGACGGTGGTACAGGTTAAATGCCATCGTCCCGACAGAGCGGTGTTGACGGGGAGCGCTGATGTATTCGCTTGTTGGTGTTATTAGCATTAGCTGAAGAGCTACCTGAAAAGCTAGTTTTAGCTTAACGTTACCTTGGCTAAAGTTGGAGCTATTCATAATCTAGCAATAATGGCTGCAGACCTGCAAGCAAAGTACAGCAAGTTGGCAAAGGAGTATTCCAAGGTAAATCACTTTTTCACCAGTAACGTTATAGCTCACGTTAACTGGCTAACCTAGCTCACGTTAACTGGATAATCTAAGTGCCGTCACCACTCCCACACATGCACGCAATTAATGACATAATGCGGAAAGCCATACCGGTGACAATGTTTAGCTTTTAGTGCCACTGCCAAATGATAAGAGTCAGAGCCGGAGTCTCAAAAGAGAATGTTGAATATTTATTTTGCATCGAAAATCACAACATAAACATAACTACTAGCCAGAGCCTCTTCTACTAGCTAACTGAACCGGAGCAGACTGGGTAGCAAGTGCAACAACGTATAACGTCCATGCGGTACCAATGTCCCAACAACCTTTCCGTGGGTGAACTCATTGAGCATAGTTGTCAATTAATGATACTAATACTAATCTATACAATCACCTGTTGTTGAATAAATACCATTACTTTCTAGTTATTACTAAAAAACGGTATATATAAAACAGCATCTGTAAAAAAAATTTTTAAAAAGGTTTTATAATTTATATAATATAATATACTTTTTTTATTTTATTTGTTTATGTATGCACTAGTATCGGATCGGTATCGGCCGATACCCAAAGCTTAGGTATCGGAATCGGATCGGGAAGGAAAAAATGGTATCGGAACATCTCTAGTCACGGACCTGTATGTTGCCGTTAAAAGGCATACTGGGAGCCCGAGGGTGCAGTACCGGCCAGATCCGGCTAGGTGGCAGTATCGAGAGTGCAGTAAACCCTGTTCCAGACCATGTGTTACATTTAAATCCCTCCGGGCGCTAAATTTAGACGGAGCCGAGTAAATAGCTTCATCCGACCACTTCGAAACGCATCTGGCACACTCGATCCATAAATTGTGCCAAATTATGTCCGGGACCAGATGGACACCAATACTGGAAATCGCGATCAGACAATTGGAATATTCTTTTTGGAATACCCCCGGTCCAAGGTAAGGACTACCTGACATCAATTTCAGCTTGATCCAACAATGTTTTCATATCGATCCAGCTGATCAGCGTCTGTAGTGTTCAACATGAATGCCGTTACTGGCCATCAAAGCATAAACAAACGACCCCCCCCCCCCCCCCATTTCATGCATGCATGGTGAAACATAATACCTATTATATACATTTGATTTGGAAATAGTAGCGTGTCCAGGCAAGAAACGCCAATGATTATAGTAGAATACATGTAGTGCCCTATAACTCAGCTTTTCAGGAATTATCCTGGATCACTCCTAAACTATACTTATATTCACCACGGGATAACGCGCAAACGTATGCATGGAAAATGTATCTCTTTTTTGCATGTTCGACGGAAGAAAGTCACTGTCAAATTACTATAGTATTGTCTCCATAGCTATAATATAGAATATAGATATAACTCTACAAACAAGGTGACGCACCCCTATATTTAAATTGTGGCATAGCTAGAACGGGACATGGCTAATCCCTGGCGCTGAATTAGTTAAAAACCTAAAAATCATCCCAATTGTTCCCCTAATTTAAACCTAATCATACGCTTCTAAAAACCAAATTGCCAAAAGTGAGAACTTACAAATATGTTATATATTTTATATTCTCAACAAGGGCTGTCATTCCTCACAATATTGGAAGTACACAAAGGATCCCTCCCTCATCTATCTCCCTCCCTTTCTCCTCTATTTCCCTTTCTCCTCTATATCTCTATCATCCACTCCTTCTGTTCTCTATCTCTATCTCTCTCTCTCTCTCTCTCTCTCTCTCTCTCTCTCTCTCTCTCTCTCTCTCTGATTGAGTGCTGACCTGTTGCTGTGAGCGGTGACAGGCCATCAGAGGCAAGGTGTGATGATGACCTTGTGACTAAACAGACCATAATACTAAAAATAATCCCTGCTGGCTCTCCGGCCCTAGAGCTCCTGTCACTGAGTCAGGCAGCGTCGCTGCATAGCTGCTGCATGATGGAGATGATATCTCTCAGGGGCTCGGGAGGTAGAGCAGTTGTCTGGCAATCTGGAGGTTCCCGGTTCGATTCCCGCTCTTCCAGGGCAGCGTGTTGAACTGTGCTTGAGCAAGACACTTAACCCCTAATTGCTCCTGATGAGCAGGTCGGCACCTTGCATGGTTGCCTATGTCATCTGTGTGTGAATGTGAGTGAATGGGTAAAAATGTGAGGAACAAATTGTAAAGCGATTTGGATAAAAGCGGTATATAAATGCAGCCATTTACACACGCGCGCGCGCACACACACACACACACACATGCGGGCGCGCACACACACACACACACAAAAACACACAAAAACACTGATACACATGTACATGCACGCATACACACACACATGCACACACACACACACACACACACACACACACACACACACACAGACACATACACACACGCACACACACAAACACTGTACACGCACACATACATAAATGCATGCATCAACACAAGCACATATACACACAAGGAAACACAAAAAACATACAAAAACACAGATACACACGCGCACACTAATGTGTTCACCGTTGTGTTCGAAGGTCTTGGAATAATGACTGCAGTGTTTGTCAATCATCTGCTCAGTGCAGCGAGTGTATATATATACTGTTTATCAGTATGACCTTAAGACACACACAGTCAACTATCTCTCTTTCTCTTCATTCCTCCCTCTCTCTCTATCCCTCTCTCTCACACACTCACACACACATGCAGACTGCTGTGTGGGATGCTGTACGGCGTCCCAGTAGTGATGAGTTCAGCGGTTGGGGGATTTATGCCTGTCAGAGCGAGGGCCCCGGTGCTACAGAAGAGGGCAAACGGTCACGCCGAGCAGGTGCAGGAGACCATTATACCTATTATGATGCCTTCACGCCCTCCTGCCATCCATCACTCTGCCCTCCAATCCCTCGCTCCCTTCCCTGCATGTCGCTGTCATTATTCACCGATACCTCTCCTCTCTGCGTCGGCCGTCCCCGTCTTCCGACACTCTCAAAAAAAAGAAAAGGGGAATGCGGTAAAGGAACGCAGGCAGGGTGTGTCATCCTCGTCCAAAAGATACGTTTGAAGGGTTCGGGTCGACTTTTCTAACATTAAGATGGTAGAGAGGCTGGTTAAGGATTACATTTGTGCCTCCCTCCCCAGTGATATGGACCCTTTGCAATTTGCATACAGGCCAAACAGGTCCACTGACGATGCGGTCTCTCAGGTACTACACAGCACCCTCTCTCACCTTGACCGCCAGAAGGGGGCTATGTGAGACTGTTGTTCATTGACTATAGCTCAGCGTTCAACACCATAGTCCCCACCAGACTGGTGGACAAGCTGATCGAGCTGGGTCTGAGCTCCGCTCTGAGCGCCTGGATACTGGATTTTCTGAGTGAAAGGCATCAGGCGGTCAGGGTGGGGGGTCAGACCTCCAACACCATCACCATGAGTATCGGGTCCCCCCAGGGCTGTGTTCTGAGCCCCCTGCTGTATTCACTCTACACACATGACTGTGTGGCCAAGTTCAGCTCCAACTCCATAGTGAAGTTTGCGGACGACACAGTGGTGGTGGTGGGGCTGATCTTTGACAACGACGAGAAGGCCTACCGGGAGGAGGTTGATGCACTGGCACTCTGGTGCCAGGACAACAGCCTACTCCTGAACATTGGTAAAACCAAGGAGCTGATCGTGGATTTTAGGAGAGTACAGCAGGACACACACACACCACTGTGGATAAACGGGGCTACTGTGGACAGGGTGAGCAGCTTTAAGTACCTGGGGGTCCACATCTCAGAGGACCTGACATGGACAACACACATAGACTCAGTCGTAAAAAAGGCGAAGCAGCGCCTCTACCACCTGAGCAGTGATGCGTTCTTCATGGGACGGGGTTGCATGCAGTGCAGCCAAAGTTTTGTGAGCAGAAGCGTGTGCACGCACGGATGTGCACGGCGCGCACGTGCACACAGGAATGCGCTGCACTCGCCAACTCACTATAAGTACCCACCTGGGCTACTTTACATATCAATAGCGCCGGTCGTCAGGTGTGTTAAATAGGTTCTCAGATACATTCACACAGAACTTGTGAATGAAATGTGTTACATTCCATTCGTAGAGGCAATTAGGCATTGTCTTTAGTCTGTGCTTAAGCGAGGGAACATTTATGCGCACACGTCCGGGAGCGTGCGTGCATGTGGCGTCATTAGCGTGCGTGCAATCAGTGTTGATATGAGGAACGCAACACTGCACCTGAAACAGTTAGGGAAGTTCAGAGTATCGGGGAAGATACTCCAGTCCTTCTACTCCGGAGCTGTAGAGAGCATCTTGACTGGAAACATCACTGCCTGGTATGGAAACAGCAAGGCACAGGACAAGAAGGCCCTACAGAGAGTGGTGCGCTCAGCTGAGCGCACTACAGGTATTGCACTACCACCCCTGCAGGACTTATATAACAAGAGGTGCAAATCCAGAGCCTGCAGAATAATGAAAGACCCTCACCACCCCCAACAACAGCATGTTCAAGCTGCTGCGGTCAGGCAAACGCCTGCGCACACCAGCAACTAGGACAGAGAGACTTCGGCTCAGCTTCTTCCACCAGGCCATCAGAGCCTTGAACACTGAACTCTCCACACACAAGCACACATGAGCACACACACAACACACATACTGTACACGCTCACACACTAGCAGCCACTTTAACATGAGCACACACACACTCATGCTGCACACGCTCACACTTATGGTCACTTTAAAAATAGTATAGTATAGTACAGGGGTAGGCAACCTTAGGCACGCGTGCCTGCATATATATACTTTTTTTTTTTTTTTTGCTTTGAAATATTATAGTGAAATATTTTGCACTGTTGTCGCATTTATCTTGTTGAAATCCTCCCACAGGTTCTTTTTACTACCACATATTTAATTGAGACCCTTTATTTGTTTATTATTTCAATTTAGCTGGAAATACATTGCTACATCATTCAGTAACATTTGCAGAGCCTTATAACAAAAACATTATTACGGTCACCATTGTGACCAGTGGGATTAATCAACTAATTTTATTATTTATTTTTCTATTTCATTGAACATTGCACATGTTAAAAGCCATATTCTTTACTCAAAATGTGAGTATTACCAAGTCAACTTGTGTTAAAACAATGACAATAAACATAGTTTTATTAGGTTGAAATAATGTGGTTGTGTACTTATTTTTCTGGATTATTATGGATTGAAAACTGAAAACCTTAATGCACAGTAACTGAACTAAATATTTTTAAGTTCTGGTAACTTATTATTATATATTTTTTACAGTGTAGTCTTGCGATCAATCAAAACTTATTTACACGATATACCTCACATTCACCCTCCATTCACATCCTGGTGTTCTCCTGGTGTTCTTCATTAGGCCTGTAGGTGGAGCTATGACAGCCCACGTACAGTACACACACCGATGGTGTGTGATGTGTCCAAAAATGAATGGGCAAATGTGAGTGAAATGGTCGCACTGTATGCAGCTGTTTGTCTGCATTGCATTCCCCTCCCCCCCCCCCCCCCAACTCAGATTTAGGGTTGATACAACCATCATAATAATATTGTTAATAATAACGATAATGATGTAATAATGTAAAAAGTATCATTAAAAATACCTGATTATGAGAAAAAATATTTACGATGCATGGAATATTGTTGAGGCACACTAGTTACAACTATATTTCAAACAGGCACTCCATGTCAAAAAGGTTGCTGACCCCTGGTATAGTATAACTTGAGATTGTATAATATAGCATTGTATAGCAGTGTACATAAAGACCCAGTGCCTCATCCGTAGCTAACAGTGTATTGCACTATCACAGGACCTAGCATGTCTTACCATGCTCTGTAAAAACTCATGTACGTATACCGATATGCCCTACTTTGATTACTTGTATTATTGCACAATGTCGTTCTATTGGATTCTTATTATATATTATTATTGTATTATGCACAATCGTTGCGGGCAAGACCCCCCGCATTTCACTGTATACTTGTATGCCGTGACAAATAAAACTCTTGACTTGACTTGTATATGAGCTCAAGAGGAGATTTCATTCAAGTGACTTTTCTTTATCAACAAACAACACAACGCAGATTCCTATCCAGAAGTAATACAAGATAAGTAACATTAATTAAGTAATTGAAATCGAACACGTAGCGTGTTTACTTAAAAGTTCAGTACAATGACAATCATGTTTTTCAATCTCATTGCTTCAGTCACGTCGCATTTTTTAAAGTTGTTGTCATCGAAATGCTGACTAAAGCCTTCGCCATCCCCCTGGATATCAACAGAATCAAACCTGTATAGCAATCTGCTTCCCTGAAAACATCACATAATCTACTCAGGTTGCCCTGATTGATCAGTCTGTCAGTTGTCAGTAGTTGTAAAGGATGTGAGCTAGCTTAATTACAAGCAAGTAATTCAACTAGTTTGCTACAATCTAGTTAATTTTAGTTTAAAAAAAACGAGCAAGAACGAGAGCGAGAGGGGTATTAATCTTGAGTGTGAGTTAGAGATCATTCCATTAAAACAAGAGGCTGACTTTCCAAGCTCAGGCTGCACCCTGGGGACCTTAACCTGTTAAGCCCTAGCCCTATTTTCTGAAAATCTGCCTAAAAATACATACCTATATAAATGGAAGATTGCTCCACTTCTACAAGGTCCATTTTGCATGTTCTTGGTATCTAGGGACATCTATGGATCTCATGGAATGTATTCCCAATATCAGAAATATTGTCTGTTACTAGGCTTGAGTAAATTGTGAAAGGAGAATATAAATTATGATTTTTCTTTGCATCTTTGACAGTGAATAACACCATGCTAAAAATGACCAGACATGAAAAACTGCCACTGAGCTCGTTCAGCACCTTCTTGAGATCATGTGTACAAAAAATCTAAGCAAATTAATGGTTTTATAGATACAGTACTGAATTCTGCGATCCGGACACATGATATTTGAAATACTATTATAGAATATAGAATATCAGGCCTATAAATTACCTTATTATAGCCACATATATTAAATTTCAAAATATTCAATTTATTATTATTATTATTATTATTATTTGTGAAGAACCGTGAATGAAATCTACTGTCAAGTCAAGTCAAGTCAAGTCAAGAGTTTTAATTGTCACGGCATACAAGTATACAATGAAATGCGGGTGGTCTTGCCCGCAACGATGTGCAATACAGTGGTACAACATATAATAGAATCCAATAAAAAACAACATTGTGCAATAAACAGGTAACAGGTAACATGGTGTGACATCTCGGTATCTGTACATAGTTATTTACAGAGCATATAGGACATGCTAGGTAGCTTTGGTAGTGCAATACACTGTTCCTGTTATTCTAATTTAAAGTGGCCTTTCCTTTTGGCCATAAGTGTGCGTGTGTGCGTCATGAGTGTGTGCCCGCTCATATTAAAGTGTTAAGTGGCTGTTAGTGTGTGAGCGTGCACAGCGTGCGTGTCGTGTGTGTGTTCATGTGTGCTTGTGTGTGGATAGTTCAGTGTTCTGTGGCACTCAATGTTCATTGTTCAGGGCTCTGATGGCCTGTATGTACAGTTCCATGCTATAATGGATATGGCTCCGCCATTTTGAATCCATTTGCAATGAAGATTGTTGCTAAATGTTCACAGAAGGTAGACACAATAACTGCGCTCCAATCTATGCCAATCACATTCAGTTGTGTGGTAGAGAATCCCGAGAAATAAGAGAAATAAAAAAATAAACATACACAAGTAATTTGCTTGTAGGAAGCTAGAATTGGCTGGGTACTGTAGTTTTTCGAAATATCAACGCTCATTGAGAGCTCTGGATGCGCCCTTCTCATATGACTACAACTGGCAACGTTTCGCTAATTCAAAATGGTGGATATTTGTTAAATTATAAACACATTCCATAAACAAAAATCTCACTAATAACACTATTGGTAAACAAACGTATTGCTGAAAATATACACTATGACTGATGTTGTGACATGGTTATGGTATTTACTCTTGGATACATTTGAAAAAAAAAACGCTACTTAATTAATGTCATACAGTCTGGAGAGATTGATTTATGAGGTGATGTCATTTTGGGACCGGTGCCGGACCCGTTGGGCTTAACACGTTCTGTGCCATTAACGTATATATACATGTTTGCTCGCCAACCGTTGAGTGCCAATCATGTATATATACGTTATTTTGTCCTTTTCCTTTTTTTTCCGATTTTAATATATTCATTTTGGGATACCTCCTAGGAAAGGTAAGGACGATATGACATCAATCCTACTTTGATCCAACAATGATTTCACATCGATCGCAACGATCATAATGTAACATACTCCAAAACGTATGCCGATGCTGACGATCAGAGCATCAAAAAGCAAGGCAAGCAACGCGAAAGACTTTAGCAAAATTTACATAGCGCTCCATAACTCAGCTTTTCAGGAATTAGCCGGGATCACTCTGAAACTATACAATATTCACCACGGGATAACACGCAAACATATGCATGAAAAATGTATGTATAAAAATCTATAATATAGAATATAGATGTAGCTCTGCAAACATTGTGACGCACAGTGAAAATAGGCAATGGAAAGCTGGTGCATTGACTACAGGGATGAGGGCAATAGCTGGCGCTCAAAGTGTTAAGAGGTTAAGCATCGTCCAGTCATTGGAGCCTGTCAGATATGGTCAATAGTTCCAATCTAGCAACATTGTGATCAGAGCATGTGAGCGGCGCGGCGCGAGAGCGGCGCGGGGAGCGGAGTGGGCGGTTTTGACGTGAGCGATGGAGTGGGTTTTAAAATGGGTCGGCGCGACTTCCGGAGCGAGAGTTCTCCTCCGCTCCGGTCCGCTCAGAAACTGATGTAATATACATGTAGTACAATGCCAAAGCAACAGGTGGCGATGTACAAACATGAAGGCCATTTTCAACCAATGAGAAGGGTGAACCGTCACTCACATCCTGCTAGACCAAAGTAGAATCCGCCATTGTTGTTGTTGTTAGCTTACATGCTAACGTGAATGGCAGCGACCATAGCATTGTGGCTAGGCTAGCTACCATCGCTTAGTAGAGCTAGTTGAATGGATATAAACGTTATTCAACATTGCAGAATGGGTACAATTACAATACGGCTCAATACAAACAATTGTTTTTTTTTTTTTTTTTTTGATCCACTTTTTCTCCCATTTTCTATATTTTCTCCCATCCCAATTTCGTATCATCCAATTCAACCCTCCCCTGTCACGAACGCTGTTTCTTGCCTCCCACAAGCCGGCTGCAGTGAGGACTAAGTCATACATAGCACAAGTCCCCTCCGGTACTTGAGGTAACAGCAGTCGCATCTTTTCACCTGCGCAGCTCGACCACTCAGTGTCGAGGAGTAACGCGTGGGAGGCTCACGCTGCCCCCGACACTTCCTGATTCTACTGCGCAGGCGCACCAACCGACTTGTAGGAGTCGCTTGTTCACAACGTTCGATCCCCACCCTTCAGTTTTTCCCTCCCCGTAATACGGCCAATGTGTATTACTGCGGACGACCAGCCAAACTGAAAAACAATGTGGAGAGCTGGATTCGAACACGCGAATCCTAGCGTCTCCACATTGGTGGCGAGTGCCTTAGACCACTACACCACCTAGCCGCCCTAATACAAACAATTGTTAAGGGGCCCAGGGGGTGTAGACTGTTGTAGTTTGGTCAAATCAAGCTAATTTACATCATGCTCCAAAAAAAAGAAAAATGCTGAGCGAGCTGTGGAGCGCTTGATTCGTAAATGAAGGTGAGCGGAGAGGAGCGCTGAGCGGCGTGGTCAACATGAGCGATTAGCGGAGCGGAACAAGCCGTCTAGAGCGAAGAGCGGATTTCTCGTCCGCGCCGCTCCGCTCACATGCTCCGATTGTGATATAAGGTGGTGGTCGTTTTCCAGCAGTGACCTTAAAGACAACCAAACACCAATGTTTATTTGGTTTATTCTTCTCTCTCTGTTCTCCTCCCCACTCTACCGCTCTCATTATCTTATATTAGTTACAGCTGGTGTGTCACGAGGCAGCTGATCTGTGGTCTGGAGGCAGAGTGCATCATGGTATATAAACCCGCTTCATCAGATCGAAAACTCTTGTACCACGTTAGTCACGTTACTATGTTCTTGTTATCTACCCTGTTGATTAAGTTGTTCACCTGGATCTCTTGTTCATCGACCTTGTCCTAATATCTGTTCTCGTCCTCTCTCCTAGCCTGTACGGCGAAGACCGCTGGACTGCTGGTTAAAACCTGGAGACACTGACCTGCTGGTGAAGACTTGGAGACACTGGCCTTGCTCACAACCTTGTTCTAATCTATATTCTCATCCTCTCTCCTAGCCTGCACGGTGAAGACCTGGAGACGCTGGCCTCCTGGTTAAGACCTGGAGACGCTGGCCTGCTGGTTAAGACCTGGAGACGCTGGCCTGCTGGCTAAGACCTGGAGACACTGGCCTGCTGGCTAAGACCTGGAGACACCGGCCTGGTTCACAAAGTACTGCTCAGACCTATGCCTGGCTGACGACAACTGCTCCTGCTCTCACCCCGTCTGTCTGACTTCCATGCCCCTGTATATATCCTGGACATTACGAGAACCTCCTCTGTGTATCGACCCATGCCTGGACTTAGACCACTCTATTAAATATACCCATATTGGGTTTTGCTCAGTTCTGCTGTGTCTCCTTGCCTGCACATTGGGTTCCAAACACAACCGTGATATTTGGCCTCTCTGCCAGAGACCAGCAACCCACTTCCTCATACAGGATGCAGTGGTGAGCATCATATCTATCACCAAATGTGTGCCAATGTGCCGCAATCTACTGACAAGACTGTCTATATGGAATTTAAACATCAATTTCTCATCAAGACAGATGCCAAGATGTGTGCATTCTGTAACTCTTTCGACGTGAGAGCTATTCACCATCGATATATGCAAATCAGTGTAAACAATATATCTAGAAAACAACATTAATTTAGTTGTGCTTGCATGAATTATTATTATTATAACATTATTAACACATTGACCACCGGGGGTTGTGCCCATCTTATACCACTATCTGCCACCATTGAAAGCCTATGGAGATGTTTACCTTCTTTGCAGGGCTATAACTTTTTAAATTGTATTGCTATATTGACATTACTATGGCCCATTCAACATCGATTATCTATCGTTCAGGATGTGGGAATGTTATACTTTTTCATTCATACATTGTTGTGTTAATACCTTCGAGAATATAAGTATGTTTTAATCTTTTCTGCTGTAATTCCAAAAACAGTAGTTATAGGCCCTGACGCATATGATAGATTATCGATTGGCGTTTCTTTCCCATACACGCTATATTAAAAAATTCAAATGTATATGATCGGTATACATTATGCTTCATCATGCGTGGAGGAAAGGGGGGGGGGGTCGTTTATAATTCCTTGATCATCAGTAACGGCTTTATGTAGTATGGGTGGATATATTGATCAGACTGTTTGCAAACAAGGAAATGCACAATCGGGTTGAAAATAACGTTAGTGCCCCCTTACCGTGTGCCGATGAGACTGGCGGAGAAAGGTCCCAATTAGTCGACGCCGATCACCTAGATCCATTTCCGGTTTGTATGGCGCAATAAACGCCGAAATCATATCGATTATTGCGTTATGGCAGCGATCCATATGTACTATAGTGTCTGTCAGGAGTCCAGTAGCGAGATGTGACTGCCGGAGGAATTTCCTCGACGCACCGATCACAACTTCCGGTTTTTGAGTGTGTAACTCGCCCGACCATCCACCAGGCGGCGGTATTGAGCCGTTGCAGTCCCGTCTAGGGTCCCGCTAGGGCACCCGGGGTTGGGTGGATGAATTATGAATGCCATGGCGAAAAAATTAAATACTGATCTCAAAAACGCTGTACAGCGATGTTGGCGGTCAACGCATTGGCGGGCAATAACGCTGGAAAGCGATTTTGGCGACCAATGAGTTAACCATTATCTGTTGCCCCACATTGATTATTTTGTGCAATTATGATACATTGGGCTGCATAATGAGTGCATGCATGAGAGAAAGAGAGAGAGAGAGAGAGAGAGAGAGAGAGAGCGAGAGAGAGAGAGAGAGAGAGAGAGAGAGAGAGAAATAGAAGGAGAGATGAGTGGAGGCTGTATGTGTGTGAGTCACTGAGTGAGGCTACTTATTAACCATATGTTGCCCCACATTGTTTATTGTGTGTTATTATCATAGACTGGACTGCATAAAAAACGAATTAGAAAATAAACATACTGGTGCAAAATACTGCCCATAGTGGTTATTGAAATACATGGTTGCTCATTTACATTTAGTCATTTAGCTGACGCTTTTATCCAAAGCGACTTACAAGTTCTGTACGACAAGCCATCAGGAAGAGCACAACTCTATCAGCTGAGTAACAATGTTCATCAAAGTGTTGAGTGCTACAGTGTAGGTTAGTTTATTAGGACAAGTGCATGACAGTATGGTTAGTTAGGGTTAGATTTTTTTAAATTATTTTTTTTTAATTCAGATAATGGTTGAAGAAGTGCGTCTTTAGTCGACGGCGAAAGATTGGACGTGTTTCGGCTGTCCTAACTGGGGTGGGTAGTTCATTCCACCATTGTGGGGCAAGGACTGAGAATAGGCGACTTCTCTTTGATGACCCTCCCGGAGCTTGGATAGGAGTAGGTCTGAGGCGGCCAGAAGATGCAGAGCGTAGGGGTCTTGAGGGTGTGTAGTTAGAGACCATTGACCGGAGGTAGGCGGGAGCAGTTCCCTTTGCCGCACGGTATGCTAGGTCGAGGGCCTTGAAGCGGATTCGTGCAGCAATGGGGAGCCAGTGCAGGTCCCTAAGAAGTGGGGTGACATGGGCCGACTTCGGTAGGTTTGAGATCAGGCGGGCCGCTGCGTTCTGAATGAGTTGAAGAGGCTTAGTGGCAGTGGCCGGGAGGCCAGCGAGCAGTGCGTTGCAGTAGTCGAGGCGGGAGATGACTGTTGATTGGACGAGGAGTTGGGTGGCTTCTTTTGTCAGGAAGGGGCGTATCCTTCTGACGTTGCTCAGGAGGAATCGGCAGGTTCTGGTTGTCGCTGCGATGTGAGCAGAGAAGTTCAACTGGTCGTCGAGGACAACACCAAGGTTCTTGGCGGTCGGGGACGCGGTCACAGCTGCATTCTCGACTGTGATGGAAAGGTCGGTCAGGGGGGAGGATTTGGCCGGCAGGTGGAGCAATTCTGTTTTGCTTAGGTTCAGTTTGAGGTGGTTGGTCGTCATCCAGGCGGAGATGTCGGACAGACAGGCCGAGATCCGCTCAGAGACGTGGATATCTGAGGGGAGGAAGGAGAGGAAGAGTTGAGTATCGTCGGCATAACAGTGGTAGGAGAAGCCATGAGACGTGATAATGTTACCCAGTGATTTAGTGTAGAGGGAGAAGAGAAGGGGTCCTAAAACCGAGCCCTGGGGGACACCCGTCCGCAGGGGGCGGGTGGCCGACAGGGTCCCTCTCCATGACACTTGGTAGGAGCGGTCATTGAGGTATGATGACAACCATGTCAGCGCAGAGCCAGCCACTCCCATTCCTGCGAGGGCCGCGAGGAGGATCTGGTGGTTGACTGTGTCGAAGGCTGCAGATAGATCTAGGAGAATCAGGACAGAGGAGAGGCCTTTCGCTTTTGCTAAGTGAAGTGCCTCTGTGACCGCAATGAGGGCTGTCTCTGTGGAGTGACCAGTCCTGAAGCCTGACTGATTAGGGTCTAGGAGGTCATTCTGTAAGAGATAAGCAGTAAGTTGGTTGGATACAGCACGTTCAAGTGTTTTAGAAAGGAAGGAGAGAAGAGAGACAGGACGGTAGTTGCCTATGACGGTAGGGTTCAGGGATGGTTTTTTTATGAGGGGCGTGACTCTGGCTTGTTTTAGGGAGGTGGGGACCACCCCCGAGTTGAGTGAGGAGTTGATGGTTGCAGTTAGGAATGGGAGGATGTCTGGTGCTATGGTCTGGAGGAGTGGGGAAGGTAGCCGGTCCAGCTGGCATGTAGTCGGACGGTTCGACGTTACCAGTGTCAGGGTCTCGGCTTCTGTAATGGGAGAGAAAGATGACAGAGTGAAGGATGAGGTTCTCGATTCAGCATTTGGAATGGGTGGGGGTTGGGAGAAGGAGCTGCGGATGTTCTCCACTTTTTCCTCAAAGAAGATCGCAAAGTCTTCGGCAGAGAAAGATGAGGGAGGGGGGGGTGGGGGGGGAGTGAGGAGGGAGGACATGGTAGCATGCAGTTTGCGAAGATTCTTGGCAGAGGCCTCGATCCTATGGTGAAAGAAAGAAGCTTTGGCATTAGTAATGGTTTTGGAGAATGTTAACAAGAGGTTGTGATATGTGTCGATGTCAGCAGTGAGGCGTGACTTTCTATACTTCCTTTCAGCTGCTCTCAGGACCTGTCTTTGTTCTCTCACTGGATCTGTCAGCCATGGACTGGGTGGGGAACGGCGGGCAGGTTTCTCAACGAGGGGACAGAGCTTGTCGAAGGAGGTTGCAAGGGCTGAGAGGAGGGTGGATGTTGCCATCTCTGTGGAGAGAGCAGAGAAGGTGTCACTCAAAGGTAGAGTGGATAGTATGTCAGAGGAGAGGGTGGAGGGGGATAGGGAGGGCAGGTTGCGTCTGAGTGAGACGGTTTGAGTTGGGGTGAAGACCTTTCGGTTAAGCATGAGAGTTAGTGAGAAGGATATGAAGGAATGGTCAGATACATGTAGGGGAGTTACCGTGGTGTTAATGATGCTGGAGTTACGGGAAAATATGAGATCCAAGGAGTTGCCTGCTTTGTGGGTGGGAGGCATGGCAGTGGGAGTCAGGTCAAATGATTGTAGGAGGGAGACTACTATGACTGACTGAGATGAGTCAGGGAGGTTGAAGTCGCCCAATAGAAGGAGAGGGGTACCATCTTCCGGTAAGGAGCTTAGAAGCATGTCCAGCTCATCTGTGAAGTGATCGAGCGGACCTGGAGGGCGGTAGAGTGTAACAATGGTGAGATTGAAAGGATTAGAGACAGATACTGCATGATATTCAAAAGAGGAGAGTGACAGTGCTGGGAGGGGTGTTAAGTTTGTAGTCCATGAAGGAGATGTCATGAGGCCAGTGCCTCCACCCCGCCTGGAAGGTCGAGGTGTGTGAGTGAAGTTATAGTTTGTAGATAATGCTGCAGGTGTTGATGAGTTATTGGGGGTTATCCAGGTCTCAGTTAGAGCCAGGAGCTGCAGATTTTGACTATGGGCGTAGGCAGTAATGAAGTCAGCTTTCTTGACTGCTGATTGACAATTCCATAGGCCTCCCTGTACTGTGACAGGTGTATTAGTGGCTGTAAGAGGGTAGGATAGATTAGCCGGGTTGCTAGCAAACTGCCGTGGGTGGGTTGAGTCTGTTCTGCTCATGTGCTATAACCCCTCAATAACCAGCCACGGTGAGTCTGTTCCCTGCTTGGGTTTTAATATAGTATCTTCACTTTTTAATATAGTATATCCACACCCCATCCCCCATTATATCCATTGCCATGTAGGAAAATCTGCTGAAAATGATCATGTTACTCCTGAGGGTTAATAGAAGTACATGTATCTTACTGTACCTGTAACTGAGGGGTACAATTCCCTGACTGTATTGAATAAGTATGGTATCATTAAACCACTACTGAGTTATGTACATTACTACTGGCCATACAGTACACATGTATATGAGATGAACACCCCCACAATAACACGGCTTCACAAGAAATACTGTTTAGAAGAATATTTATTAGAAGAGCACGAAGATTATCTTACATTACTTATCAAGATTGAGAGTTGCGCTTGTAAGGCGAAGAATGTGCATGAATAGGTCAAGAGCGTAAGTCCATGAGCATATTACGCAGGAGATAATTAATACCACCTGTGTTGTGAAGGATCAGATTAAACCGAATATATATATTTATTTATGGATATATATTTAATAGTATTTGTATATCGTTTGATATCCCTTGTATATTCCTTGTACATATTGTATATTCTCTTATTGGACAAAAGGACCAGGCGCCAGGGACAAGCCCCTGGCGTTCAAGTTCAAAGGTACCGACGAGACATGCCCTTACTAGCCTCAGCTCCGCGCAGGAATACGGCTACCGAAAGCAGAGCGGCACTACTTGTCCACCGTGCATATAAATATGGCGCAAGAAATGTAGAATTCCTCTTAGTCCTTTACCCTTCTACCCAACTAAGTAACAAGACGTGAAGCCTCACCCCACGATACCGCGTGCGGTGTAGTACGGCCTGTTTGGCCTTAGAATAGCAGTGAGACCTCGTGCGAATTAATAGCTGAATTGCCAGAGTTTGGCACCGTATTTCTATTAAGTAATAATAGTCTATTATGTATGGTGCTTTCATCCGAGGAGTTCTAGGCGAGGACGAGTGGACCTGCACATTGGATTACCTACCCCGACGACTGCTGAGCCCTATACGGCATGGAATATCTATTTGCTTTGGTGCTTTGATTTGTGGAGCGGATAATCGCCAACACCGGTGAGTGTTGGATTTACCCCGAGAGGAGCCAAGGTGAGACGGCGCTCAGACCAGACTGAGGTCGCCTCGCTTCTTCTTCGTTGTGGACCTAAAGCTAAAGCTACAGCTATCGTCTACAAGAGAGCCCAAGTGTATTCATCTGCGGATCAAGGTTCTACGGGCACTGTGTTCTGTACCTGGACTCTCCCTAGAAATCGTTGACCAGACGGGATACAGCCGACGGCTCTCCTACCCCCCCTACTGGCTTACAACCGGCGGGACCCCTTCAGTATATTATCCAGCTATAATCATTAAGTGACCATCGTTATAATTCCCTAAGAGCCAGGTTGTATACTTGCTTCCTGTGTAACCAGAGATTGGACATTCAGTGTTGATTTGCCTACGAGTACTCATTTGCCTTACAAGTGCATTCAAATCATAAATGTAATAAGTAATTATTATATGTACCTTTTGCTATATATTAAATATTTGACTATTACCTTTGTGTGGACCTGATTTCATATGTGGGAAAGTGTTCATCATACTTAGATATCGTGTACTGTATGGCCAGTAATTAAAGTACATAAAGCGGTAGTGGTTTAATGATACCATACTTATCAATACAGTCAGGGAATTGTACCCCTCAGTTACAATTGGTCCTTCGAGCCGGAGGGTAATTAGTGTAATATTAATATAGTGGTATTAATATTGAAATGGCCTATGATGAACACTCCACGAAACGGTCCTCCTAAAGTAGAACGCCCGCAACGTAGACGACAGCCACCTCAGTACTTAGAGGATTACGCTGTCAGTAAACTACCTAGCCTTCTACAAACAGTAAACGCAGTAAAAGTAGAGAGTAAGGTTATGTCCGACCCTATCAACCAGGATACCCCGACCACAGAGGCCCTGGTGGGTTCTAATGTAGCTGACCAGGCTCACGGTGGGGACCAGGAGGGAACTGACACGACTTTGCCCCCCGCCAATACCGAAGAAGTAGTCCCCCCAGAGCTCCGGGAGGAAGACAACCCTCCAGAGGTGGAACTCTGCACGGAACAAGATGAGGAGAGCGCCGAGGAGATAGAGCTCCAGGACTCCCCAACGAGTACAGCCAGGAGCGGCTCACCTCTACAAGCGTCTTCCCCCAGCGAGGCGGAGAGGATGCTGTCACAGGCGTTCTTCGCCAGCCTGACAGCCTCTACCGAACGCGATCGACTTCAGGGTGAACGCGATCGACTTCAGGGTGAACGCGATCGACTCCAAGCACAGACGCTTAGCGAGCGCGAACAACTCCAAGCGCAGCAACGGAGCGAAGAAGAGCACATACGTCTGGAGCTGAGACGCCTTCAGACGGAAGAGAATATGGCAAGAGAACGGGCCGACGCCCAGCGCGCCGCTGCCGGTGCCCAAAGAGAAGCAGATCTCACCAAGCGGGAAGCCGAGCGCGACAGACTACAAGCGCAGCTAATGGAGCAGCTGATCACCAGGGCAACACCCCCTCCCTCCACAAGGGGTTCCAGAGCCTCGTCAAGACACACGTCAAGGGCACCCTCCCCTAACCGAGCAGGCGACCTTGAACTCGACCACCAGAGAGAGTCTACACCCCCCTCCGAACTCATTCCCCGACCGGTCCAAGTGAGACCCAGCTACAAGGAAGGAACAGCGGACACCGCGGAGAGGCTAAATAGACGACTACAGGATCTAGGTGACCTGGCAGAAGAAGAAGAGGGAGAAGAGGAGAGTCAAGCCCGACAGCAGCACATTACTCCACAGGACCAGGAGGTCCAGTACAGCCCAGGCTATACCCCCGCGGCTCTGCGCTACAGACCCCCGACTCGACTCACGGGTGAGCATGACGCACGACCAGTCCCGAGGAATAGCACCTGGACCAGCGGGCCATGGTACCCTGCCAGTACCAGCCCACCGAGAGGCGTAAGAAGAGACTCGCCCAGGAGGCCTCTCTTCCAACGCTCACCGATGTGCCAGCCATCCATGGCGTCATACATTGGCACACCGACGTTTCCAGACTTCACCCATGAGAATCGAGCACAGTACACGGAGCTCCGGATGTGCTTAGAGACAATGATGGTGGATGTCGCTGATGAACGCCACAAGTATGCAATATTATTGAAGCACCTGAAAGTGCCCCGAGCGCACAACATAGCGCTGGCCTATGCCACCTCTACGACCCCATACACCGCGGCTCTAGCAGCGCTGGACCAGAGATATGGACGAATATGGGATTACGTAATACAGGAGATAAGGCATATTGACCGCCTACCCCCAGCAACAGACAATCGCTCACTAGACGACCTGTCTATAAAAGTACAATCCCTGGTAGGGATGCTGGGGGCGCAACGAGAAAAGGGTATGCACGAACTATACGCAAACTCGAACGTCGAGAGGATTTTAGAGAAGCTGCCGCCCGCCCGACAGGAGCGCTTCAGGCGGCAAAGAGACCACCGTGATCCTAACGGTCCCGAGCCATCCCTCCTAGATTTAGCCGACTTCCTGGCGAGAGAAGTCAGCAGCCTACGGCTGGATACGTTCGTGCGGAGCACGCCAAGCTCCAGAGAGGGACCTAGGAGAGTAAACGATGGCCGAAGATCGGTGACTGTCATGCACCAATCAGAATGAGTACCGAGCAGCAAGAACCACAGTACCCCCTCGACGAAAGAGAAGTGGAAGATGGTGTGCCCGTACTGCGAGAAGGAACACTGGTTGTCACAATGTGACCAGTTCAAGAAGATGACCGCTGAAGAAGTAAGTCAGTGGATAAAGTCCAACAGGCGCTGTTACCGATGTGCGCGCAGTCACATGGCAGCCGAGTGCCGCCTAAAGAAGAGGTGTAGTCGGTGTGACGGAGCCCATCTGGATGTCCTACACGACAGTAACAAAAGAAAGCCTGCACCATCCAACAGCACAAAGGCAAGTGTTATGTACATTGACCCCGCTAGCAGCAGCGGCGCCCAGGTGCTCTTAAAGGTGGTCCGTGTAACACTGAGTTACCAAGATAAGGTCATGGACACTTACGCCGTCCTTGACGACGGGTCAGAGAAGACCCTTCTCCTCGCGTCCGCTGCGGCCCAGCTGGGGCTGCGGGGGAGCGAGAACCAGATGACGATTCGGACAATAAGAAGAGATCTAAAGACGATAAAGGGCGAGAATGTCTCCTTTACTATCGCAGCAAGCGGGCAGCCCGAGAGACGGTACAGGATTACCAATGCTTTCACCAGCCAAGAAATAGGACTATCGCAGTACACCTACCCCATCGCCAAGCTGATGGAGAAATATGTGCACCTGCGTCAACTACCTATACCGCTCATAGACGGTGCCACCCCGACCCTGCTGATAGGCTCCGACCATGCAGACCTCATAGTCCCGATAGACCGGGTCCATACAGGACCCAGAGGTTGCCCTGCAGCAGTCGAGACCCGCCTAGGATGGACATTGCAAGGCCCCCTCGCCAAGTCTCTTAACCGAACAGCAGCCACTAGCTGCCTCCACTCCAGAGCGACAGAAGGAGACACCACACTCCTGCAGCATGTCGAGAGGCTATGGACACTAGAGACAATGCCCTTTAAGAACGAAAAGAAAGACATTCGTTCTAAGGAAGATATCTACGCTATAGCCCTCCTCGAGCACGGGACAAAGAGAGTCAACGTCAACGGAGTGATGAGATACGCAACTCCACTCCTGAGGCGAGAGGGAATGCCCACCTTTCGTGCTACAAAAGAGGCGACGGAGCGGTATCTATTGAACACAGAGCGGCGCCTAGCCAAAGACCCCGCTCAAGAAGCTGTGTACCGCGCTGAGATTAACAAATTAATCACAGCGGGACACATAAAGAAAATTGACTGGCGACGTCGTGCGCTGCTCCGTGCCTCCCTGATCAAAGACGGCTTTGATCTCCGGCAGCGGGCCAGCAGCGACCCCCCAGTACTGCGCAGCCTCTCCCCCGAGGACAAGGCCGCGAGCAGCGATACCTGGATGGCGACCATCCCAGGAGAAGCCCAAGAAATGACACTAGGACTAGTCTGGCGCTTCAAAACAGACTCGCTCCATTATAGACACAAACCCCTGATCAAGGAGCAGGGAAGGTCGACGGCAATACCGACCACCAGACGGAGTGTATACAGAACACCCGCCAGACAATATGACCCGTTGGGATGTATTCTACCTTACACCACCAGGGCAAAGATGATTGTAAGAGCGCTATGGGACAAAGACCAGGGCTGGGACGATCCCATACCCGAACACCTTGCATCCACATGGAGAGAGTGGGAGACGGAACTCCGCTCACTCCCAGGTGTTAATATACGCCGCAGCTACTTCCCACCCACAGTGAGGCCAGAGACATGCAAGATCGACCTGCACGTATTCAGCGACGCCTCCGAAGTAGCCTACGGTTCGGTGGCTTACTTGCGTGCCCGAGAGGAGGGAGGAGAAATACATACTGCTTTCATCCTGGCTCGCTCAAGAATAGCCCCACGCAAGCAACAATCTATCCCGCGCCTAGAGCTCTGCGCAGCCCTAGCAGGAGCGCAGCTCGCCACGTTAATCCAACGTGAACTCACCATCCCGGTGCAAAGAACAATCTTGTGGTCAGACTCCACGACCGTACTCACATGGATCCGGTCTGATTCGTGCAGATACAAGGTCTTCGTGGGAGTCAGAGTCACAGAGATTCAAGAGTTAACAGAAGTAACCAGCTGGCGGTATGTGGACACCAAACACAACCCAGCTGACGTCATCACCCGGGGAATGTCCCTGGATGACCTCACCCGTCCCAACCTTTACAGTGACGGGCCAGAGTTCCTCAAGCTCCCCGAAGAAGAGTGGCCTACACCCACCCCACGGGAGGCGAGCAAAGAGGAGGCAGAGAACAAGAAACCTATGTTCTGTGGGTTGACACACACACTCGTCCCCACAGACCCGGTTCTAGACGATTGCCTCACCCTAGAGAGTGCGCAGCTAAAGACATTTCTGTGGCACCACCCAGAGGTTCAGCCCACAACTGACATTTCAGCAGCTGACTACGAAGAAGCAGAACTCCTTCTACTACAACGAGCCCAGAGAGACTCGTTCCCCGATGAGCTAGCCTGTCTACAGGGAGCAAAGCCCGTCCCATCAGACAGCAGACTGCTTCACCTAGCCCCCGAGAGCGACGCCCATAATCTCATCAGAGTGGGTGGTCGTCTGCGGAGAGCCCCAGACCTACCGGATGACGTTAAGTACCCGATAGTCTTGAACAGCCGACACAAGGTCACAGAGCTGATCATAAAGAAATACGACGAGGATGTGCACCACGCAGGGGCAGAGAGAGTCTTCGCGGAGATCAGACGTCGTTATTGGATACTGCAAGGGAGAGAAGCAGTGCGGCGCTTCCAGCGGACCTGTCTAGACTGCCGTAAGTGGCGCTCGCAGCCCAGTATACCCCGGATGGCTGACCTACCTCCCTGTCGCCTCCGACTCAGCGACAAGCCCTTCCACTCCACCGGTATGGACTGTTTTGGCCCGCTGTATATAAAGAGAGGAAGAGGAACCGAGAAGCGGTGGGGTATTGTATTCAAATGCATGACCACCAGAGCGATACATATCGAACTCCTTCCAACCATGAGCACAGACTCATTCCTTATGGCCTTCCGAAGATTCACATCACGGAAAGGAAAACCGTCTACATTGTTGTCTGATCACGGGACAAACTTCAAAGGCGGAGAAAGAGAGCTGAGAGAGAGCTTCCAAGCTATGGGCCCAGAACTTAAGACCCACCTCGCTCCATCCCAGATTGACTTCCAGTTTAATCCCCCGAACGCACCTCACTTCGGTGGAACCTGGGAACGAGAAGTACGTTCCATAAAGACAGCCCTGTACGCCGTGCTTGGGGCCCAGACTGTGGCGGAAGAAGTCCTAATGACAGTCCTCACGGAGATCGAGGGAGTATTGAACTCAAAGCCCCTCGGTTACGTCTCAAGTGATGTAGAAGATGTCGACCCAGTCACCCCCAACACCCTCTTGATGGTGCGGCTGGACCCCGCACTACCACAGACAATGTACAGGCCTGAAGAAGCAAACGGCCGAAGAATGTGGAGGTACAGTCAAGTACTGGCTGACAAGTTTTGGAACAGCTTCCTACTCCACTACCTACCGTCTCTACAGACCCGCCAGAAGTGGGTAAAAGAGAGAGACAATTTGACAGAAGGAACAGTCGTCATGATCATCGACCAGTCACTACCCAGAGCTATGTGGCCGGCTGGCCGCGTAAGCAAAGTGATCACCGGTGCCGATGGAAAGGTCCGAGCAGCTGAAGTGCTCGTCCAGGGACGGACTTACACCCGACCCGTGGCGAGGCTAATAGAACTGCCAAGGCTCCCTGATACTATTGATGACGACCATGACCCTATGACTTTGTGAGTTGACTGACCCTTACAGCGGACATTGAGTAGTGGACAGTGCGGTTAATCTGTCTCTGCTCAGCTAATTAGGTGGGACTAATTAGGGGGCGGCTGTTGTGAAGGATCAGATTAAACCGAATATATATATTTATTTATGGATATATATTTAATAGTATTTGTATATCGTTTGATATCCCTTGTATATTTCTTGTACATATACACGGAATATCCATTTATTCTACTACAGCCCATAATAGTTCATTCTCTTATTGGACAAAAGGACCAGGCGCCAGGGACAAGCCCCTGGCGTTCAAGTTCAAAGGTACCGATGAGACATGCCCTTACTAGCCTCAGCTCCACGCAGGAATACGGCTACCGAAAGCAGAGCGGCACTACTTGTCCACCGTGCATATAAATATGGCGCAAGAAATGTAGAATTCCTCTTAGTCCTTTACCCTTCTACCCAACTAAGTAACAAGACGTGAAGCCTCACCCCACGATACCGCGTGCGGTGTAGTACGGCCTGTTTGGCCTTAGAATAGCAGTGAGACCTCGTGCGAATTAATAGCTGAATTGCCAGAGTTTGGCACCGTATTTCTATTAAGTAATAATAGTCTATTATGTATGGTGCTTTCATCCGAGGAGTTCTAGGCGAGGACGAGTGGACCTGCACATTGGATTACCTACCCCGACGACTGCTGAGCCCTATACGGCATGGAATATCTATTTGCTTTGGTGCTTTGATTTGTGGAGCGGATAATCGCCAACACCGTGAGTGTTGGATTTACCCTGAGAGGAGCCAAGGTGAGACGGCGCTCAGACCAGACTGAGGTCGCCTCGCTTCTTCTTCGTTGTGGACCTAAAGCTAAAGCTACAGCTATCGTCTACAAGAGAGCCCAAGTGTATTCATCTGTGGATCAAGGTTCTACGGGCACTGTGTTCTGTACCTGGACTCTCCCTAGAAATCGTTGACCAGACGGGATACAGCCGACGGCTCTCCTACCCCCCCTACTGGCTTACAACCGGCGGGACCCCTTCAGTATATTATCCAGCTATAATCATTAAGTGACCATCGTTATAATTCCCTAAGAGCCAGGTTGTATACTTGCTTCCTGTGTAACCAGAGATTGGACATTCAGTGTTGATTTGCCTACGAGTACTCATTTGCCTTACAAGTGCATTCAAATCATAAATGTAATAAGTAACTATTATATGTACCTTTTGCTATATATTAAATATTTGACTATTACCTTTGTGTGGACCTGATTTCATATGTGGGAAAGTGTTCATCATACTTAGATATCGTGTACTGTATGGCCAGTAATTAAAGTACATAAAGCGGTAGTGGTTTAATGATACCATACTTATCAATACAGTCAGGGAATTGTACCCCTCAGTTACAACCTGTATCATAAGAATTATATATGGTACACTAGTAGATCAGCTGGAGATACTAAGAGGGTTCCCTCCGGTTGTAAGCCAGCAGGGGAGAGGATTTGTCGGTAGCAAAAGTCTGGGTCAACGAGGAATAAGGAGACTCCAGGTACAGGAGACAGTGCAATAATCCCTTGATCCGTAGACGAAGCAACAGCTATTCTCCGGTATGCAGTGCCGCATGGAGGAAAGCTAGCCAGCCTCAGAGTACTAGAGGCGGGCTCGACGGTGCTCCTCACAGGGTAGATCCCACACAGCAGTGGGTGTAGACGATTCTCCGCTCCAACAGCTACAGGACCAAAGCAAATATAATCCAGCCGAAAAGGGCTCTGTAGTCGTCGGTGTAGGTTATCCAGTGTACATATCCACACGGTTCTCGTCTAGGGCTCCTCGGATGACGGCACCAGGTTAGGCCGCCCAGCCTGGATAAGCACACTAGCTCGGTACGATGAAACGTTGGTAATGCTGGTCACTGTAGAACGGTAGCCGCACGATACACTATACATAATAGACTATTACTTAATAATAGAATAGGTCGAACTCGACGATACAGCGTTAAACTCTGACACTTCAGCTATCAATTTGCATGCGGTCTCAAGGCTCTATTTCGGGGCAAAACGGGCCCACTTCACAGCACGTTGTATCGTGGTGTGAGGCTTCAACTTATTGGGGTAACACACTGCTGTATTCACCTGCGCCGTACTTATACGTAAGGTGAACAATCTAGTACCAGCCTTATTTCTGTCTCGTATTCCTGCGCAGAACCGGGCATGTCCAGGCATGTCTTAGCGGTGACTTTGAACTAGACATTGGGGGGTATGGCCGTGGCGCCTAGGGGATCGCTGTCCAATAGGAGAACGAATATTATGGTCTGGCCTGTACTAGGTAAAGGGATATTCCGTGTATATGTACAAAGAATATACAAGGGATATCAGACGATATACAAATACTATACAATATATCTCAAGTAATAAATATATATATTCGGTTTAATCTGACCCTTTGTAACATTACCCATGTTCTCCTTGCTCACTCCATATGCAAACTGTTACTTACATGCATAAGAGAGAGATGAGTGGAGACTGTGTGTGAGAGTGAGTGAGTGAGCAAGTGTGTGTGAGTGAGTGAGTGAGTGAGTGAGTGAGTGAGTGAGTGAGTGAGCAAGTGTGAGTGAGTGAGTGAGTGAGTGAGTGAATGAGTGAGTGAGCAAGTGTGTGTGAGTGAGTGAGTGAATGAGTGAGCAAGTGTAAGTGAGTGAGTGTGAGTGAGTGAGTGAGCAAGTGTGAGTGAGTGTTAGTGAGTGAATGAGTGAGCAAGTGTGAGTGAGTGTGAGTGAATGAGTGAGCAAGTGAGTGAGTGAGTGTGAGTGAGTGAATGAGTGAGCAAGTGTGTGTGAGTAAGTGAGTGAGTGAGTGAGTGAGTGACTGAGTGAGGAAGTGTGTGAGCAAGTGTGTGAGCAAGTGTGTGAGAAAGTGTGTGAGCAAGTGAGTGAGCAAGTGAGTGAGTGAATGAGTGAGTGAATGAGTGAGCAAGTGTGTGAGTGTGTGAGTGAGTGAGTGAGTGAATGAGTGAGTGAGTGAGTGAGTGAGTGAGTGAGTGAGTGAGTGAGTGAGTGAGTGAGTGAGTGAGTGAGTGAGTGAGTGAGTGAGTGAGTGGTGAGAGAGAGCGAGAGAGAGAGAGGGGTAAGTGGTGTACATTATATCAGCTAGCACCTGTAAATGAGTTTATCTTTGATCTCCTCTCTCTCTATATCTCTCTCCTTCCATCCCTAATTATACTGCTATCTCGCTCCCTGCTGCTCCCCATATCCCAGAGGTGAGGAGAGGGCCCTGGGGCAGCGCTGCCATCTGGAGAGAAAGCAGCAACACACACACACACACCTCCCCAATACACACACACACACACACCTCTCCCCAACACACACACCTCTCCCCCCTGACATCTGCCAATCCTGCAAACACCATAAAAAATACATATGGCATATGAAGTGAGGAACATTACTATTGCTACACGTGTGTTCACTGCAGAGGATCTGAGATCTCAGGCACCTTCTTTCATGTTGCGCCATCAAAACCAGAACGAAAAAAAGAGAAAGATACTATTCATGAGAATCCAGACTTCCGTGTTGCTTGTGGCACTTTGAAACTCCAAAAAAACGCCAGAACAATCTCTACCGTGGCTCCATTATTTCAACTGGTCATAGACTGCAAGAGAAGTCGTCTTTAAGGGTCTTCCGATGTAGGCTATCACGAGCAGTATTCATTAATGTATAATTGTATCGCTGTCAAATCAAGATTCAAAAGATTAATAATTAAACTTTGCGTCTTTGAATCTTGATTTGACAGCAATAATGCTCAACGTGTGGACATATGGTAGTGTATGGTGTCATCTGAAATAATTTACATTACATTCATATTTTATTTACATGATAAAACACTATGTCCAAACAGCAACCGTTAAACACTTTGAGTGCCATGGACGAGATATGCCGTTTTTTTATTGTTATTTCTTTTATTAGCGATTTCCATTCATATTTCATCAATCTATCCTCACGTTAGTGCACATTAGCTCCATTGGGAACATACCGCCCCCTATCGTCTCCCGGATGGTACTGCACCCCTTTGGAATGGATTGAATGAACCGCATGGGAAAAAAACAGTCCGGAATCCACATTTTACTTCTCAGGCAAGTAACCGGAGCCGATTGCAGTCTTTGTGGTCCCGCAGAACAGCGTGGAATAATATGTTCGAGCACCCAGCGTTGGATATTTGGAATGGCGATCAGGAATTGGAATAATATTTTTGGAGAACATCTGATCTGAGGTAAGGAATCTATTTGACCAGTCTTAGGATAATCAGAGCTTTTTTCACAGAGATATCAACGTGGGCCCTATGTGTGTGTGTGTGTGTGTGTGTGTGTGTGTGTGTGTGTGTGCGATCGGGAAATAAGAGAATCGATTTTTCAGCCCGCTTCTATAGCATGCATAAGTACACATATACTATCGATAATCTAGCGTTTATTTGAAAACGATTCATAAATAGGCCGAAAAATCTTCTGAAAACTTCTGGAAGTTTCAAGAAACAAGGGTTTTTCAAAATGGTATAAAACGGAAATGAACCGATTAAAAAACAATCCGTTTCGACAATGTTGACTGCAAACAAGTCATTGATAAGCGACGGCCACATTAGACACATAGCCATAATTTAAGCTGTAGTTTATGCGTTCGCAAATATGAGAGCTCTATCATTGAAGTGGGTGGCGGCATTCAAGGGGGTAAATAGGAAAACACGGCCGGCACGGAAAGTGTTAATCAACTAAAATACTAGATTATGCATGAACACAGAAAAGTGTTAAAAAAAGATTAGAGATTTAGGTCAACAGTAGCTCGACTCACTGGTAAAATAAAATGATGCATTTATAACTTTTGTCCAAAGCGCTTTGCAAATGTGTTCCTCACATTCACCCATTCACTCACACCATGCAAGGTGCCAACCTGCTCAATGGGAGCAGTTAGGGGTTAAGGGGTTGCTCAAGGACACTCCTGTACCTCCTGAGTCACTGTCTCCTCCTGAATGCACGCATAAGCATCTCCAGTCAGAAGTATCCGCCCATTTCCGCTCGCTGCCCATAGGATCAACAACAACAAGACTCTCACAGTGGAAAACTTTGACTTTGAAAATGTCATTGACTATTTCCTGTCTGATTTCTTCATTGACTTCCATGGTCAAATTGGAAAAGAGTCACTGGGACTGCACCTATCTGTGCTGTCACTTAAAGTGACAGGAGGGTTATGATTTATATTTTCTTTGAACCCTCAGGGACTGGGCAGAATACCACCCAGGAGTCAACTACGTATCCCACAGTGTGTTTGAGTATTCTGTCGGAGAGCCCACAGTACACCGAAAATCTCATTCAATTACATTCAAATGTGTTGAGAAACTAAACTCCCTGCAGACGGTAACAAAGCAAAGCTGATAACCAAGAATAATAATCAAATTCATTATGCTGGACGATCAGCCCCTTTCTGTTGTTGAAAATGTAGGTTTCCGACACTTAGCCCCGCTTCATACAGGATACAAGATACAAGATTCATGTTGCCAACCCGGCTGTTACGGTTGTCATTGACATTCTTTAAGCTTGATGTCGAGTCAATGCAACACAACAAAGGAGACGGCAGTCAAAGTAGTTTTATAAGAAATATTTTATGAAATAATTACCGTGAATGAAATGAAGAATAAACTAAAGTAACGACAGACAAGAACACATACTATACAGACAGGATCAGCACCAGACAAAGGGGAAGACAGAACCAGACACAAAAAAAAAATATATATATATATATATAAATAAATCATGGGACAATGATACTAATATCAACACTAATAATAGCACCTAACTGTACCAACAGCCCCTATATAGACGGCCATAACCCCCAACACATTCTGTGACCGCACAGCCCACCCTAATTACAGGGCACAGGATCAACAGGGGAAAACAGTGGTCGAGAAACAATGAGCAGCCTCACTCCTCGTCACTCCCGACTCCTAGAAGACAGAGCAAAATTATTATCAACGAAATTGCCATTGAACTAAAAATACCAACAGGGTCCAGAGAGAAACTATGTCCAGTCGACCGGGGTCAGAGATGGTCTAGCCGGGTCGCTTCATTACTTAAGGCAACCATCTTGCGCCTAGCACGCCCCCGCGGCAGCGCCAGAGCGGAGCGGCAGAGCGCAGCGGCAGCGCCAGAGTGGCAGCGGCGCGCAGGTTGCCGCACGCAATCCCCCCTGTTTTAACATCGACGGTTAGCTCAACTCATTCGCCAGCTTGCTGTGGAGCCTGCGGTCCAGTTGGTGACAAGTTCGAATCACTTACATTTTTTTTATTTATTTTTTTACGTTTAATTAATTTATCGCCTCTCTATATAAACGTCTTTCTTTCGCCGGTTAAGTTTAGGCATTCTTTCGGAGTTGGTTAAGGTTAGGGTTAAGTTTAGGCATTCTTTCGGAGTTGGTTAAGGTTAGAGTTTGTCTTAGAGCATAGGTGTCAAACTCACGGCCCGCGGGCCGAATGTGGCCCGCCACGTCATTTGATGTGGCCCCCCAAGAGCTCAGGTACAAAATTTTTTATTTTTTTTTTTTTTAACATTAACACTTTGAGTGCCGGGACCCGTCTTTAGACGTCTTTCCTGGCCATGCTAAAGTTGCCGGGGGACGCTGTACAGCGTCCTTATATCAATATTTCAAAAATCTGCGATCGGATTCATAATCCCCCTCCGCTGGCCTGAGATCCACCAGCAGGACCCACTGAGCTCTCTGGCGGTTCAGGAGCGCCATCTGGTGGCCGATCGGCGCAACCGCTTAACAGGAAGCGCAGTAGAGGTTTTGCTGGTCGGCCATATTACTTCCGGGCACTCGGTATAGGTTCCGGCACTCTAGCTTGTCACACTACATAGCGATCGATTGCCAATAACTCGATAAACAACATGATTTGGACGTATATACCATTATACAAGCTGGAGATGGACCGGGTAATAATATATCCCATAATGATAAAATTTCTACTCGACGATGATCGCCCAACGGCGCGCGGAGACTGGGGTGAGTTTCAGCGTGTAACGTTACCATCTTCGATACTAACTGCTTTTATCAACATTTGACCCACATTAGATGATTGGTATAACGCTGCCCACGGAATTATAAACGCCCCCTCGCCCATCCGGTCAACATCAGATGACGTGTAGTAACTTCTAGAAGTACGTCTAGTTGGAATTTTTTATATCGCGCTGATTGCCATCAAACTGTATTTCATCATCAATATAATGCATTTGGGGCTATATATCACGTTCTGGAGAAAGCTGCAGAAAGAGATGAAAACATACTTATACATTAGACCATATTTTACTATGAATATGTGAATGAAAAAGTTTAACGTTGCTACACAATGAACAATACATATAGGACTTTGAATGGGCCCTAATAATGGCAATGTAGCAATAGAATTTAAAAAGTTATAGCCCTGCAAAGAAGGGGACTTTCTCCATAGACAAATAGCGCTGGCAATCTATGGTATATCATTAATTTAACCTTAGGCAACCAAAGTGTTAATATTGGGTTAAAAAATAGCACTGTTAAAATAATTGTGGGGTAATGCGTTAATAAAGCTTTAACTTTGACAGCCTTAGTTATTACACATTCTTACACATACATGTATGTTGAACATCTGAGGTATTGATGAAGTAACAAAGGAAAAAAGCCAAAAGCACTTACTCCTCAGACATTCTTTGACAATTTTACAGCCCAAAATACAAAAAAGATCCAGGCAGAATAGGTAACAAAGGGTTGAAGAAATATTGTCTGAACTGTCAGATGCAAACTGGCTGTGTGACATAACCGAGCATCTCGCTCAATTGAATAAGAAGCTGTAGGGACGCAAACAAGTCCCACCCAAAACTTGACCAATATAGTTGTGAACTGAGACAACCCTTATTTTGTTATTTTTGAGTACAGTTACAGTTGTGTGTTCATGCAGACACATAATAGCAATTTCATTACGAATTGAAAATGGGGGACCCTGATGTAAACAAGTCGAAAGTCTTTCTCTGGTCTGCATCCCCTTAACAATTGTGTGTATTGAGCTGTACTGTACTGTACCCATTCTGCAATCTGTTAATTAAAGTTAATTAAACTATCTTCCATTAGTTGGATGTATGGCCTCTGCAAGGTTGTGTGCAGCCATTTGTTTTTGTAACATCTGCTACATCTGTCCCATGTGTTCTTTGCAGCTCACAGTTGTTAGTTCTGCCCCTCTTGACTGTGACTAAAAGGTTTTGAACAAACTTAATGTCATAGCTTGTATTTGATGATATTCTTCTTTGTTATTTACTTGAATGGTTTGATCATTGATTGATGGAGTAATATGGGGTTCTAATAAACTAAAATTATTTGTTAAAATAACATAAGCTAACATATATTTTTACATCTATGCAAATGCATATGCAATATGTATAACTTGAATAAGTAATAAATACAGAAACAACATGTTTAACAATATGTAAATGAGTAGCTACATTTATTTTACATTACATTAACATTTATATGGTCTTTGGCCCTTTGAGGGCAACCATAATGCTGATGTGGCCCTCTGTAAAAATGAGTTTGACACCCCTGTCTTAGAGCATGGCAATATTTCTTTCGCCGGTTAAGTTTAGGCATTCTTTCGGAGTTGGTTAAGGTTAGGGTTAAGTTTAGGCATTCTTTCGGAGTTGGTTATGGTTAGGGTTAAGTTTAGGCATTCTTTCGGAGTTGGTTAAGGTTAGAGTTTGTCGCAGAGCATGGCAATAGAATGCAGCCTATTTCCGCTCTGCCGCTCTCTCGCTCTGCTGCGGTCACATGGGCGTCGTGGCCAATCAGAGAAACGCTGAACGCAAGTTGGTTGCCTGAAGTGTTGACGCAGCCGGGTCTGACTGTGGCACCCAAACGAAACCACGAGGACAGTCCCAGCTGGACCGGGTGTAAAAAACAGCCAAGACGATGGTCAAGGCCAACCAACCACTCAAAGCTCCCCAGTCTGCTCCGGATGGAACAATGGCCGCATTCTCCAGCTCTCCCTCTTCTGAAACACAAAGACTGTCATTATCATTGTCAACTCCAGGTGGAGCCACCACCAAGGCTGACACCGGCATATTGGGCATAGGTACACGTCCCACGTCATCCATGGGCAAAGCAGGGCCAGTACCATCAGGCACCGCGTCACTGACCGATACACCCATGTCAAATAAATTCCCCCCAGCACTACCCGTCATGACCGTCGCAAGTGCATCTGATGGAACAACTCCCGTATGCACATTCGCCAGAATGTCCGCCACAACAGGCCCAGCTGAAACGCAAATGACATCTGATTTTATTAACATCTTACCCCCTGCCAGGTCGTTACCGAGGATCAATGACACTCCCTCGACCGGAAAACGGCTATCCACCCCGATTACGAGCGGTCCCGACACCAGATCCGACTCTAAATTAATATTGTGTAGCGGCATTCTCATAACATGTCTACCAAAAGCTCTGACCCTTATCCGAGCATATGCCTTTGATCTGTTATCAAAGGGTAACACATTCCTACGGATAACCGATTGAGACACAGCAGTGTCTCGTAAGATAGTTACAGGAACTTTCCTACCACCTTTGCAAAATGATACCAACCCTCTGCTAATAAAAGGTAAATAGGTTGCCATGCCTTTACCCATAGCAGTGGGTGTCGCAACCAACGATATCTGTGGTACAGTATATGTGTGGTAGGACTGTTAGCCCTGTGAAGGAGAGCATAACAATTGTCCTTGATGTGCCCTCTCTTCCCAAAGTGAAAACACACGCGAGTGTCCGCCCCCCATTCCTCGCTCACCAACTCCACCTGCGTCCGCATGTTTTAACTGCTCGCTACTGCCAGAGGCTAACGGTTGGCCACCGGAGCTCCACCCCGGTCTGTCCTCCCCACTAGGGCAGTCAGGCTTGACAAACAGCACCCTGTGTGTTAAAACAAACTCATCCGCAAGGCCCGCAGCCACCGAGCACTCAGCGACCTTCCGTTCATTGATGTACATCGCCACATTCTCGGGCAAACAATATGACTTAAATTCCTCCAAAAGAATGAGCTCCCGCATTTTAGCCAGGGTGTCCACTCTCTCCGACGCGCACCACCGATCAAACAACAATTCCTTTTCATATGCAAACTCCACATAGGTCTGCAAGCTGTTCTTCCTCAGAGCACGGAACCTCTGCCTGTATGCCTCTGGTACCAGCTCATATGCCCTGAGAATTGCAGCCTTGACCACAGCGTAGTCCTGGGTATTTGGGCATAGCGACGCATAAAGATGTTGTGCTTTGCCGGTAAGTGCGCTCTGGAGCAGCAACGTCCAGTGTTCAACTGGCCACCTCAGTGTCGTGGCTACATTCTCAAACATGGAAAAATATGTATCCACATCCGTTTCCAGAAACTGTGGTACTAGACGCAGGTACTTAGTGACATCAAACCTAGGTTCCTCAGGATGTGTCGCCCGCGCCTCTACCCCAAGCCTCCTGAGTTCGAGCTTGTGCGCGCAAGTGAGTTCCGCCTCGGCTTGGTCACGGTCAACACGCTCTACCCCAAGCCTTGTGAGTTCGAGCTCATGCGCGCAAGTCCGTTCCGCCTCCGCACGCACACGTTCCGCCTCTGCATGTTTTAGCTGTTCGAACTTAAACTCTAATTCTAATTTCCGCAGCACTAGTGAGCTATCATAGACTGGGTCCAACTCCCCCTCCTCGCCAACAGAGCACTGCAGCACCTCCTGGGTGGTCAGAGCCTCCACCAGTGCTACCCGCTGCTGCTCCTTCCTCATGCCCTGGACAAGTTTAACCCCATAGTACTCCGCTATCCCCACCAACTCCTCTTTCGTACATACGCCCAACAAGCCCACTGTTCCACAAAGTCTCCCACTTTTACCGGCATGTTTGCGCCACTCAGGAATAAACAGGGGGGGAGAAAGAAAAAAACAAAACCCCAGGAGAACAAAAAACCGGATCTGCCCCTACCACAGAATATGACCAATCAATATACACAAAAGAAAGAAACAAAAAAAAAAAAACAGCTTCACCCTATACGTCTGTATAGTCTGGTCCTACATACTTTGGCCACCGCTCCACTACCACAGTGCTTAGGGCAGTCCCAACCACCAACCACAAAACACTGTCACTATACATAAAAAATATAGAAGAGCACTGGTATGACCGCCTAACGCCTCCACACCTAAAAGTATTTGCAAATTAACAACTGTTGTGTGTCAAAAAAACCTAAGCCCATCCCCAAACGTTCTCATCCCTCACTACAATGCCCCCTATGTAACTAAAGCTAGACACACGCCGGCCTAGGAGGAGCCTGACAGGTTTTTTCTAAAATCCCGACCGCATATGGTGTGTCCCCAGGCGACGGAAGGCACCATAAAAAATGGTCCAGCTGCCCTAGCTGGTTGAGAATGCTCCCTGTTGGAGAATCATTTGCCAAGGGGGTCTAAAATATGGGCCACACAAACGACACTGCCAACCATACTTCACAGTGTGGGTCAAGCTTAGCGGCCACCACCAAATTGTTCCCTCAAACCAGTTTGGCACGAGCCCCCATGTTACGTTGTCATTGACATTATTTAAGCTCGATGTCGAGTCAATGCAACACAACAAAAGAGACGGCAGTCAAAGTAGTTTTATAAGAAATATTTAATGAAATAATTACCGTGAAAGAAACACATACTATACAGACAGGATCAGCACCAGACAAAGGGGAAGACAGAATACTTAGACATGAGGGGATGATGAGACAAGACACACCTGGGTTAATTGTAAGTGGGTACAGCTGGGGAAAGAACGATAGGGACTACAACACCAGGACAGAGAACTACAACTAGACATGACGAATCACATTAGGAGCGCCTGATCAGGGCACAAACATAGACCCACACATAACACCGGCCTTTTATCTCCGACATGGTCCGGTTTGACTTTCACGTCACAAATATATCAATACAGTCCGTATTAAGTGATGTTGTTTTCTTTTTCAAATGTAGCCAAGAGTAAAGACCCTAACGCTACCAATAGCAGTATCGGGTATCGGCAGATAATCAAGGCTGTGATATTGGTATGAAACTATGAAAAAGTGGTATCGTGCCACAGATCATAACCAGGGTGACTGAGGTCTTTGAGATGAGAACAGATCATAACCAGAGTGACTGAGGTCTGAGTGAGGAGAACAGATCATAACCAGGGTGACTGAGGTCTCAGTGAGAACAGATCATAACCAGGGTGACTGAGGTCTGAGTGAGGAGAACAGATCATAACCAGGGTGACTGAGGACTCAGTGAGAACAGATCATAACCAGGGTGACAGGGGTCATCATATAGATTAGACAAACATTACAACACGACACAGATGGGGACCTAAATAGACTAAAAGCTACTTTTAAAGAATGTCGTCTATATAAAACGAGGACACAAGCAAGAGTGCTAGATTGTGTGTGTGTGTGTGTGTGTGTGTGTGTGTGTGTGTGTGTGTGTGTGTGTGTGTGTGTGTGAGAGAGGTTCTCATCCTATAAGTTGGCTGCACGTTTGACTACACTCTAGAGGAAGCCTTTACAACCAAAATGTTAAAATATCAACTGTTAGACCATACCATATCACAACTCGGCTACAACTGTAAACTTTTAGTCTTCATATTTGGAAGCCTGGGTCATGTCCATAAGTTGGGTGTTGGAGGCCTTCAGATGGCCGGTCTTCCGAAGAGAAGAGCCAAACAATTAGCAAGATATTGCTCAGTGTCAGCAATTATTGGCAGCCGGGCAATTTGGAGAAGACGCTGCTATCTGTATCCATGAGCTGTGTGTTGATTGTCAGGTTCATCATCCATGTGTGTGTGTAACTTTGGTTGCCATTGTCAATTTGGGCACGATTGTATCAGAAGTGTACACAATGTACAAGTGCACTGATAATATTTGTGTCCTTTAAACATTGTCTTTATGTGGACATAAATAAAGATTCTAAATGTGTGTGTGTGTGTGTGTGTGTGTGTGTGTGTGTGTGTGTGTGTGTGTGTGTGTGTGTGTGTGTGTGTGTGTGTGTTATGCGTAATTTATACTCAGTTGTCAAAGTGGTTGCGATGGTCGTGGCGAACCTGCCGAGGTCCCACCCAGCATACCGGCGATGTCTACATGAAGTGTAGTTGTGGTGCTCCGGTGTATGAGGTGTTATTCAATATTTTATATTATATAATCTTTTTTAACATACAGGATGCTTCACAAGTTCTCTGGCACTTGGAAGGTGTATTTCCTGGGCAAGCTGTGGTACAGTATGTGAAATAAATAACCGACTCCTGTACAAAGATGGGAGGATCTCACATGTATCACTGGTAGCAGATGGAATGCAATGCAGTGCTATGCAACAGACTCCTTAGTAGTGACACATTATGAAAACACTCTACATGTCCTGCTTCAGAGTATAATGCTAGACTTGAAAACTGAAATAGAATATCAGGGTGATGTAGCCTAAAAATCTCTTAACACATTCGGCGCCAGACCCGAGATATGCCGGGTTAACTCGCCAGCGGTTGAGCACCAGACCCGAGACCTCGGTGTTCCCATAGGAAATCATTCTGAGATTGCCAAAGTGCAATACCGGCCGCATCCTGCTAGGTGGCAGTACCCTTTGAAACCTTATATCTCATTGTGTGTTACATTTAAACCCCTCCAGGCGCAGAATTTAGACAGAGCCAAGTAAATCACTTTATCCGACCACTTTGAAACTCATCTAGCACACTCAATCCATAAATTGTGCCAAATTATGTCCTGGACCAGATGGACATCAATACTGGAAATCGCGATCAGACAATTGGAATATTCTTTTTGGAATAACCCCGATCAAAGGTAAGGACTATCTGACGTCAATTCCACCTTGATCCTAAAATGTTTTCATATCGATACAGCTGATCAGCGTGTGTGTGGTGTTCAAAACGAATGCCGTTACTGGCGATCAAAGCAACCCCCCCCCCACCCCCCTTTCATGCATTCATGATGAAACATAATACCTATTATATACATTTGATTTGGAAATAGTAGCGTGTCCAGGCAAGAAACGCCAACGCTTATAGCATAATTCACGTAGTGCCCTATAACTCAGCTTTTCAGGAATTAGCCCGGATCACTCCTAAACTATACAATATTCACCACGGGATAACGCGTGAACGTATACATGTAAAAATGATCTCTTTTTTTGTACTGTCACTCTGTCCCTCTGTGCTCAGTGATGCAGTGAGGCACATAGATGCATTGTAAAGTCTGATGGCTGTCGGAATGAAGGACTTCCTGTGCCGTTCAGTGCTACATTTTGGGAGTGTTAGTCTAGCACTGAACATGCTCCTCCTGTCAGCCAAGTCTGTGTATAGTGGGTGGGAGGGGTTTTCCCTGATGGCATGGAGCTTAGCAAGGCTCCTCCTCTCCGCCACCACCGCTAGAGAGTCCAGCTCCACCCCAACCACGTTACTGGCCTTCATGACCAGCTTATCCAGCATGTTTGCATCCCCCACTCTGTCCGCTGCCCCAGCAGGTCACAGCGTACAAGAAGTCAAAATGTTGGTAATCGTGACAACACTAAGAAGTACAGGGACAAACAATCCATGGTTTTATTAAAACTCATAATAACACAAACAAATGTATGTGTTTAGTAATGTTTCACGAGTTGCACACAAAGCGGGCTGAAGGAAGACATGTTATAGAAGCAAAATAGCACAAAATCTCTAAATTGACCAGTGCATCAAAAAACAATGTTTTCACCTGCCGTGTCTCGCCTTAAATATGTTGCGGCGTGCACGGGCCGTCGGAACATTCAGGGAGAAATAAATAATAATAATAATGACAACAGACACAGCGTTTAACAAATTCCATATAAATCGATAGTCTAAGATGCAGCAGGGCACACACACACAATATGGCATATCCATTGCATGCATTTGGTAAATAATTGCTTATTCTCTTATAATTATAAAAATAAATATGACTATATCTGTATGTATTGGCGTGCGCCTGTGTTTTTAATGGCTTAATTTGTAAGAAATCGTTGGTGATTGCGAGTGGATTGACAGACATCCTCAGAATTAAATAATTATATTATAACGAAATTATAACGAATTTTGTTTGCTCATAGAAGTACAGGGACAAACCATCCATGATTTTATTAAAACTCATAATAACACAAACAAATTGATCTGTTTATTAATGTTTCACGAGTTGCACAAAAAGCGGGCTTTCAGAATATTTCGATAATTTGCGCCTCCTGGTGGCATATAACAAAACAGCAATCGATCTTGGCTACACGTGTGTCGGAGGAAGCACGTGATAGCCTCCACTCTCCCAGACCAACTGTGGGGGGTAGGTGCGCAGCAACCAGGAAGGGGATTGGGAATTGGCATAACGACTAACATTGGGATGGGAGAAAAACTGAGGAAAAAGGAGGGGGAAAAAGATCAATAAAAAAATAAAAAAGCAATCGATCTCAAAATGAACCCTGTCGACACTGTGGTAGTATGGTAGAGTCCTAATAAGGGTAACTGTATATGATACTGTATGATATGATACTATAGATGATATATGATCTGATATGATACTACTGTATATATCAGTTTACATATATTATATATTGTGAACATGTCACCAGGAGGGGTACATCTCTGGCAGCTAAGGGTCAATGGCATTGTTTGTCAAAATTAGTATTGAGCTTGAGTGTTACACTCTGAGTGCATAGTAGTATAGACGTATTAGCTAGATATAGTAGTATAAGAATAGTAGCATTGTATTAGGGTACATAATAGGGGGGTAAACATGCAAACTCCACACTGAAAGGCCGGGGAGATACCCCATTAATGCTGTGAGGCGACAGTGTTAACCACTGCACCTTCGCAGGTCAATACATTTTCATCATCTGAATTTATTTAGAAAGTCCACGGCCCACCACCACCACCGCAAATAACCCAAGAGATGTGGGTATTAAAAAACGGGCAACACTCGTTCGGAGTCAACACAGAAGATGAGATTTTCATCAGGCTTAGCCTCAATTAGCCTTCACCCAAATTCTTTCATATCAAGTTAGTAATCCCACGATGTAGCGGTTTCTCTCCTGAGATTCCTCCAAGAGCCTTTATCTGGCCTAGGACAGCAACTTTGGGACTTAATTAACTGAGGAAATCCTCGGTACATTCACTATCAGGCATATTCTTCCCGAGGGCCCCACTAGCGTTATCAACAAGCAGAAGCTCCCGAGAGCAGATCATATTGGTTGCGATCATATTTCCAGCACGTATGGTTATCGCTTCACTTCAAAGCTAACACTAACACTGGGTACTAGCTCGACTTTCAACGTAAATACCCTCTGTCGTTATCATGCAACAATGAGAAAAGATAAACAAAAATGTAACCAGTGTTATACACTGTCACCCCTCTATGAGTCTGACTCTAATGTCTCCTTAAAACTACAGCCTGGAGTCTTTCACAACAGTGCTGACACGTTATACAACAACAAAAGCATGAATTGTAGTGTCTTCTGAGGCTAAATGGTCAAATATTTGTTTACATATATTGTACTACCCAAGTACACCCCACTCATCAAACGTGTGAAGCCATCAGTTGGGACAGTTAAATATGGCCTGGAGGGGGCACACTCTGAGCTGAGGGGGCACTCTGAGCTGCAGCACTGGTTTCAACACACGGACTGGAGCTTATTTGCCATCCGGTCCACCCTGGACTCCCACATAGACATTGGGCCACAATACTCTCTTATTATTTTTCTTATATTCTTATTCGTGCTTACCTGTCTGTTATGGTCAACTGCCAACATCGACAGCGTCACCGCCCTCAAATTGATTACTACATCGCCCAATCAGAAGCAGAGAGGACTGTCTAGTGCTAAAAGGCACACAACACCGCTTTTAGATCTGGTGATGTGCAGGCCTACTGGACAGCCGGGGCTAAAGTCAATAGGAGCCAAGCACAGCCCCAAGCTAAGGGCTGAAGAGCACTTGAACAACTCTGACCCCTGACGCATGAGGCAGGGCATCCAACCCACCAACATCTCTCTCCCAACCACTGACCCCTCCCTCCCTGATGAGCTTAATAACTTTCATGCCCGCTTTGACAGGATCAAGCAGGGGGCGGCCACCAAGGCTGCTCTCCCTGCCAACCCCTCACTCTCCCATCGACGAGCATGACGCACTGAGCAGGACTAACGCCGGGACCTCACCAGGCGCAAGCACGCACGCACGCGTGGGTTTCGTGCGAGATCAGCGTGCGTGGCCGTCCACACAGAGTCCGACTTCAGAGCGGGCGAAAGCTCACGGAGTAAGGCACATTTACATTGGAACAGCTGTAAATGCCTAGACTATATGCGAAGTCAGTTCCTGTTTGAAGATTTCCAGTTACATTGTCCATTTTGCATGTATAACCACTTATTATCTAAATAATTGGAATGTTAGAATTAATTTTAGAATGATGAAATCAGTGTGACTGTACTCCTGAAAAAGTATAGTATGGTTTATTTGTATTGGGAAAGATACAGACACATTAGCTGGTTGAACAACATCTATATGTGTGGTAATAATGCAGATGTTGAGTGTATTTCTGTGTATTTGTGTGAACAGCGACGCCCGTTAACATGGGAGCGAAAGTGAAGCACTGATCTCACGCCGCGTGCCGCGTTCGGTGGGTTTGGGTTGTAATGCATGTAAGGCAGCTGGCCCTGATGGCATCCCCGGTCGTGTGCTCAGGAACTGCACTGAGCAGCCGACTGAGGTCTTAACTTGACATCTTCAACCTGACACTAGCCCAGGCAGTCGTTTCCGCGTGCTTTTAAAAACCACCTCCATCGTGCCAGTGCCGAAACACTCCTCTGCAGTGAGCCTCAATGACCTGCACTCACGCCCATCATGATAAAGTGCTTCGAGAGGCTGGTCCTGGCTCATCTCAAATATGGCCTTTCACTCTCACTGGATACTAAGGCTGTCAACGAATATTATATATTCAAATTAATAATGGAATTGTTAAAAGAAAACATACATTCGATTGTAAAGATTTATATTCGAAGTGTGATTTTTATATATAAAAAAAAAAAAAAAGTCCTGACGTTCTCCCTCTCGCGTGTGTCTGAACACGCTGCATGGCGGACAGGAGAGACATGGTGTGGTGCGCCGACAACAACAACCTGGCCCTCAACGCCATCTGTATTGCCTGTATTCAGAAAAGCAGTGGATGAGTAAAATGTTACATTATTTTGCACATCCTCAAATGAGAGGATGGCGATTTATATTGACAAAAAGAGCAGAATCCCGAGAGCTCGGAAGGACTGCATGATGAGGTCGGTTTACAAATAGGTGCCAATAGCCTGAGGTTAGAGCAGCCAGCTTTTAATTGGAAGGCTACAGTTTGGATCCGGAAATCACGCTGGGAAAACTGTGTGGAGGGATGAGCAGTGCTGTTCTCCACCCTCAGCTGCCCTTGAAATGCCTGTGAGCAAGGCACGTATTAAACCCAACTGTGTCCCAGTGGAGTGGCTCCGTGGCCAGTGGTGCACGACTGTGTTTGGGCTGAGCAGCTCCCAACTGTGAGTGTGTAACCCTTAACCTCTGAAGCCTGAGGGGTCCAGTACCAGACCCACAATGACATCACGCCATAAATCCATCTCTACAGAATGTATGAATTAATGTTGCATTTTTTTTTCTTCAAATGTAGCCAAGAGTAAAGACCCTAACCCTGTCAAAACAGCAGTCAAAGTGTATATTTTCAGAAATACTTTTGTTTAGCAATGGTAAAGTGTTATTAGTGAAATATGAGTTATAGAAATCTAGTCGGAAACAGGCGAATATTGACGCTAGGAAATGCATGCCGCCATTTTGTTTGTAGTCCTATGAGAGGAGACCCAGGACTTCCGATGGGCTTTAGAATTTAGAAAAACTACACTATCCAGCTCATGCCAGCCCCTGTCAATCATCTGATTTATGGATTTACTTAAAAAAAAATCAGGATTATTTCCCACAAACCTAAACGTTATTGCCATGAAACAGAACACAGTTAGTTTCTCTACCTTTCTGTGAATGTCTAGCAAAAAACAGCGTTGCAATCTGATGAAAAATGGCGGAGTAATTTACATTATAAAAAAGTAACTGTACTTACAGTAGATTTCATTCACGGTTTGTGAATCATGCCTGGTGATACTAAATCCAGATTGAACTCTGCCGTTGGAAAGAGGAGATTTGACCCGATGCATAGATGTGCAACTTGGCCATACTAAGGTCATTTATAGGCCTGATACTCTATATTATATAATCTTATTTCAAATTGCATGTGTCCGGATGGCAGAATTCAGTACTGTCTCTAAAATATTTACTGTTTAATAATCTGGCCTTTATTCATTTGCTTAGATATTTTTTACACGTGATCTCAAGAAGGTGCTGAATGAGCTCAGTGGAAATTTTCCATGTCTGGTAATTATTTTATTTAATTTTTTTATTATTATGTTTTTAGTAGATTTTTTTTTGTTTGTACTACCGGGCAGTCCAGTAGAGAGAGAGAGGAAGAGCGGGGGAAGACATTCGGCAAAGGACGCTGGGTCCGGGAATCGAACCCGGGTTGGCCGCTTCGCGATGCAGCGCGTAACATGGGTCGCCACTTGGGTGCCCCATGTCTGGTAATTTTTTGTGTGGTGTTATTCACCGTCAAAGATGAAAAAAGAAAATGTATATTCTCCTTTGTTTCATCACAATTTACTCAAGCCTAGTAAAAGACACAATATTTCTGACACTGGGTATACATTCCCTGAGACCCATATATGTCCCTAGATACCAATAACATGCAAATGGACCTTGTAGAAGTGGAGAAATCTTTAATTTACTTAGGTATGTATGTGTAGGTGGATTTTCTGAAAATAGGGCTCGGGCTTAACCCGTTGTTGTGTTGTACGACAAGCCAGTAGGAAGGGTACAACTCTGTCAGCTGAGTAACAATGTTGATCAAAGTGTTCAGACTTGAGTGCTACAGTGTTGAGTGTATGTTAGTACATTAGGAAGAGTGCATGACAGTAAGGTTTGTTTTATTAAAAAAATAAAATTGTGACAGCTTACGCATTGATGCGCTTTGTGAAGGCATTTTATCTTCTGCTTCAGTAGAAATAGCATGAAGGAAGACATGTTATGGAAGCAAAATAGCACAAAAGCCTTAAATGTGTTGCGACGTGCACGGGTCATCGGAACATTCATTTGGGAGAAATATATAAATAATAATAATAATAATAATAATAATAATAATAATAATAATAATAATAATAATAATAATAATAATAATAATAATAATAATAATAATGACAACAGATACAAGATTTAATGAATTCCATATAAATCAATAGTTTATTAACACATTGGGCGCCAGGGGTCGCTGTGGGCGTATGGCCGTGTGTGCCAGCGTTGTAATGAATGGGGGTACATGCCAGTGTTTGCAGTGCTAAAGCTATATTAAATATTATAGCTATGGATCTAATAATATAGTCGATGTCATTGAGTTTCTTCCGGTCAAGATGCAAAAAACTGAATTTTTTTTCATTCATACATTCCCGTTTTATACCGTGGTGAATATGAGTATAGTTTTAGAGTAACTCTGTGTAATCCCAGGAAACGCCGCTAAACAGCGTTTTAGTGCATTTCACTAGGAATCGTGCCATTCCTCGCTTGGATCAACAATCAATCTGAAATCAACGCTAGATTATCGGTATTATGTTTAATCATGCATGCATGAAAGGGGGGGGGGGGGGGGGGGGGTTCTATGCTTCGATCGTCACCAACGGATCCGGGGGGGCCCGACCCTCGTCGATGCATGCGTTATAAACGCTTGGCTTGCCCGGCTAGTTAGACTCCGCCCGCAGGCCGGCCCACACCAAGCCACATAGTTTCAAATGGAGTGCAATAGCGGCCGCAAGGCGGCAGGCGGCGGTATTGGACTTTTGCAAAGACCCATCACCAGTGATAACACACAGCTGCCTGCATGTTTATGAATGGAAATATCGAATAAAAGAAATAACGATCCAGAAACGTGTTAATCAGTGAATGGCACTCAACGATTGGGCGTCAGAAACGTGTTTATCCGTGAACAGCACTGAATGTGTTAAGATGCAGCAGGGCACATGCGCGCTCGCACACACACACACACACACACAATATGGCATATCCATTGCATACATACGGTAAATAAATGCTTATTCTCTTATAATTATAATAATAAATACGACTATATCTGTATGTATTGGTGTGCGCCTGTGTTTTTCTACAGACATCCTTGGAATAAAATAATTATATTATAACGAAATTATAACATTTACATTTTCATTAAGTCATTTAGCTGACGCTTTTATCCAAAGTGACTTGTAATACAAGTTCTGTACGACAAGTCATCAGGAAGGGCACAACTCTATCAGCTGAGTAACCATGTTCATCAAAGTGTTGAGTGCTACAGTGTAGGTTAGTTTATGTTTAATTTCAGATAATGGTTTAAGAAGTGCGTCTTGAGGGTGTGTAGTTAGAGACCATTGACCGAAAAAACTAATTTCGTTTGCTCATAGAAGTATAGGGACAAACAATCCATGATTTTATTAAAACTCATAATAACACGGGCGGCTGGGTAGCACAGTGGACTAAGCACTCACCTACCACCACAGAGACTCTGGGATTGAATCTAGCTGTCAGCAGTACCTCCGGCTTGGTCAGTCGTCCCTACTAACACAATTGGCAGTGTTAGCGGGTGGGAAGCAGGTGGGGTATGTGTCCTGGTCGTTGTAAACTGTGACTCCTACTGGCCGGTCAGGGCACCTGTTCAGCAGGGAGGGGATCTGGGGGAGATAGCATGAACCTCTGCACGCGTTACGTTCCCCCAGTGAAACTCCTCGCTGTCAGGTGAAAAGAAGCGGCTAGCGACTCCACATGTATCGGAGGAGGTACGTGGTAGTTCTACACCCTCCCCAGACAGTGGGGCAATTTTTTTTATTATCATACAAATCGATCTGTTTATTAACACATTGGGGACGAACCACGTATTTATATGTGTTTCGAATCCATGCGTTGTGGACAGAATCACGTATAAAGCCGTGGCAAGTTGTTATTGCTTTTATTCCATTTTAATAACCTGTTCAAGGTCGCCGAGCGGCACTGCAGATTTTCAATACTCTATGAATTCTACAATGTGCAATACCGGCCAGATCCTCTTAGGGGCGCTATCGCGCTACTGCAATGTGCCCTGTGGGCGAACGGATCACTTTTTTTTATTTATTTTTTTCAGTGGAGATTTTTAGTAGCCGGATTCTGAATCAGCATCCTGTAGCTTGGATTACGTTTCGAATAGCAGATTTCACCATGCAATAAGGGGATTTATCATCAGCCAATGGACATATCGATCTACCAGATGGCGATCGATAACGGGGAAATGCTCGGGGGGATCCCACCAGCTCATGGTAAGATCTTATTCACGTAAATTACAGCCCGATCAGAGCTTGCTATGATACTCAACCAGCCGACCAGCGTATGTAGACGAACACTGTTATTGGTAATCAATAATAATAAACGACGTCCCCCGCCCCCCCCCCCCCTTTCATGCATACATGCTTTGGGACAGTCCCGATCATCATCAGTTTTTGTCTCAATTTTGTCTTTTTTGTTTTAGTCTAGATTTAGTCGACGAAAACGGATGACATTTTTGTCTATTTTTAGTTAATGGGAATTTTTTTTTCAGAAGTCAGAAATAGTCAACATGGAACATTTTCTGATTTAAATTGCGTATTTATTTTTTAACCTAGGGGAATCTGAGTCGGCGGCACAAGTGATACACAGGAAGTATATATGTTGGTGTAGACATGGTCCAATGTATTGTTGCTCCTACAGTATATGTTGGTGTAGACATGGTCCAATGTATTGTTGCTCCTACAGTATATGTTGGTGTAGACATGGTCTAATGTATTGTTGCTCCTACAGTATATGTTGGTGTAGACATGGTCCAATGTATGCATCAAAGAGAGCATTATGGATGTGGTGACATTGTTTCTGACCAGAGAGACAACGCTAAACTCTGTCTTCTGTTTGCTGTGTCTTTCCTTTCTTTCTGCCATGTCTGTCCTCTCTCTGCTGTGTCTGTCCTCTCTGTCATGTCTGTCCTCTCTCTCTCTGGCAGCGGTTTATTCTATAACAGGATACTGTAAACTAAGTAAACAGAACACACAGTAGTACTAGTAGTAGTACACACTGATTGCAATCTGTTTGCACACAAACATTATATAAAATCACATTCTGAGGTCAGTGTTAAAGTGCCACATGGAAGAGGTCTGGTTAGGGGTTAGAGTTAGAGGTGGTCTAGGTCTGGTTATACTGATCCGATACCAGTGCATACATAAAAATAAAAATAAATTATATTATATAAATAAAACTTTCTCTTTTCTTTTTTACAGCTACTGTTTTATATATACTGTTTTTAGTAATAACTAGAAAGTAATGGTATTTATTCAACAACAGGTGATTGTATAGATTAGTATTAGTATCATTAATTGACAACTAAGCTCAATGAGTTCACCCACGGAATGGTTGTTGGCACATTGGTTCCGCACGGACGTTACACGTTGTTGCGCACTTCCTATCCAGCCTGCTCTCGTTCCAGTTAGCTAGTAGTAATGTCTATGTTGTGATTTTTAATGCAAAATAAATATTCAACATTCTCTTTTGAGACTCCGCCTCAGACTCTTATCATTTGGCACTAAAAGCTAAACAGTTTCACCGGTATGTCTGTCCGTGTGTGGGAGAGGTCGATCAGTAACTACATTAACGTGAGCTAGGTTAGCCAGTTAGCATGAGCTACCGGTTAGGTAGATGGAAAGAATGTAACGTTACTGGTGATTTACCTTGGAATACTCCTTTGCCAACTTGCTGTACTTTGCTTGCAGGTCGGCAGCTGGATTATGAATAGTCCCAACTTTAGCCAAGGTAACGTTAAGCTAAAACTAGCTTTTCAAATAGCTCTACAGCTAATGCTAATAACGGAGCTCCGCGTCACACTGCTCTACTCGAGACAATGGCATTAAGAAAAGTTATAATTATTTTGTCTCGTCTTGTTTTAGTCAACAATAGCAACATACATGAAGAGAAATTTCGTCCTGGTTTTTGTAAATTACATTTTTGTGTCCTCAGTTGCGGTCGTATATGATAGGTATACATTATGCTTTATCATGCGTGGAGGAAAGGGGGGGGGGGTCGTTTATAATTCCTTGATCATCAGTAACGGCTCTATGTAGTATGGGTGATATATTGATCAGATGGTTTGCAGTGAAATAAATAAACAATCGGGCTGAAAATAACGTTATATTCCCCTTACCATGGGCCGATGAGACTGGCGGTGAAAGATCCCAATTATTCGACGCCGATCGCCTAGGTCCATTTCCGGTTTGTATGGCGCAATAAACGCCGAAATCATATCGATTATTAAGTTTAGAAAGCGATCCATATGTACTATAGTGTCTGTCAGGAGCCCCGTAGCGAGATGTGACTGCCGGAGGAATTTCCTTGATGCACCGATGGCACTTCCGGTTTTTGCGAGAGTGTAACTCGCCCGGCCATCCACCAGGCGGCGGTATTGAGCCGTTGCAGTCACATCTAGGGTCCCACTAGGGCATCGGGGGTTGGGTGGATGAATTATGAATGCCATGGCGATTTTTTTTTTATATTGATCTCAAAAACGCTGTGGCAGACAACGCATGGCGGGCAATAACGCTGGACAGCGTTTTTGGCGCTGGATGTGTTAATCAGAGCAGCATAATTGGACCACATACCACTTTAACATAACCTATAGAGGTCAATGGATACACAAACGTCATGTAGAATGTGTACTTTTACTTTAGATACTTAAGTACATTCAATAGCAAATACTTGTCTACTTTTACTTAAGTAGAATTTGAATGGAGGACTTTTACTGTTACCAGAGTACTCATTTATCTGAGTATTTCTACTTTTATTTAAGTAAAGGAATGGTGTACTTCTTCCACCACTGCCCCCCACTGACCCCTCATGTCTTGCTTGCTCCCTCTTCAAACAGCCCCGCCCCCCTGGAAGGAAGCTGCAGAGTCTTTGCTGTGTGGGAGATCTGGCCTCAGGAACACAGCACATGCCCCGAGGCTGTTCCACACTTGAGCTCTCACAGCAGAGGTAGTAGGAGTAGAGCGAGCACTGGCCAGCAAGAATGTTAAAAAGCAGACAGCAGCACAAAGCAGCAGCACTTCAGGGCTTATTTCTACGATAGGACAACAAGGAGATTACGATGATTATTATTTACGTTTGATTTTGAATTTGTATGAACTGTTTCATGTGAACAGTACCTGCTGTTCTTGTCGTATTTCCTGTCTGTCTGTTTTTAAGAGATGCATTGAGACAAATTCCTGCGTTGACATGGCAATAAATAATTTGATTTGTTTTGTTATTCTTATTCGTGACCTGTTCTGTCTAAATGTTTAATGTTGAGCAATTTGCAGTGTAAAATTTCCCTCTGGATAATAAAAGTATTTCTATTCTATTCTATTAAAGTATTGAATCTTGAATCTACGTTGGATGTCATGTTATGATCCTTCATGATGTTGCATAGATTTTATTTATTGTACAGGTATGTACTCTAACGAGGTGAACAGCTTTACAGCCCTGTCTCTCCAGCACTATATGGTTTGTGTCAGTGTGTCTATTCATTATATTAATATTTTTTTTGTATTATTATAATTTTGTATTCATGTTATTTCCCTTTGATCTATTTTTATGTAAAGTAGTAGTAATTTTGTATTCAGTCAGCACACACACAATACAACAGGCTGAATCATAATGCGTATATATGCCTGTTCTATATTGTTATCAAATTAAGCCTAAAAATATATATATATATATATATATATATATATATATATAGAAATACATCTCAGTTTAATCCCTTTCTTTTTTTTTTGAACAGCGCTTTGAATTGCATCAAGATATAAAATGTGCTAAATAAATGAACTTTCCTTGCCTCACCTTAGTCCACTTCGATATTAATCACCACATCACATCACCATATTACCACATCACCATATTACCACATCACCACATCACCACATGACCATATCACCACATGATTATCACCACATCACCACATGATTATCACCATATCACCATAGACAGAATGCAGTGTAAACAGAACACTCACCTAAGAGGTGGACAAATGCAGCTCGTTCTCAATTAAAATAATTGTACGAGTATATCATGAATATATATATATATATGAGTATTGTATGAATTACCGTTTCAAACAGATGTATACTAAATGCTCTACATGTCGGGCTGACATGATGTCTTGGAACTATTTTGTTCCAAGAAGCCAGTGTATTACTAAGCACTAGGGTATTAAGATAAGATGAGATATTCCTTTATTGATCCCTTTGGGGAAATGCGGGGCATCATTAACCTAGGATGGCTTAGAGTAGACGACAGAGTACAGCAACGTGCAATGGGCCTGGTCTACAAGATACACTACACCTTAGGTACCCATGTAAATACGTCCCAAAGGTCAGTGAATACCACAACCACAACACCAGAGGGAGTTCCACAAATCATGTTCAACCCAGATTCGGCTCAAACAAGGGACTAAACACGTTTCACAATTATGCCACATTAATGTGGAACGCCCTACCCACAGCCGTAAAATTATGTGAATCCCTACCCACCTTCAAAACCGCTCTCAAAGAGCACCTACGGGAGGCTGCAATTCGAAACTGGCCCCTGTAACGTCCAACCCCCCCCACCCCCCCCCCCCCCCCCCAACACACAGGAGAGGTAGGGGTGTCGCTGTGGGAGAGTGCATTGGAGGGGGAGAGACAGACACCCAGGAGAGGTAGGAGTGTCATTGTGGGAGAGTGTATTGGGGTTAGTTTATTTATTTATGTTTTATCCCCCAATTTAGTCGTTATCCCAATTCCCTTCCTGGTCGTTGCGCGCATTTCCCCACTGTCGGTCTGGGGAGGGTGTAGACCAGGGGTCGGCAATTAAGTTTGGCCTCGGGATAGGCATTTTCCATTGGTTATCCCGGCCCACATGATAATTTCTAGCATTTACATTGGCTATAGTGACAGACATAGATAATGATTGTGGAAATACAACAAATCTACGAAACCACTGAGACACCAACCAGACGTGACATATGCAAAAGCCAATGTTCCAATAAAAAGTACATTCATGTAACTGCTTGAGAGTAAATTATTAATGTAAACATTGATATGTTTAACAATGCAACATGCTAGAGGGCTCCTTGACATTTAAATGTTATAGCATTGAATCGAATTGAATCGGAAATCGAATCGTTTTTGGGAAATCAGTGGCGATACCCAGCCCTTATTGGGGGGAGAGACAGACCAAGCCAGAACTTGGACCACGCGACTCGGTGAGTCAGCTGGTGATGGGTATGCATGGATTACACTACTGGCAAGTATTTCACACAACGCAGTGTAAAACGATCTCCTTGATATAAGATGTTCTCTGAGATCTGTATATACCTTTGTTCCAGAGGATGTGAAGCTGGTCTTTCTCCAGGGGTTGGTTGAGGATGATAAGACAGATCTTCTGTGTGCTAGAGAGAGAGAGAGAGAGAGAGAGAGAGAGAGAGAGAGGAGAGAGAGAGAGAGAGAGAGAGATGGAATAGAAAGAGAGAGACAGTGTTGGATAAATAAAGGAGATATATAGAGGCAGAAGAGAGAGAGAAGGCAGAGAAAGAGAGTGAGAGAGAGAAAGAGAGACAGAGAGGGAAGAGAGAGAGAAAGACAGAGAGATGGAGAGAGGGACGAGAAAGAGAGTACAGAGAAAGACAGAGCAGAGAGAATAGAGGGAAGAGAAATAAGGAGAAAGAGATAGAGAAAAAAGGAGTAAGTACACAAAGAGGAGGTAAATCGGGAAGCAAACACACAGAGAAAAGGAGTAATACATCCATACTTAAATGTGTAAAAATACACCTTCATAATGTAATCAGATCTTGATCTCACAAGGTCAGCGTGCTAAATTAAGTACTGTAAGTAAAACAAAGGCGTGTTAATGAGGTCGTTATCACTCTGAGAGACGAGGCAATTAAGGCTCTGAATTTAAGACAACTTCAAAGGAGCTGGGTTAGACGGCACCCCAGTTTGGTACGGTGAACGTTCAAAACTTTTGTATTCCCCCCCACAATATTTTAATTAGGCACAGAAGGTTTTGTTTCGTACTTTATTTGTAAACGCCTCGTTTTCACGACCGGAGCAAAGACGAGGGGAGGAAATCCGCCCTAAAACAGAAATGACATGACTGCTAAATTCTAATCATCCCGGTCAGTTAATTTGCTATCTATAATCATCCGTCTACCCAAAGGTGGAAATCGGAGCGTCGACGTGATCAAGCAACACATTTTGGAGTTGACATGGAATTAGTCGCCGACTTTGTGGGCTCGATTCATTTTGATTTGAGCCATTACATCCAAATTAGTTTTATTTAAATGTGGAGCGTACAGCCCTCGATCAGGAAATGTACCCGTATCCCAGGAAAATCACCATGAGTACTGTCATAGGTGCTCCGTTATTCACTAGTCTATGGAGCAGTGTTCAGCTTAAAGGTAGAATCTGTAATGTTGTCAAACAGCTACCTCTAAAGGTGACGACATGGTATTGTGCTTTGTTTAGGGTTTTTGTTTTGGATTTGATTTCAGCAGGGGATAGAGGGCGGCTTGCTAAATGGTAAATGGTGCATTTATATAGCGCTTTTATCCAAATCGCTTTACAATTTTGTTCCTCACATTCACCCATTCACCCAATCACTCACACACTGATGGTGGAGGCAACCATGCAAGGTGCCAACCTGCTCATTGGAAGCAATTAGGGGTTAAGTGTCTTGCTCAAGGACACTCCGACATGCTGCGCAGAAGAGCAGGAATAGAACTGGGAACCTTCCGATTACCAGACGGCCGCTCTACCTCAGGCTCTGCCAAGATAGGTCTAGGGCTCAGGAACAATGGCTCAGGAGGTAGAGCAGTCGTCTGGTAATATGAAGGTTCCCCCTTCGATTATGGCTCCTCCCGGCATTAAGTAACTAAACTCAGTTTATTAATGATCTATTTAGCATGGTGGCAATGCTGGAAGTATCCTATAGTTGATGTGTAGTGTGCCGTGAGGTAGCATCACTGCTGGTCACACCTAATAAAAACATGCAGACTGAGCGGCTGGGTGGCGCAGCGGAGATTGCGCTCGTCACCAATGCAAGAGACTCCGGTATCGAATCCGGGTGTCAGCATTGCCTCCGGCTTGGGCCGACCATCATACTGGCTCAATTGGCAGAGCCAGCGGGTGGAAGTCGATGGGTGGTGATTTGGACGTTGTGGACAGCGACTCCTACAGGTCGGTTGGGGGACGCCTGCACAGCAGAGACAGGAAGTGGCGGGGGTAGTGTGAGCCTCCCATGTGTTACACCTCGCCAATGAGAGTCCGCGCTGGCAGGTGAAAAGATGTGACAGGCTGCCTCCTCGTGTACCAGAGGGGACACGTGATGCAAGGCTTCTATCCTCCCTACAACCGACCAGTGGGGGGCATAGTCGAGCAACGTTCAAGACAGGGGAGGGGAGAATTGCAAACACGAAAATGGGATGGGAGAAAAATAGAAAAATAAGGAGAAAAAGTGGATAAAAAAAATACATGCAGACTGGCAATAGTTTCAGTTTCAAGTGTGAAACTAATTTGAAATTAAGTGTGTGTGTGTGTGCACGTGTGTATGTAAGTGTGTGTGTGTCTGTGTGTGTGTGTGTGTGTGTGTGTGTACACGTGTGTAAGTAAGTGCGTGTGTACTGTGCACACACGTCATTTCCTGTAATATCCCTTCAGATAGACAAAGCATCTATCTAATCCAGCGGCAGCGTACAGTATATAGCGTCACTTAGAAATAATAGGACGGACCTTGGCTACAGTGTTCTCATCTGGGGTCGTAATCTCTGTCACCACGGTGGACATGAGACATTATCTCCTCAAAGCTCATTTGAAAAGCCTTCGTGACCCACGGGCCGTAACCATGTGACAACAGAGTCGCCATCATCCCCCGTGGCTAGCCTATAACCTGCTCTCTCTCTCTCCTTCAGTGTCTATGACTCTCTCCGTTGTTATTCCTCAACCCCCCCCCCCCCCAGACACAACCTCCAGTCTGTTAGTCATTCTTTGTCTCCAGGCTTCTTTCTCCACTACTGACGTAATTACGGCAACCAGGAGGGTTTTTCAACATGAGCGGCTGTTCTAATCACCGGTAATGGACAAGATAATTGAGGTCCTCACGTCAATAGACAATGACTCCACCAAGAGCCATCACATGCCTTATTGCACCATAGCTCTTTTGAATTCCCACGACTGGACTGTAACGCTCATCCTTACCTCAATAACTAATGAGTGAAGGTATAACACTCATGACTCATCCTTACCTCAGTAACTAATGATTTAGAAGTTTAACACTCATCCTTACCTCAGTAACTAATGAGTTAGAATTGTAACACTCATCCTTACCTCAGTAACTAATGATTTAGAAGTGTAACACTCATCCTTACCTCAGTATAGAGCTGCAACGATTAGTCGACATAATCGACGTTGTCGATTATAAAAAATCGTCGACGAGAAATTGTTGCGTCGATTAGTCATTTAAAAAAAAAAACTACCCATCTTTGTGAGAGTGGCTTCTCAGGGTTCCAGACAACATCATAACATGATGATCCCATAGCAAATTTTGGACATTGAAAACATTGTTCCCCTGCAGGAGATGATGATCAGACTAGACACACAATACATTACACACGCACTCCTCTCACTCACACACAGCGATCAGAGTAAGACACACACATACACACTCCTCTCACTCACACAGCGATCAGAGTAAGACACACACACATACACACTCCTCTCACTCACACACAGCGCTCAGAGTAAGACACACACACATTCACACTCCTCTCTCTCACACACAGCAATCAGAGTCACATTCACACTCCTCTCACTCACACACAGCGATCAGAGTAAGACACACACACACATACACAAATTACACAGTACACACCTCTCACTCACACAGCGATCAGAGTAAGACACACACACAAATTACACAGTACACACACTCCTCTCACTCACACAGCGATCAGAGTAAGACACACACACATACACACACGGACTCCTCTCACACACAGCAAACAAAAGACCTAGAAGTCTGTCTGATCTGACTCATCCCCCTCTCCCCTTACACCTGTTCCACGTCACCCTCCTGGTCCTGGACCAAGTTACAGCCCCATCAGCCGCGGTGCTGGGGGCAGATGCTGCTAGTTATTTCTCTTTTTTATTATTATTTTTTTAGTTATTTAAAGTACACTTCCACTTTAATTTGTATTATTTAATTTATTTATCTTGTTATGAGTGATTGCTGTATTGTTCTTCAAATACATTTTCATTTAAAGTGGCTTAAGATCCAAATTCAAATGTTTCATGAGTCATTATTTTAATTTGCTATGGGATCATCATGTTATGATGTTGTTGTTTGGTCCTGACAAGAGTCTCAAAGTCTGGGGTGATGGTAGACAAGCAACTCTGAGGTCATGCTCAATGTCCAATCTGTTCCTCTGCTCTGTCTTCAGCTGGACCAGAGCTGAGAAGCCACTTTCACAAAGATAGGTAGTTTAAAAAAAAAAAAAAAAAAAATGAATATATATATATCCTTTTTTGTTTTTGTTTACATAATTGGTTTTCGATTAGTCGACTAATCGAAAAAATAATCGACAGATTAGTCGACTACCAAATTAGTCATTAGTTGCAGCCCTCAGTGACTAATGAGTTAGAAGTGTAACACTCATCCTTACTAGGGGTGGGACAATACATCGATCCAGATCGATATATCGATCTATTATCAATAATCAAATAGGATCGACGCAACGTAAAAAGATCGATTCATATTGCGATACTCTTATTTTGAAAATCCCCGCGAGTCATATCCGCCGGCGCCCAGTATTGTGAAACTCCGTGTATACATTACAGCAGTGTTTGCGTCTGCTCTAAAGCACTACAGAGCGTCTATTTTGCGAGCCGATATAAGTCTGTGCAGTTTTTCCCCGCAACGGGTCAAATGCATATAACAGGCGTTGCATCGTCGCCATTCCTTTATGCCAACGTCGCGTTAAATATCTAAATGAACGTCGCGTTGGCTGCTTAAAAGCTAAGCAGCTAACCGTGAGAGAGAACAGGAGAGTGAAGAGGGGACTTGGAAGGAGGAGGGGTGGGGGCTGTGGGGGACTGTGTGTGTGTGTGTGTGTGTGTGTGTGTGTGTGTGTGTGTGTGTGTGTGTGTGTGTGTGTGTGTGTGTCTGTGTGTGTGTTAAAGCTCAATATATAAAAACAAAAGTGAACAGGAGGTCTATTTGTATTAAAAACAATAGATTGTTTTTCATTTAAATGTCTGGAAGAGCTCAAAAATAAATACATCAATTGATATTTCCGTAGCCTTTTTTTAGTTGATCTAAATGTGACTGATTGTGTTAAATGGGCACATAATATCGCCTCATATCGATCGCAGGCACCTGAATTGAATCGTATCGTATCGTATCGTGGCAGACTTTGTGATATCGGCAAATATCGTATCGTTGTCCAAAGAATCGATATCGTATCGTATCGTGATGCAACTGATGATTCCCACCCCTAATCCTTACCTCAGTAACTAATGATTTAGAAGTGTAACACTCATCCTTACCTCGGTAACTAATGAGTTAGAAGTGTAACACTCATCCTTACCTCAGTAACTAATGATTTAGAAGTGTAACACTCATCCCTACCTTAGTAACTAATGATTTAGAAGTGTAACACTCATCCTTACCTCAGTAACTAATGAGTTAGAATTGTAACACTCATCCTTACCTCAGTAACTAATGATTTAGAAGTGTAACACTCATCCTTACCTCAGTAACTAATGAGTTAGAAGTGTAACACTCATCCTTACCTCAGTAACTAATGATTTAGAAGTGTAACACTCATCCCTACCTCAGTAACTAATGAGTTAGAAGTGTAACACTCATCCTTACCTCAGTAACTAATGAGTTAGAAGTGTAACACTCGTCCTTACCTCAGTAACTAATGAGTTAGAAGTGTAACACTCATCCTTACCTCAGTAACTAATGATTTAGAAGTGTAACACTCATCCCTACCTCAGTAACTAATGAGTTAGAAGTGTAACACTCATCCTTACCTCAGTAACTAATGAGTTAGAAGTGTAACACTCGTCCTTTCCTCATTACCCAATGAGTGAGCGGTGTTAACACTCATCCTTACCTCAGTAACTAATGAGTGAGGTGTACAGTGTTGTGGGGCACTGTTGAAGAATGGTAAATGTGCTGCTCAAGATAATTGAAGAAGTGCAAATTCAAAATGTGGACTATTGTGGTCACTTATCTGTGATATTGTTGAAGGGTGATTGTTGAAGGGTGATTGTTGAAGGCCTGAAATAAATGCTGAAACAGACTCCATAGTGTAACCAAAGTAAAGGGGCAACAGTGGCTCGGGAGGTAGAGCAGTCGCCTGGCACCTCGCATGGTTTCCTCTGCCGTCGGTATGTGAATGTGTGAGTGAATGGGTGAATGTGAGGACCAAATTGTAAAGCGCTTTGGATAAAAGCTGCTATAAAATGCACAATTTACCATTCATTACCATTGATTTACCATTAATTTACCATTTAAACCAGTTTGTTTATGAGTGCTTCTTACTGTGGCCCCATTTACTTACATTAATCAAGGGGCTAACTAACTAGCCAGAGAGAGGTTTAATCGAGGGGCTAACTAGCCAGAGAGAGGTCTAATCAAGGGGATAACTAGCCAGAGAAAGGTCTAAGAGGTAGAGGTCTAAGCACTCGCCTACCACCCAGGGTTCAAATCCCGGAGTCAGTGGTACCTCCGGCTGGGCCAGTCGTCCCTATGAACACAATTAGTCAGTGTCCGCGGGTGGGAAGCCGGTGGAGTTTGAATCCTGCTTGTTGAGATAGCTTGTTGACTTTGGTGCCTGTTCAGCAGGGAGGCAATCTGGGGGGAGAACCTCTGCATGTGTTACGCTGTCCCAGTGAAACTCCTAGCCATCAGGTGAAAAGAAGTGGCTGGCGACTCAGAGTGTATCGGAGGAGACGCATGGTATAGACTACACCCTCCCCAGACCGACAGTAGGGCAGGAGGGAATTGGCATAACGACTAAATTGGGGGATGGGAGGGGAAAGAATTACGTTTTCTGGGACAATCATTTTGCATCGTCTAGGTTAGGGTGAGCGTATTTTGTGGCGGTGTGTTTGAGGTTACGGTGACACGACAACGTTGGAAAAAATATATCCACATCTCGTGAAGGTCATCCAGAACTGACAAAGTGAACCACTCTTAGGCAGGAGGCGGAGGAGAGGAAGAGGATGCGGAGAAGATGAGAATGAACAGGAGAAGATTTGTCAGTCTTGTGCCTTAATTGGCTGGAGGTGTAGCGACTAGCGAGAGACAAAATAAAAACGCACCCAGCCTTGACTTTTAAAGACATCACACACACACACACACACACACACACACACACACACACACACACACACACACACACACACACACACACACACACACACACACACACACACACACACACACACACACACACACACACACACACACACACACACACACACACACACACACACACACACACACACACACACACACACACACACCTTTGTTTTTCATGCATCCTGTTGGGGGACTTCACCTTGGGATGCTTCTAAAAGTACCAGACAGTACAAATTCCATACATGCATGTGCACACACACACAGACTAATTAAAATGTCAAATTTTTATACGGTACGCACACAAGACATTTTTAAATGCTGACATCCATGGGGTAATACTTTTTATGAAAATTCTCCAACAAGGGACGATTTCCAAAAAGACAGAACAATGAAAGAACGATCCGACCTGGAGTTGTAAATAACTGTGCACCAGAAAATGTCATCCTGCCTTCGTCTCGGTTGCCGATCAGGACAGCGTCGGCTGGCTGTAAGGGCTGTCACGTTTAGTTAAAAAATTAACCCAGTGCAGATGCAGTCTTTCTCCAGCATCTCTGGCACAATCATTATGACAGTTTCCTCACCTGTCCACTTACTGGTAGGGATGCACAGAATATTCGGCCACCGAAAATGGTTAAAAAAGGCCCTTTCGGCTTTCAATATCACTGAATGTCAAAGAACAGGGTTATGTTCGTAACCTAACGTGTTGTTGTGATGATGTAATCAAAACGCATTTCATTAGACACATACCAGCTCGGACCTTCAATTGAATTGAATTGCGAGCCAGCAAGCTAACTGACGTTAGCCACTGACGTTAGCCACGGCTAGGCTAACTAACGTTAGCCGTACCGTACCCTAGACAGCGGAGTGACTCCACGACACCAGTTCCATTAGTGAGGAAAGGGGGGGGGGGGGGGGGGGTTATATTGACGAGGCTTGACAACAGAGGTTCAAAGATAACTTCACATTTATTGGCTATTAGTTTCTTTATATTGCTTCATGGATCGAGCTCCTCCAGCTTCCAAACCTGTGTGTTGATATTCTAGTGTGTCATCAACTACGGCAAATAGGAAGCTCAAAACTCAAACCAAATTTTGTCCAGTAAGACTTGAAAAGAGATTATTTTTAGGGCTGTCAGTTTATCGCTAATTAGATTAATTAATTACACAGCAAATTATCGCATTATGAAATTAACTCAAATAATTTTTTTTTTTTTATCTCATTCCATAAGAACGTAGAATAAACATTTACAAATAAAAAAAATGTAATGGTGCATTTGCATGTTCTTGGTATCTGATTCTGTTGGGGGACTTCACCTTGGGATGCTTCTAAAAGTACCAGACAGTACAAATTCCATACATGCATGTGCACACACACACAGACTAATTAAAATGTCAAATTTTTATACGGTACGCACACAAGACATTTTTAAATGCTGACATCCATGGGGTAATACTTTTTATGAAAATTCTCCAACAAGGGACGATTTCCAAAAAGACAGAACAATGAAAGAACGATCCGACCTGGAGTTGTAAATAACTGTGCACCAGAAAATGTCATCCTGCCTTCGTCTCGGTTGCCGATCAGGACAGCGTCGGCTGGCTGTAAGGGCTGTCACGTTTAGTTAAAAAATTTACCCAGTGCAGATGCAGTCTTTCTCCAGCATCTCTGGCACAATCATTATGACAGTTTCCTCACCTGTCCACTTACTGGTAGGGATGCACAGAATATTCGGCCACCGAAAATGGTTAAAAAAGGCCCTTTCGGCTTTCAATATCACTGAATGTCAAAGAACAGGGTTATGTTCGTAACCTAACGTGTTGTTGTGATGATGTAATCAAAACGCATTTCATTAGACACATACCAGCTCGGACCTTCAATTGAATTGAATTGCGAGCCAGCAAGCTAACTGACGTTAGCCACTGACGTTAGCCACGGCTAGGCTAACTAACGTTAGCCGTACCGTACCCTAGACAGCGGAGTGACTCCACGACACCAGTTCCATTAGTGAGGAAAGGGGGGGGGGGGGGGGGGGGGTTATATTGACGAGGCTTGACAACAGAGGTTCAAAGATAACTTCACATTTATTGGCTATTAGTTTCTTTATATTGCTTCATGGATCGAGCTCCTCCAGCTTCCAAACCTGTGTGTTGATATTCTAGTGTGTCATCAACTACGGCAAATAGGAAGCTCAAAACTCAAACCAAATTTTGTCCAGTAAGACTTGAAAAGAGATTATTTTTAGGGCTGTCAGTTTATCGCGTTAATTAGATTAATTAATTACACAGCAAATTATCGCATTATGAAATTAACTCAAATAAATTTTTTTTTTTATCTCATTCCATAAGAACGTAGAATAAACATTTACAAATAAAAAAAATGTAATGGTGCATTTGCATGTTCTTGGTATCTGATTCTGTTGGGGGACTTCACCTTGGGATGCTTCTAAAAGTACCAGACAGTACAAATTCCATACATGCATGTGCACACACACACAGACTAATTAAAATGTCAAATTTTTATACGGTACGCACACAAGACATTTTTAAATGCTGACATCCATGGGGTAATACTTTTTATGAAAATTCTCCAACAAGGGACGATTTCCGAAAAGACAGAACAATGAAAGAACGATCCGACCTGGAGTCGTAAATAACTATGCACCAGAAAATGTCATCCTGCCTTCGTCTCGGTTGCCGATCAGGACAGCGTCGGCTGGCTGTAAGGGCTGTCACGTTTAGTTAAAAAATTAACCCAGTGCAGATGCAGTCTTTCTCCAGCATCTCTGGCACAATCATTATGACAGTTTCCTCACCTGTCCACTTACTGGTAGGGATGCACAGAATATTCGGCCACCGAAAATGGTTAAAAAAGGCCCTTTCGGCTTTCAATATCACTGAATGTCAAAGAACAGGGTTATGTTCGTAACCTAACGTGTTGTTGTGATGATGTAATCAAAACGCATTTCATTAGACACATACCAGCTCGGACCTTCAATTGAATTGAATTGCGAGCCAGCAAGCTAACTGACGTTAGCCACTGACGTTAGCCACGGCTAGGCTAACTAACGTTAGCCGTACCGTACCCTAGACAGCGGAGTGACTCCACGACACCAGTTCCATTAGTGAGGAAAGGGGGGGGGGGGGGGGGGGGGGGTTATATTGACGAGGCTTGACAACAGAGGTTCAAAGATAACTTCACATTTATTGGCTATTAGTTTCTTTATATTGCTTCATGGATCGAGCTCCTCCAGCTTCCAAACCTGTGTGTTGATATTCTAGTGTGACATCAACTACGGCAAATAGGAAGCTCAAAACTCAAACCAAATTTTGTCCAGTAAGACTTGAAAAGAGATTATTTTTAGGGCTGTCAGTTTATCGCGTTAATTAGATTAATTAATTACACAGCAAATTATCGCATTATGAAATTAACTCAAATACATTTTTTTTTTTATCTCATTCCATAAGAACGTAGAATAAACATTTACAAATAAAAAAAATGTAATGGTGCATTTGCATGTTCTTGGTATCTGATTCTAGGGACATCTATGGATCTCAGGGAATGTATTCCCAGTGTCAGAAATACTGTGTCTGTTACTAGGCTTGAGTAAATTGTAATGAACCAAATGAGAATATAATAAAAAAAAATCACTGTGAATAACACCATGCTAAAATTGACCAGACCTGAAAAATCTAAGCAAATGAATAAAGCGAAGATGATTAAACAGAAGGTTTTGTAGATACAGTACTGAATTCTGCCATCCGGACACATGCAATTTGAAATATGATAGAATATAAAATATCAGGCCTAAAATAGTTATGCGATAAAAATGCGATTAATTAGATTAATTCATTACAAATCCTGTAATTAATTAGATAATTTGTTTTAATCGCCTGACAGCACTAATTATTTTCAATATATTATCTACTGGCCTAGATCTTTATGCAGTTTTAAAGCACATTGGCTTTGTTCTGAATGCACTTTGTTGTAGTTATCCTACAGAGAAAAGAAAATGCACTTGACTTTAACACATTGAGTGCCAGCGACGAGATTTATCGTTAGTTCATGCCGACCGTTGAGTGCCAGCGACGATAAATCTCGCTTTTTTTTAATTAGCGATTTTAATTCATATTTCATCAATCTAGTCTCACGTTAGGGCTGCAAACGCTCTCTGAGCTCCATTGGGAAAATACAGCCCCCTATCGTCTCCCTGTGTTACTGCATCCCTTTGGAATGGATTGAAACGAAACACATGGGGGGGGGGGGGGGGGGGGGGGGGGGGGTCTAGCTTCCTCATTTTACTTCTCGGGCAAGCCACCAGAGAGGATCCAAGTAATTTCCGAGCCCCAAAACAGCGTGGAATACATATTTCCAGTATCCAGCGTTGGATCAATAAACGCGATTGATATTTGGAATGGCGATCAGGAATTGGAATAATCTTTTTGGAGAACATCTGATCTGAGGTAAGGAATCTATTTTACCAGTCTTAGGATAATCAGAACTTTTTTCACAGAGATATCAGCGTGTGCCATGTGTGTGTGTGTGTGTGTGTGTGTGTGTGTGTGTGTGTGTGCGATCAGGAAATAAGAGATTTGATTTTTCAGCCCGCTTATATAGCGTGCATAAGTACATATAGTGATATACTATCGATAATCTAGCGTTTATTTGAAAACGATTCAGAAAAATTACAGTTTTTTGTGTATTCCAGAATATTCCAGTAAAGGGCGTTTATCACAGAATCTTTATATTTTCCTGAAACTTAAAAACAAGAGTTTTTCAAAATGGTATAAAACGGAAATGAACCGATTAAAAAACAATTTGTTTTGACAAAGTTGACTGCAAACAAGTCATTGATAAGCGAGGGCCAGATTAGACACATAGCCATTTAAGACATAGTTTATGCGTTTGCAAATATAGTGGATGCTGGCATACGGAGCCCTTTAGCGCCCCGCGTGGCTGGCGCTGAATGTGTTAATGCACATTTTGTTGTATGCAAAGAAAATGTTTAAATTGTACAATCTTTCAGCAGTCAGTCTGAAATTAATGTATGCATTCAAAAGTGCTGAATAAATGTTCTATGGACCCATAGTGATTATTAATATTATTTAAGTTAGGTTTTGCCATAATCATGTATTTTGCCATAATCAGGTAGCTGAACAACATTGGTAAAAAATAAATACATTGTATATATATATATATATATATATTAGGGGTGTAACGGTACAAAAAAATTCAGCATCTTAAACTAGCTGAACTCAGTGGCTAAGAGAGGTGATGCAGCATCTTAAACTAGCTGGACTCAGTGGCTAAGAGAGATGATGCAGCATTTTAAACTTGAAGAAGTTGAGACTTGATTGATTGATTGATTGATTGAAAAGTTTATTAACAGATTGCAGAATGGGTACAGTACAGTACAGCTCAATACATACAATTGTTAAGGGGATGCAGACCAGAGAAAGACTTTCGACTTGTTTACATCAGGGTCCCCCATTTTCAATTCTCATAACATATATGACATACATGACATACAGATAGACAGTACTGCTACATCTATAAATTTATGACATATCAGATTTGCAAATACAGTACTGTTTGTGATACAAAAGTGTCCAGAAAAGGAGTGTATATACATTTGGCATAGAAACTGTACATTGGAGGAGGTTGGTTGGGTGGGGTGGGGTTGGGTGGGTTTGGTGAGGGCTGTACATTGGAGGTGGGGGGACTCACGGACAGAGGAAGTTTGAGAAAGTGTGGAGTCCATTTGTGGATCATATAAGGGAGTAGCTAAATGTCCCACAGGCTTGAGACGGCTGCCTGTTTTTCTTAGTTTTAGTCTTAGACTTCGTTTTTGTATCGATGCAGCGGAATCATGGAATCTCTTACAACGTGACCTAAAATTTTCGCTTCTTAATTAATTAACAGACTGTTGCATATGATCTGTCTCTCTGTCTCTCTGTCTCTCTGTCTCTCTCTCTCTCTCTCTCTCTCTCTCTCTCTCTCTCTCTCTCTCTCTCTCTCTCTCTCTCTCTCTCTCTCTCTCTCTCTCTCTCTCTCTCTCTCTCTCCTCTCTCTCTCTCTCTCTCTCTCTCTCTCTCTCTCTCTCTCTCTCTCTCTCTCTTCTCTCTCTCTCTCTCTCTCTCTCTCTCTCTCTCTCTCTCTCTCTCTCTCTCTCTCTCTCTCTCTCTCTCTCTCTCTCTCTCTCTCTCTCTCTCTCTCTCTCTCTCTCTCTCTCTCTCTCTCTCTCTCTCTCTCTCTCTCTCTCTCTCTCTCTCTCTCTCTCTCTCTCGACAGCTTGACAGCTGGAACACTGCAGAGGAGGGAAGTGTGAGGGTTCATCCAACTAAGCAAATCGTTATGGGCACAGAACTCACTACAGGAGCTTATCCACAACTATGAATAAAAGGATGGGATGTCTGTCTTTTTATCAGTCGTAGACATTCTTTCAGCAGAAATGAGGAGAGTAATTATGTGGTGCCTCCCCGCCAGCAGCTCTGTCCCACAGAGCAAGCGACATGCAACTACACCATCCAGACCGACGGCATTATTAATTGTTCTGGGATCGCTTGCAATTAGGAAAAGGCATGGGTCTGCCGGGGGGAGGTACATTATAATAGAGGATTCTTATTACATAAAAGTTCAAACTAATTCTATTTGACTTTGGAGTTGTTCAAACTTGATTTCGGGTGCCAGTCCTACTAGATTGCATATGACTGCTTCAGGATTTGGCTTTTTGTTGTTATCACTACAGGTTTTTTCTTTATTGATTTATTGCAAGCCTATAATAATTTCCACATATATCTCTGTAACCCATATGACTGTAAGATAGTATGTACAATGATGCTGTTTATAACGTGTGTATGTATATGTATATATATATATATATATATATATATATATATATATATATATATATGTCTGTACATACCTGCATATAATAATTTTTACATATCTGTAGACATTATATACATATACCTTACCTAATTGTACTAGTTACACTGCTGGCCAGTATGACTACTACCATAGTGTATCACTGTACATATTAACACTTTCTGCGCCAATAATATACTAATTATTGCACGCCATCTCTTGAGTGCCAATAACAAGTATACTTGGTTATTTGGTCTGTTTTTCTTTTTTTCGACTTTAATATTCTATACACTCTCACGGACCTCGGTGTTATCATTGGAACTCATTCTGAGACCCCGAGAGTGCAATGCCAGCCGAATCCTGCTAGGTGGCAGTATTGCCTACCCTTTGAAACCTTATTTTACACTGTGTGTTACATTGTATCTGGTCCGGGCGGAGAATTTGGACCCAGGCAAGTGAAACGGTTCATTCGAGCAATTTGGAATGCGTTCAGCACACTTGATGCGTATTTTGTGCCATTTCATGTCAGGGACCCGATGGACATCAATACTGGAAATCGGGATCAGACAATTGGAATATTCATTTTGGGATACCTCCTAGTAAGGTAAGGACTATATGACATCAATCCTACTTTGATCAAACAATGATTTCACATCGATCGCAACAATCAACGTATGTAGTATTCAAAACGTATGCCGTTGCTGACGATTAGAGTAGGGCTGGGCGATAAAACGATAACGATAACTATCGCAATAAATTATTTCCTCGAAATAAACATGAAACGTGGTCGCAAAGTTTCGATATATCGATTTTCCAAGCTTGGATATGAGCACACGCACTAACAACCAATCAGTGAAAGAGATGGCCGACAGCGGAAGGAGACCCGGAAGGAGACCCGGAGGTAGGACTCAAGTAGTAAACAAGGCTGGCTAGGCTAATTAGCTTGCACGGTGCTATTTTATCATTTACATGCCGAGTGGGTGTGTGGCGTGAATTCTGAGGCCACGTTTATAGTAGTGTGGGGTATACAGTGGACGTCGTTGCAATGTATTGGGGCGGAACGGAGTATTTTAGGGTCATATTTAGTACATAGGAAACAAGGCTGGCTAGGATAATTAGCTTGCACGGCGCTATTTTATAGTTTACGTGCCGAGTGGGTGTGTGGCGTGAATTCTGAGGCCACGGTTAGAGTAGTGTGGGGTATGCGGTGGACGTCGTTGCAATGTATTGGGGCGGAACGGAGTATTTTAGGGTCATATTTAGTACATTGTCATGGGATACACCGCTTGCTCTGGCTAACTGCTAACGTGCGCGGACTGATGACGACATCAACTCGAGACATTCGCAGCAGCAAAACAAGTCTATTAATAGCCCGTCCATCGGCGCCGGGCATAAGAAGTTAATTAAACTTGACAGACATTATATCGACGATAATTATCGATATCAAGTTATATGAAAATAATTTTATAATTTTACCGCGATAACGTTTTTGGCAATATCGCCCAGCCCTACGTGGCTACGTCACAGCCAAGAAAGGGAGCGCTGGATTTGTGTAAAACGCCCTCTTCCTAAACCACACGCTATCAGTCGTACCACAGTACTGGCAAAACGGGAGGAGCCTACAGTAAAAACAAACGCCCTTCATCCCAATTCACCCACACTGCATTTTTTTTTACCAACAAATATATTATATTATCGGAGCTATCAATAACGTTATCGGGTTTATCGGGATGACGTCATAATTGCTGATATCGGGCCGATAATTATCATGCATCCCTACCTATTATATACCTTTGATTTGGAAATAGTAACGTGTCCAGGCGAGCAACGCAAACGCCTTTAGCAAAATTCACATAGCGCTCCATAACTCAGTTTCCAGGAATTAGCCCGGATCACTCTGAAACTATAGCCTATTCACAACGGGATAACACGCGTACATATACATGAAAAAAGATTACTATCTTTTACATGTTGGACGAGACATAGTGACTGTCAAATGAGTATTTGTCTCCATAGCTATAATATAGAATATAGTAGGGCTGACCTTCGAATATTTTTTTGGAATTCGAAGCAGAGATTCGATTTTAATTCGAAGCTTCGAGATTAAAAAAAATATATAATTATAAATAATTTTTAAATAATTTTCTTTTGAAATATTTTTTTTATGTTGTGGGACTTGTACAGCACTTTGTCAGTGCTGTAAAGTTTAAACCTTTTTAAATCTTAGACAAACAAAACACTTTGCTTTCATGAAATATTGTAAGCCGTCATTTGAGGCTTCATAAAAGCAGCACAATGAACACAAATCTGTCAGTGCAGAGTCCGACCTCATCTTAAATAACAAACAGCATTGCTTGTTGTAGTTAACAAAGAGAGGCAGAGTTGATTTAGCAAATAAAAAAAGAAAATCATATATATATATATATATATATATTTTTAATAATCAAATTTTATTTTCATATTCGAATCCCATGCCCATCGAACGAAGCTTTGAAGTATTTAAGACAGCCCTAGAATATAGATATAGCTCTGCAAACATTGTGACGCACAGTGAAAATGCCTATCTTTTAGCGTGGCCCATTGACTACAGGATGAGGATAATAGCTGGCGCTGAATGAGTTAATATTACAACTCTGTACATAAATCTGATTAGCACTTTACTCAATAGTACTAATTTATATATTTTATACCCAGTTTAATCACATGTACATTGTATGTTACTATTGCAATTTACTGTTACATTTGCACTCTGGTTGGATGGCAAACGTATTGTCACTGTACTGTACTTGTGCTGTATGATGACAATACATTTGAATCTAATCTATTTGTTATGTTGTCCTTATCTTTTCCTCAACACTACACGTACTGTTAGGGAGACAGCTTGAATTGCCAAACTACATAATGCTACACATGTGACGACAGTGGCTGGGGAGATCAGTTCCCGGTTTGATTCCTGCTCATCGTGTCGGAGTGTCCTTGAGCAAGACACTTAACCCCGAATTGCTCCTGATGAGCAGGTTGGCACCTTGCATGGTTGCCTCCGCCGTCGGTGTGAATGAATGGGTAAAATGTGACGAACAAATTGTAAAGTGCTTTTGGATTTACCATTTTATTCATTACGGCTAGGCTGCTCTAGTTCTTAGGAAGTATACAAACATAAAAAAGACACACACATATACTATGGCTGTAACTTTTTGTTAGAAGTTCAAACAATTGTCCGAACCTGGTGAAATGTTAAATGTTGGAACTATAATGATATGTTCGAATTCAAGAGTAGGTTCACCCCAGAATGCGTCAACTCACATAAAACTGCTCAGTGCATGGTATTCTTTTTTTTTGCATGTGTGATTTGTTATGCATAAAGAATGACGAGCATGCAAAGCCAGGCAAGTGCAACTACTTGTAAATAAATAATTATCGTCTAACTTCTTAGAATGGATGGCAGGGATGTATTCAGGGATGTAAAAAAAAGTATTCGACATGGACATCGCACAAGATTTCAAAACTGCCATCCTCGGAGTCATACCGGAGGGCATTGAGGGAAGGAAAAGTGTGTATCTTCTTCAAATACTGTTACTCAAATACTCAGGAGAGATGCGGGAACAGAAAGCACCGGCGAGCTAGCCAGATGCATGGAGGATCGGGATGACTGGAAGCACCAATGGAGGGCCCGTCCGAGGACGACCTAGATGAGATGATGATATGACATCATGGACCGAGACATGGGTTTAAAACCAGGAAGGAAACGGGGAATGACAGATTGGTTCCATGAGGAAGTTTCATGCCGATGTCAAGGTTGACTGAGGACCGGTTCCTACTGTACTACACCCAGAGAAGAGAGGTTGACTGATGTTCCTACAACACCCAGAGAAGAGAGGTTGACATGTAGTATATTCTGGTTTACCTGTTTTTTTTTATGTTCCCCCCACGCCCCTTCCCCAAGCATAGCTGTCTCTTAATGATACAGTACAGACATGATGTAAATTGAGAATGTGTTGTAAAGTATATCTGCATATATGTACTGTCTTGATTTTGTGCTGAATAAAAAAATGTATGATGTCAGAATGGGTGGCGTTTCTCTGGAACTCCCTTGGCCTTCAAAGGTTGGATGGAGGAAAACGAATTAATTTAGTGATTGGATTAATTCAACAGTAAACATTATGAACAAAGATCTCACACACACACATACACACACATATATGAGTTGTCATGAACCTGTCAGCGGTTGGTTTGTTTGCTTGTTTGTTTGTGTTCATACCCCCCAGAGTGTTTGTGTATGTCAGAGATTGTGTGGGAGAAGAGAAGAGGAGAAGACAGCTATGACAGTGATGAGTGAGCGTAGTGTGTGTGTGAGTGCGAGTGCGAGTGCGAGTGTGAGTGTGTGTGCGTGTGTGTGTGTGACTGAGTGAGAGAGTGCATGCATGTATACATACATATTTGCAGAAGACAGTCTATACATGGGTGCATAAGTGTATTTTCATGTCCTAGGATACGTGCAGTATTTGTACATTTAAAACTGTGCATTTTGTGCGAGCAGCATGTGTGTGTGTGTGCATGCGCGCACGTGTGTGTGTCTGTGTGCGTTGTGGGCCGTGCACGTGCTCATCCATGCGCAGTACCTGAGGGGAGCAGGCAGTCCAAAGGTGTGAACTCCTCATCCATGACTGTTGTCAGCAGATCCTGTCTGCAACACGCCCAGTCAGCTGGAAAACAGGACAGATACTGTCACGAGCCTTTTTCCTTCCCTCTTTCATTCACCCTTTCATTCTCCCTTTCCTTCCCCCTTTCATTCCCTCTTTCATTCCCTCTTCCTGTCTGTCTTTCTTGCCCACCTTGTTATTTCTTTGGCTCTGTATTTTGAAGGTTCTCTTTGATTCCTTCCTAAACTGGAGGTTCCGATCCCTTCTTTCACATAATTTGTGTTTGTTGTTGTTTATTTTTCTTTCTCTTTCATTCTTCCTAATCTTTCTTTCCTTCTTTCTTTCGTTCCTGCTTTCTTTCTTCCCTGTTTGCTTGCATCCCTTCTTTAGTTCCTCCTCCTATCTTCCTTCATGCAGCCTAACTCTTTCAAGGTAAGAAGCCGTTCCTCCGCTCCTCTCTTCTCCAGTTTGCCTGAAGCCTCTGCCTCTAGGCTAATTATCCCCCACAGAAAACACACGCACACGCACACACACACACGACTGTAGTCACACAGAGAGGCATACGCTTACACACACAAACACACACACACACCAACACAGTCATATTCAACAATACAAATGCGACAACTTGTGAGACAAATCTTTGAAAGGATGATTGTGATGTTGCACTTGAATGCAGGGCCGCGGGAAGTCTGCGGGAAGTGGGGGTGCTGAGATATTGATAGTTTTTGATAATTTTTTTTTTTTAATTTTATATAATTTTTTTTTTTTTTATAAAATATATATATTATTATATAATTATACTTGTAGTTGTATTGTCTGCGAGACATCGCCACCACACAACAAGTCAGAATGCTCGCTATCTGCAAACAGCTCCACTGTCCGTGTGTATACTCTGCTTTGGTCAAATCACATTTAGGCCTAACAAAAATAATAGTTGGTTTCAGGTTGCCGACCGACCCTGCCGATTTAGGTGCGACCCAATATATTTTATGAGTTTTAAAAAAAAATTATATAAAAAAAAAAAAAAAAAAAAAAAAATTTAAGAATAAAGTTTCATAGAAATCTTAGTCAAACATTTAGTATTATGGATATTAAACATGCTGGCAGAGTACATGCATCCATGTTGTTGTGAACATTTTAATTAAATAAAGAAATTCCCTATCCATAGTCGCCATGGGAAAGAATAAAATAAAAAAATAAAATAAAATAAATTCCCTACCTACCCATGGCCAAACTGACAACCAACCTGAAACCAACTATTAATTTTGTTAGGCCTTAGCGTGGGGCCTGAGAGTGCTGAGGCTGACGTTCTGCAGATGGGTACTATTGAGTCAGAGCGTTCAACAGGGTCTGAAACGTGTTATGAGGGGGTGCTGAGATAAGTGATATAATAACGTCATAGGTTTACCACTCTGGTAAACCAACACTCTCGTTCACTAGAGACCGCGCTCTCACGCTCAGCTCTGCGGAGCGTGCGAGACAAACATGTAACATCACAGCCCAGCTTACCCCAACTGTTGCGCCCTCCCTCTGCAATTCGTTCCCCGCATACATGATCGCCGACATGGAAAAGGTCTTCGACCACCCTCCCGGGGGCTCGGATAGTTCTGCTGGCTTGTTCACGCCAGGGAAACCACAGATATATATTCCTTTACTGCGAATTCAGCGTCCCAAAACTTCCAGGCTGAGTCTATTTTTTTTACCAACGGATTTCCAGTTCCGCGTTGACGCTTCCAGGCCGCGTCTATTCGAATCCCAACCGGTTCATGCGTCGGCTACACGCCGTTAATAACACTGCATTATCGAGACAGCGCCCCTATGACGATCTGGCAATGAATTCCAAGACTAGGGTAAATCTGCAGTGCCGCTCCGAGTAGCCTCGGTTACAATGGAATAATAAAAGCAAAAAACAACCTTGCAGTTGCAGTTACACTCCCCGCCAGCAGGGGGTGCTGCAGCCCCTGCCGCACCCCTAGTTGCCGCGTCCTTGCTTGAATGGGGTTCTTATGAGGTAGGAATATCCAAATGTTTTGAAATGCATGATTGTTTTCTTAAGGAGATCAAAAAGTGATGGTTGATCAACCCTAACCTATATGAAAACTAAAATGTATAGCCTATATGTAGGGTTGCACTGATATGAACATTTTGGCTGATACCGATTTATCGAGATCAAGTTAATTAGACATTGAAAACATGGTACAAGTAGGGATGCACTGATCCGACTTTTTCAGTCCCGATACCGATACCTGGCTTTGGGTAGCGGCCGATACCGAGTACCGATCCGATACCCATACCATTATCTGAAATAAAAAATAATAATCTAACCCTAACTAACCTTACTGTCATTCACTTGTGCTAATATACTAACCTACACACTGTAGCACTCAAAACTTTGATGAACATTGTTACTCAGCTGATAGAGTTGTGCCCTTCCTGATGACTTGTTGTACAGAACTTGTAAGTCGCTTTGGATAAAAGCGTCTGCTAAATGACTAAATGGCCGATACGGATACCGATTGTTCAACTAACACAATCGGCCGATACCGATATTTGTGGCAACAAAATAATAATATTTAAAAAATAAAATAAATGTTTTATTTTTATGAAACTACTGTATATTTTTGTATGTCTCTAAATGTTTTGATGAATTGAAAATAGAGGACCCTTGTGTAAAAAAGCCAAAAGTATTTTTCTGGTCTTCATCCTCCAGTCTTAGCACTGTTGTTGTATTGAGCTGTACTGTATTGTACCCATTCTGCAATCTGTTAATAAAGTGTTCAATCAATCAGACAAATGTATAGAAAAGCTTTTATTATAACCATATAACAAAAAATGATATTGTTTATGAAAATGTTTTAGCCCTATGCTTGACTATTATTTTAGGCATGGCAACAAATAAAATAATAATAATAAAATGAATAAATAAAATATTAAATAAATAAATAGGCTACACGTCTCTCTTTTTGTGTTTCAAATTGTGCTCATCGATATGAACATAGGCCTCTTTACTTACTTAAAAAAGGAAACATCAAGAAATATGTTTATTGATTGAAAACTTTATTAACAGATTGCAGAATGGGTACAGTACAGTACAGCTCAATACATACAATTGTTAAGGGGATGCAGACCAGAGAAAGACTTTCATCTTGTTTACATCAGGGTCCCCCATTTTGAATGCATCATAACATATATGACATACACGACATACAGATAGACAGTACTGCTACATCTATACATTTATGACATATCAGATTTGCAAATACAGTACTGTTTGTGATACCAAAAGAGTCCAGAAAAGAGAGTATATACATTTGACGTAGAAACTGTACATTGGAGGGTAGGTGGGGGGGGGGGACTGTACATTGGACGTGGTTGGGTGGGTGGGGTGGGACACTGTACAAGCAAAACTGTAAATTGGAATATTGACAAAACTAGAGATGTTCCGATACCATTTTTTCCTTTCCGATCCGATTCCGATACCTAAGCTTTGGGTATCGGCCGATACCGATACTTATCCGATACCAGTGCATACATAAAAAAAAAAAAAAAAAAAAAAAAAAAAAAACGATATTATATACATTTTTTATAAATATATATATATATTTTTTTTTAACAAATACTGTTTTATATATACTGTTTTTTAGTAATAACTAGAAAGTAATGGTATTTATTCAACAACAGGTGATTGTATAGATTTGTATTAGTATCATTAATCAATGAGTATGGGGCTTCAGCACTGCAGATATACCCTACTCCAATGATCCACACGGACATTATACGTTGCTGCACTCGCTACCCACTGGCTCTGCAGATATACCCTACTCAGTCTGTCTACAAGGCTCCGTTTCAGTAGCAGTCGGATCTGTTGTGATTTTTGCACAATAAATATTCAACATTCTCTTTTGAGACTCCGCCTCAGACTCTTATCATTTGGCACTAAAAGCTAAACATTGTCACCGATATGGCTGTCCGCAACATGTCATTAATTGTGTACGCGAGGTGGTCTCAATGACGACGTCAACGTGAGCTAAGTTAGCATAGCATGAGCTGCCGGTATATGAAAAGACTGTAACGTTACTGGTGACATTGTGATTTAACGAATACTCCTTTGCCAACTTGCTGTACTTTGCTTGCAGGTCTGCAGCCATTATTGCTGGATTATATGAATAGCCCCAACTTTAGCCAAGGTAATGTTAAAGCTAGCTTTCGGTTAGCTGTTCAATGCTAATAACACCAGCCACCAAGCGAACCCATGAGCTCCCCGTCAACACCGCTCTGTCGGGACGATGACATTTAAGAAAGTATCTGCTGTTAAAATGACAAATGGCATTGACACTTTAATCGATTAAGCACCCGTTTGTTTTATAATGCTTACTCAACAGACCACAGTGTTGTTGATAAATTACGTCATATGGTATCGGAGCGCAGCATTAGAGGGTACTCGCCGATACCAATACTTGGTCATTTACTGTACATTGGGTTGGGTTAGGACATTTACAGGGGCCAGTTTCGAATTGCAGTCTCCCGTAAGTGTTCTTTGAGAGTGTTTTTGAAAGTGGGTAGTGATTCACATTCCTTTACAGCTTTGGGTAGGGCGTTCCACATTGATGTGGCATAATTGCGAAACGAGTTTAGTCCCTTGTTTGAGCCGAATCTGGGTTTAACATGATTTGTGGAGCTCCCTCTGGTGTTGTGATCGTGGTATTCACTGAACTTTGGGAAGTATTTTGACACGTGGGTACCTTGGTCGTGTAGTGTATCTTGTAGACCAGGCCCATTGCAAGTTGCTGTACTCTGTCGTCTACTCTAAGCAGTGATGCCGGTAACGCGTTACTAAGTAACGCGTTATTGTAATCTGATTACTTTCCCCCGAAAATAGTAATCTAACGCGTTAATCTTTAAAAGCCAGTAATCTGATTGCAGTTACTTGTCCAAGTGGCTGTGCATTACTATTTCGTTACTATCTCATCATAAATTCATAATGCAGGCGGAATGCAGTATTTTATTTCGTTTTCGACAGTCAAAAATAAATTTTGAGCTGTTTTTCTTTTGGGAGTGACGTAGTGTGGCAGTGAAAGGGTTACACAAGAATGTGTCCCCGCGGCGTGACTGGACACACTGTCTGTGAGTGACATCTGCTTTGGTACAATCACATTCCCCATCCACAGTCTGCGAATCAGAGGCAGAGTAGGGCGGGTCTTCACAGCACGTCATGTGACATATGCGCCAATCGTGTGACAGCAGGGCTCCGTCGTCGGAGAATTCCACCCCAAAACGCTTGGCAAAATTAAAAGTGAGTTTCTGTTCAGACTTCCATCCCAAAACGCTCGTATAGCCTCAGTCACTACTTCACGTTCATATGCGGAGGAAACAAAATACTGTCTACCGCTAAAAACAGCACATCCAATTGCATTGAAAGCATCTGGAATCACAACACTGGGGGACCCTGATGTAAACAAGACAAAAGTATTTCTCTGGTCTGCATCCCCTTAACAATTGTATGTATTGAGCTGTACTGTACTGTACCCATTCTGCAATCTGTTAATAAAGTTTTCATTCATTCATTCATTCATTCACTAGCCGACGCTTCGACTAGGAGGACTCGGAGGCCAGCCAAACAGCAAAAGAGAGAGATTGTTTCTTTCCCTTTTGATTAATGTATATTTGATGGTGGCAGAGCAAAAGCTCTTATTTGCCAGATTTACAGTTAATTTACATGTTAAAGAGAGACTGATTGTATGTTTATAGAGAGACATTTATAAAAACAATTTAATAGTTACAGTTGATATAATTGAATAGTTCAGCCTGCATTTGTTAGATGTGAATGGATACACTGGTTTTGTAAAACCACTGGCTGGCTGCTCTAATGCTGTGAGCATCATAGACTGTTGCTTTACCATACTTGATGGTACAGAAGCTGAAGCACTAGTTTAACAATTTACGTTATGTGCAGAGAAACAAGTTAAAAACAATTTATGCACTTTCAATAAAGCGTTTAAAAAAAACGGTTGGGGGAACGACGACGACTTCGTAACCTAGTTACTTTCAAAGTAACTAAGTTACTCTGATAATCAAGTAATCAGTAAAGTAACTTGGATTACTTTTTAAAGGAGTAATCAATAATCAGTAATCGGATTACTTTTACAAGTAATCTGTGGCATCACTGACTCTAAGCCATCCTAGTTTGTCAAAGTGGGCAGGGGTGAGGTGGGTTCTAGGAGTAAGGTCAAGCAGTAGTCCGACCAGTTTGTTTTGAGATGTTTGTAATTTTGTTTTTAGCGCCTTTGAGGTGCTTTGGTACCATGAGGTAGTACCCTTGAATGAGTGCTCCTGCCAGAGTCTTCAGGGTATTCTTGTTTACCAGTGAGGAGATCCGGTACAAGAATCGAGTTTGTTGGTTGACTTTTTTTATTACATTGGATGCCATTTTGTCACAGGAAAGATTTGCCTCTAGGATGGAGCCCAGGTAGGTAATTTCTTCTTTCCTTGTGACAATATTGTCACCCACTGTAACTGAGAAGCCGTCTGTCTTGCTGAGTTTGTTATTTGAACTAGAGTTGTTCCGATACCGATACCAGTATCGGAAATGCCGCCGATACTGCCTAAAATGCTGGTATCGGTATCGGCGAGTACACGTAAATTCTAGCCTCCGATCCCATGACGTCATTTCCTGCCAAGAGTGAGGATTATAAAATGAACGTGTTTTAAAGTGTGATGCTGTTTGTCATTTTAACAGCAGATACACTTTCTTAAATTCCATTGTCCCGACAGAGCGTGTGACGGGGAGCTCAGACAGGATGTGTTTTGCTTGCTGGTGTTATTATAGCATTAGCTAAAAAGCTAGCTAGTTGGAACAACATCCGCTTTAACGTTACATCAAATCAGATGATCGCCTGTCCTTTCTCCAGGACCTGACACTGTCCGTCTATCAACAATAATGCACCCACGGTGAATCTAATTTAAGTCAAGTAGCTACTGACTAGCGTTAGCTGACTAACGTTATCAAATGTCAATGCGGGGAAGACGAGCTAGGTCAGCTAGCTTAGCTTGATAACGTTACCGTGGCTAAAGTTGGTGCTATTCATAATCCAGCAATAATGGCTGCAGACCTACAAGCAAAGTACAGCAAGTTCCAAGTGCCAAAGGATAAGAGTCTGAGGCGGAGTCGGTAATACTAGCTACTAGCTAACAGACTGGGTAGCGATTGCAACACCGTCTAACGTCCGTGCGGATCATTGGAGTAGGGTATATCTGCAGTAGGGATGGGTACCTTTCACATTTGAACCGATACCGGTACCGGTACCTGTGAATCGATACCGGTACCCAATGGTACCTTTTTTCGGTACTTTAGTCTCAAGAAATTTAATTTACCTACCTCAGTCGTAAAAAAAAATCCAAACTTCAAATAACTACAATTTCGACAGTTTTCGGCTCGTCATTGCTCCGTAGGGCTGACCTTCGAAGCTTTTTTTGGCAATCGAAGCTTCGGGGCCGAGCTTCGATTTTAATTCGAAGCTCCGATTTTTTTTTTTTTTTTTTTTTTTTTTTAATATATCTTTTTTAATATTTTTCTTTTTTCTTTTTTATCTTATGTTGTGGGACTTGTACAGCACTTTCGTAAACGTTGTTGTTTTTAAATGTGCTCTATAAATAAAGTGGGTTGGATTAATTAATTAAGTAGCCCCTTTCGTGACTGTGACGCATCCAACAAGGTTTCACTCGGCTGTGTGATTTAATTCAAGGTGGATCGCTGTTGTCGTTTGAACAACTTCAGATTTCATGGGAACTACCAATCCCCCAAATCAAGAATGTTTAAGATGAATGAAGTAAGATTTTGATTATTTGAAATATGGCCTGTGTAGACTAAACTATGCACAGAATTATGTCAGTCTATAAGGTCCGGATTCTACATGGTCCGGCAATGAAGACCTTGTAGACTCCACTACAGACCAATTATCAGTGAATGTTCATGCATTTTTAAGAAGGGCAACTTCCACAAAAAAACAAAGAACTCACCAAAACATCTCAGTAGCACCTTATCTAAATGTTATATTTCATATATGGAGATTGATATTTATTTATGTATTGCATGCATTTCTACATTTTATTTCCTATTTTGTTTATTCATCCCAGTATCTTTCTTTCTTATGTGTGGAATTCTACAAGGCGCGCGCGCACACACACACACACACACACACCTACACACACCTACACACACACACACACACACACACACACACACACACACACACACTTACATTTAGTCATTTAGCTGACGCTTTTATCCAAAGCGACTTACAAGTTCTATACGACAAGACAGCAAGAAGGGTACAACTCTATCAGCTGAGTAACAATGTTCATCAAAGTGTTGCGTGTTACAGTGTAGGTTAGTTTATTAGGACAAGTGCATGACAGTAAGGTTAGTCACGGTTAGATTTTCTTTTTCTTTTTTTTTTATCATTTCAGATAATGGTTGAAGAAGTGAGTCTTTAGTCGACGGCGAAAGATTGGACGGGATTCGGCTGTCCTAACTGGGATGGGTAGTTCACACACACACACACACACACACACAAATCGAAGTAAAACAGTTTTTTTTTTGAAAAAAAATTTTTTTTTGAAAAGAAATTTATATTTTTATTTTTAATTTTTTTAAACTTCGATTTTTTTTTTAATGTTCGAAGCTTGTGCCATCGAACGAAGCTTCGAAGCTTCGAAGTATTTAAGACAGCCCTATTGCTCCGACTGCTTTGTTGTTGAATCAAGTCAAATCCTAGGTAAGCATATATTGTGCGTGTGAACGTTGACATGAAAAGAAAAAAGTAAGTAAAAAAAAAAAAAAAAACGGTTTCTCACTTGATTCGATACTCGGTAGTACCGACGTGTTTCGGTTCGGTGCCTCAAAAGTACCGAATTCGGTACCCATCCCTAATCTGCAGTGCCGCAGCCCCATACTCATTGATTAATGATACTAATACTAATCTATACAATCACCTGTTGTTGAATAAATACCATTACTTTCTAGTTATTACTAAAAAACTGTTTATTTTTTTATTTTTTAATGTATGCACTGGTATCGGATCAGTATCGGTATCGGCCGATACCCAAAGCTTAGGTATCGGAATCGGATCGGGAAGGAAAAAATGGTATCGGAACATCTCTAATTTGAACCGAAGAGAATGGACTCTGTTTTGCCCATGTTGTTTTGCCCATGTGTAATGATAGTTTGTTATCAGCGAGCCATATGCAGATTTTGCCTAGTTCTGAGCTGAGGGTTTTTTTCAACCTGTAACTTGTTCTTGTCAGAGACCAGCAGGACTGAGTCGTCCGCAAACAGGAACAAGTTGCAGTCACAAGCTGACGACATGTCATTTGCGTTTTTTATATATTTTATAATGCTCATGATTATTGCTGAAGTCTGAGTCATACAATACCCACTGGCTTTCATAACCTAACAGACTAACTTGACTAAAAAGACTAAAAGGTTTATGAGTTTTAAGAGTTTAAGAGACAGCACTCACTGTATCTCTCTCAAACAAAGCTCCATGTTCTCCAGTAATATCTCCATAATCTGAGTTTGCAATGCATGTGTCGTGTCAGGTACAAAAGAATTTTTTTTATTGACAGTCAATTCTGCCAATTACGTCACACCGCTTGCACCCACCTCCTGCTGTTCTTACCACCAATCGGCAAGCGCTTATTCGTTTTTTACTTCCGGGAAGTCCGCCATTGATTTACACGAGCGAACCACAACAAACTTACTGTAGCTAATAAAGTTAGCTCCCCGTGGCCCACGAGTAGACTACCAGCGCTCCGCAGGAGTACTAAACGAGGCATAATGATTTTACTGCAACGAATGTTATAATAAAAGCTTTTCTATACATTTGTCTGATTGAAAACTTTATTAAGAGATTGCAGAATGGGTACAATTCAGTACTCAATAATATACTGATGTTATTGAACGTGTAACTATATAACGTTAATGCCACAAAACGAATGCCTTTGTTAATCATAAGTAACTTTGATGCAGTAGCGTGTGTGTGTGGGGGCGGGGTTGTGCACGTCGCTTGACTGAAACTTTTTCAAAGTTTGAACGTATGGACCAGATTGACGCGACACAAATTGACGGATATTTATCGGCTACTGCCATTGGCAAATTTGAGCTTATCGGCCGATAGGCCGATGGCAGTCAACAAGGCACTTATCGGCCGATACCGATACCCGACATATATATCGGTGCACCCCTATTTCCTAACTTAGTGAAACTAAATGTAACAAATTAACACAGATATAAATGTACTGAACAGATGGTGGAGGTAAATGGTACTCTATCCCCCCCTCCCAGTGAGCTGTGGTGTTCCACAAGGAAGCATAGGTTGAGGAATACGCAAGGAAGCACAAATGACATGTCGTCAGCTTGTGACTGCAACTTGTTCCTGTTCGTGGACGACTCAGCCCTGCTGGTCTCTGACAGGAACAAGTTACAGGTTGGAAAAACCCTCAGCTCGGAACTCGGCAGAATCTGCACCTGGCTCGCAGATAACAAACTATCATTACACCTGGGTAAAAAAGAGTCCATTCTCTTCGGTTCAAAAAACAAACTCAGCAAGACCGACGGCTTCTCAGTTGCAGTGGGTGACAATATTATCACAAGGAAAGATGAAATTGCATACCTGGGTTCCATCCTAGAGGCCAATCTTTCCTGTGACAAAATGGCATCAAATGTAATCAAAAAAAGGCAACCAACGAACTAGATTCTTGTACCGGATCTCCTCTCTGGTAAACAAGAATACCCTGAAGACTCTAGCAGGAGCACTCATTCAAGGGTACTACGACTATGCTTGCACCTCATGGTAGGTGTTGTGAAGGATCAGATTAAACCGAATATATATATTTATTTATATATATATATTTAAATAGTGTTTGTATATCGTTTGATATCCCCTGTATATTCCTTGTACAATATGCACTGAATATCCCTTTAGTCTACTAAACAGCCCATAATAGTTTCATTCTACCATTGGACGAGAACCTGGCGCCAGGTTGCCATACCCCTAGGTTCAAGTTCAATCGTGCCGCCCAACATGTCGTGGCAAGCCCCGGTTCCGCGCAGGAATACGTCTGGCGAAATACGAATGGTACTATTTGTTCATAGCGCATATATATATGGCGCAAGTAAAGTAGAACTTTCTTTTAGTCCAGTTCTTTACCCTCCAACAGAGTGACAGACGCGAAGCCTCACCCACGACGCACGTGTGGTGCAGTAAGGCCTACTTGGCCTCAGAATAGGCATTGAGATATCGTGCGGATTAATAGTTGAATAGTCATAGTTTGGCACTATACCGTCGAGTGGGACGTATTCTATTAAGCTAATAATAGCCTATTTATGTATGGTGCATCGTTCGGTTAGAGTTATAAAGTTATCAGTACCCCCATCGTTCCTGACGTTATCTGGACGCTTAACCAGGCTGGGCAGACCCCTAGTGGTGCTTGCATCCGAGGAGCTCCGGGCCAGGGCGACTGGACCTGTATATTGCAGGGCTGTACGGTGCGAGATATATATCGCACGTGCGACACTGACGTCAGTCTGTGCGATGAATGAATTGACTTCACTAGCACGGGTGCGATGGCCCGTCGCCAAGCAAAAAAAAAAAAAAAAGTGTGACGTATATAAATGGACCACAGCGCCACGCTATCCACTTGGTATTTGTAGTCTCGTGCGATCAAAAACAATGTCCTGCCTCGCGTAGAGTCCATATCAAAACACCAAATCCCATAATCCCTAGCGAACAATATCCCCGCGACTCGCGAGCCAGCAGCCAGGTGCGAGCTCAATGTACAGTGACTGAGACAGTTTCTGACAAGATGAAGCGCTTTTTTAAGGTTTTAAATCCAAAAGAAGTACAAAACCCCAAACGAGCCCGAGAGGGACCCCCGTTAATAGAAACGAGACAGGAGAAGGAGAAGATTAAGGTTTACAGATATAACGCGGAGTGGAAAAATGACTTTCCGTGGCTAATTTTTAACGAGGAAGAGCAGCTATTATTCTGTCACTGGTGCCGAGAGGCTCCCGAAAAGATTAGATCAGAAAATCCATATGTCGTGGGTAACAAGATCCTAAAAAGGGATAATGTTAGCAAGCATAATACGTCCCATCGACACATTCTTGCCCGGGATGCATTCAACTCTAAACATAACCCCGAGCGGGCCGGGACCCTATTGCACTCACTGACTAAACAGGCAACCAGAGCGGATGATGCTGATCTGCGCGAGGTGAAGCTGAAGATGAATGTGGCATATTGCATCGCCAAAGAAGAAATGCCGTTCACAAAATTTAAGCCACTAATTTTACTGTGTAAAAAGAACGGAGCCGATATAACTCCATCGTATGACAACCACGTCCGATGTGGAGAGATGGTCGAGACAATAGCAAATGAAATGAAGTCAGACCTGGTGGATGAAATTGGAGGAAACCGCTACCTGTCCGTGATGATTGATGGGGACACTGACGCTTCAAACAAAGAATGCGAGATGGTCTACATTCGAATGATCAAAAATGGAAAACCAGTGAACCAACTGATCGGCCAACAGGAGCTAGAGCATGCCCATGCATTAGGTGAGTAGACACTATTATGACGTTTTTCAATACTTAAATACTGGCTACTTAAATTCCCCTCCGGGATCAATAAAGTATTAATTATCTATCTAATAACGAGACAATATGCAAATAAGGTAATAATAATTCATTTTATTTATAAAGCACTTTTCATTCATGCAGAGTTCCTTGTATTTCTGATTAAGTGTGTGTGCGTGTGTGTGTGTGTGTGTGTGTGTGCGTGTGCATGCATGGATCTCATTCAAGGAACACTACAAGCCACCAAGACTGCTTTTGAGCAGCTGGGACAGGAGACCGGATGGATGAAAAAGCTCGTTGGCTTCGGAGCAGATGGAGCTGCGGTGAATATGGGACATCGTGGAGGTGTCATTGCCCTGCTCAAAGAAGAGGTCGGGGAGCATGTCATTCCGTGGCACTGCATGCCTCACAGGTACATTTGATACATTGAATGTGATCCAACTGTACATAAAATCAAGAATTGGTATAATTTCATGATTGATTCTTGTTAAATCATCCTCATCAGAACAGTAATATGTTTCCTCTCTAATTAGGCTAAAGACTACATGGTAAATTGTATTATAGAAACATTCAGACTTTGAAGCGCCACACCACTTGTTTTTTTAATCAAACCTACTTTTACACTGTCATTCATTTAGATTGGAATTGGCCATGCTGACAGTCCAAAAAAAGGAGCCAATGGTAGCTAAACTCTATGACCTCCTCCACCTGCTGTGGAAAACATACCACTATAGCCCAAAATCTCAGAGGGAGCTGCAGGCAGTGGGCAACATGCTGGGAGTCAATATCAGTAACCCTTCCAGCGTCAAAGGCACACGCTGGCTTCCTCATATTGAGCGTGCATTGCATGCACTTCTCAAACCAGGACAGGATGAACAGGACAGCGGCCAATATGCTGCAACCCTGCAGCACATGACCCACCTGGCTGCATCCTCTCCCTCTGCTGAGGTGAAAGGAAGGGCTAAGAAGGTAATATATTTCAAAATAAATGCTTGCTTCGAGTTGCTGAATCTTTTCTTAACCATGTTGTTTCTAGAAATAATGTAATTTTCTGCAATCTCTGAAATTATTTTTTAGGTCAAGTGTGAGATGGAACGTGCAGAGTTCTGCGCCTTCAGCCACTTCATGGCTGACGTGTTTGCAGAACTAGGGAGCCTCAGCCGGATGCTTCAGGCAAACGACTTGATCCTACCAAAGGCTTCTGCTGAGCTAAAGAGAACAGTGTCTGAACTGGAAGGGATGAAGTTGAGGCACAAGCCAGGAGGGATGTTGGAGAGGTTTCTGAGCAGTCACTCTGAGGGAGAGAGTGTTACCTTTCAGGTGTGATACAATAGCAAATACAAGAACATATTTAGAAAATAATCTTTTCAGTTGTTATTGGTATTTCAATTTTAACATTAACATGCTTTTCAGGGCATGGAGCTGAAAGGGCAAGTTTCCTTGACGGATGCCGGTGTTTTCAGTAATCTGCATGTGGCAGCAGCTGTTGACATGGCAGTCGAGGAGATCAGATCACGCTTCAGCTGCGTGATGAGTCAGTCAGGGGAAGGTGTAGTCGACTGCTTCAGAATTTTTAACCATGACGCATGGCCAGAGAGTCGAGCTGCACTACTGGACTACGGCAGGGCAGAGGTTCAGTCTCTTCTCCAACACTTTGCAGAACTTCTCAGAAAGTGAGTAGATAGGCCAATATTGCAAATTCTCATTTTAGTAAGAGGTATGACCAATATTTATTTTAATGAATCTATAACATGTTCAATGTTTTAAGTTTCACACATTTCGTATATGTCTAAATGTTTCTACACCTTATTTCTCCCCTAATCTCTCTCCCTGTATCTCCATTGACACCTAGTGGTGGATGCCAGTCGGAGCAGGTCCTTCAGGAATGGCAGCAGCTGAAGACTCTCATCAGTACAACTTTTGCAGACAAGTCATACCTAGGGCTGTGGCAGACACTGCTCACCAAGGAGCCATATCGTTCAGACTTTAAGGTTTGTAATATTTAATATTCTTCAGAATTTACAAAGTCATGTGTACTCTACAGAATAAATTAATTGAGTTTTACTCCTTTTTATTTTTTATTTCAGAACTTCCTGCACTTGGCTGAAATACTGCTTGTGATGCCGATCTCCTCCGCTCAGTGTGAGCGTGGATTTTCAGCCCAAAACCGGATTAAGAACAGTACCCGCAGCAGCCTCCATGTCTCCACTGCTGAAGACTTGATCCGCATCAGCACGGAAGGCTGTCCATTGGAGCTATTCAACCCTAGCAATGTAGCAGCAAAATGGTTGGCGTCTTCCAAGAGGGCCAGGAGGCCAAATCTGAAAAAGTGGCCAGCAGACATGCTGGAACTGTGACACGCATGCATGCACGCACGCACACACACACACACACACACTTGAATAATTATAATAATAATAATAATAATAGATTTATTTATTTGGTTCCACAAATATGTACACAGGTGTTTGTATGCATTATATATATTTGTTATGTTGGTTTCTAGTTGTTTCTAGGTTGGTTTCTAGCTTTCCCTGTAATCTACACCAGCGCTGCCTGGTCTCAGACTGCTTCTGTTATATCAGTTATATGGTTATGTCCTTGTTTTTTTGTTTTACAGATTATGGGCAAATAAAGAAAGAATTTGTCTGAAAAGCATTTCTTGTTAAAGTTTGGATTTTGTGTGCCCTGTATGCAAGATTCATGTCCCTTGCCTGTCACATACCTATTTAAGTAATGAACTGCACTACTTGTGGTTGTTTTAGAGATTTTAGAGACGTTTTATACTCGTGCTACAAGATTTTGGCCTGTGCTACAAAACTATCAACCTCTGTAGCACCAGTGCTATGTGCAAAAAAAGTTAACGTACAGCCCTGATATTGGATTACTCTACCCGGACGACGGCGAGCCTTCCACGGCTTGGATTATGCTTTGGGTGCTTTGATTATTCCATGGATAACGGCCAACACTGCGGAGTGTTGGAACTACCCCCCGGAGAGGACTCCAGGTGAGACGGCGCTCTACACCAGTGAGGTCGCCTCACGTCTCTCCGTTGTGGACCGGCAGCTACCGTCCACCTGAGGGCCCAGCTGTATTCGTCTGCGGACCGAGGTTCTGTGGGCACCGTGTTCAAGACTTTGAATTCTCCCAAGAAACCGTCGGCCAGATGGGATACCGCCAGCGGCTTCTCTAACCCCCCCCTCCTACTGTCTTACAACCAGCGGGACCCCCCCCCCCCCCCCTTAGTGTATCCAGCTATAATCATTTAAGTACCATCGCTATAGTTTCCTAAATATCCAGGTTGTATACTTACTCCCTGCGTAACCAGAGATTGGACATTCAATGTTGATTTACCTACGAATACTCATTTGCCATACAAGTGCATATTTCAGATCATAAGTGTAAACAAGTGAACGTTGTATATACCTTTTGCTATATTAAATATTCGATTTGTACATTTGTGTGGATTCGTTTCATCAGGTGGGAAAGTGTTCATCATACTTATATCATGTACTGGATGGCCAGAAGTTAAAGTACAAGAGGTAGTGGTATTAAATACCATATCTAACAATACAGTCAGGGAATTGTACCCCTCAGTTACAATTGGTCCTTCGAGCCGGAGGGTAACTAGTGTAATATTAATATAGTGTTATTAATATTGAAATGGCCTATGATGAACACTCCACGAAACGGTCCTCCTAACCTAGAACGCCCGCGGCGCAGACGACAGCCACCTCAGTACTTAGAGGATTACACTGTCAGTCAACTACCTAGCCTTCGACAAACGGTAAACGCGGTAAAAGTAGAAAGTAAAATTATGTCTGACCTTAACGACCAGGTTTCCCCGACCACAGAGGCCCTAGTAGGTCCTAATGTAACTGACCAAGCTCACGGTGGGGACCAGGAGGGAGCGGACATGCCTTTACCCCCCGCCACTACAGAAGAAGTAGTTCCCGACCACCCCCGGGAGGAAGACAACCCTACAGAGAGAGAACTCTGCACGGAAGAAGAGGAGGAGAGCGCCGAGGAAATAGAGCTCCAGGACTCCCCAACGAGTACCCCCAGGAGCGGCTCACGCAGGAGCGGCTCACCTCCACAACCGCCTTCCCCCAGCGAAGCGGAGAGGATGCTACAACAGGCGTTCCTCGTCAGCCTGACAGCCTCTACCGAACGCGATCGACTTCAGGGTGAACGCGACCGTCTCCAAGCACAACAACGGAGCGAAGAAGAGCGCACACGCCTGGAGATGAGACGCCTTCAGACAGAAGAGAATATGGCAAGAGACCGGGCCGACGCCCAGCGCGCCGCTGCCCAAAGAGAAGCAGATCTCACCAAGCGTGAAGTCGAGCGCGACAAGTTACAAGCGCAGCTAATGGAGCAGCTGATCCGCAAGGCAACACCCTCTCCCTCCGCCAGGGGTTCAAGGAACTCGTCGAGACAACAGTCAAGGGCAGCGTCTCCTCAACGAGCAAGCGACCCTGAACTTGACCAACAGACCGAGCCTAGACCCCCCGCAGACCCCCTTCCCAGACCGGTCCAAGCGAGACCCAGCTACAAGGAAGGAGCGGCATACACTGCGGAGAAGCTAAATAAACGATTACAGGATCTGGAAGATCTGATAGAGGAAGAAGAGGGAGAGGAGGAGAACCAAGCCCGACGACAGCACAGTACTCCACCGGACCAGGAGGTCCAGTACAGTCCAGGCTATACCCCCGCGGCGCTGCGCTACAGACCCCCGACTCTATTCGCGGGTGAGCACGACGCACGACCAGCCCCGAGGAATAGCACCTGGACCAGCGGGCCATGGTACCCTGTCAGTACCAGCCCACAGCGAGGCGCAAGAGGGGACTCGCCCAGGAGGTCTCTCCCCCAACGCTCGCCGATGTATCAGCCATCCACGGCGTCATACATTGCCACGCCGTCATTTCCAGACTTCGCCTATGAGAGTCGAGCACAGTACACGGAGCTCCGGATGTGCTTAGAGACAATGATGGTGGATGTCGCTGATGAACGCCACAAGTACGCAATATTACTGAAGCACCTGAAAGTACCGCGAGCGCACAATATAGCGCTAGCCTATGCCACCTCTTCGACACCATACACAGCGGCCCTAGCGGCGCTGGACCAGAGATATGGACATATATGGGATTACGTAATCCAAGAGATAAGGCATATTGATCGCCTACCCCCAGCCACAGACAATCGCTCATTAGACGACCTGTCAATCAAAGTGCAGTCCCTGGTAGGGATGCTGGGAGCGCAACGGGAAAAGGGCATGCATGAGCTATACGCCAACTCTAACGTCGAGAGGATTTTGGAGAAGCTGCCACCCGCAAGACAGGAGCGTTTTAGGCGGCAGAGAGACTACCGGGATCCCAACGGCCCCAAGCCATCCCTCCTTGATCTAGCCGACTTCCTGGCGAGAGAAGTCAGCAGCTTACGACTGGATACATTCGGGCGGAGCACGCCAAGCTCCAGAGAGGGACCCAGGAGAATAAATGATGGAAGAAGATCGGTGACTGTCATGCACCAATCAGAGTCAGTACCGAGCAGTAAGAGTCACAGCACCCCCTCGAGAAAAGAGAAGTGGAAGATAGCGTGTCCCTGTGAGAAAGAACACTGGCTGTCACAATGTGTCCTATTCACAAAGATGAATGCAGAAGAAGTGAGTCAATGGATAAAGTCCAACAGGCGCTGTTACCGATGTGCTCGGCCACGCCGGCCACACATGGTAGCCGAATGCCGCCTAAAGAAAAGGTGCAGTCGGTGCGATGGAGCCCATCTAGATATACTACACGACAGTAACAGAAGACGGCCTCCACCTGCACCATCGAGCGGCACCAAGGCAAGTGTCATGTACATTGACCCCGCCAGCAGCAGCAGCGGCGCCCAAGTGCTCTTAAAGGTAGTCCGTGTGACATTGAGCTACCAAGATAAAGTCATGGACACTTACGCCGTCCTTGATGACGGGTCAGAGAAGACCCTTCTGCTCGCGTCCGCTGCGGCCCAGCTGGGACTGCGGGGGAGCAAGAACGAAATGACGATTCGGACAATAAGAAGAGATTTAAAGACGATAAAGGGCGAGAATGTCTCCTTCACTATCGCAGCAAACGGGCAGCCAGAGCGACGGTACAAGATTACAAATGCTTTCACCAGCCAAGAAATAGGACTATCGCAGTACACCTACCCTGTCGCCAAGTTGATGGATAAATATGTGCACCTGCGCCAATTACCTATCCCGCTCATAGACGGCGCTACCCCGACCCTGCTGATAGGCTCCGACCATGCAGAACTCATAGTCCCGATTGACCGGGTCCATACAGGACCCAGAGGCTGTCCTGCAGCAGTCGAGACCCGCCTAGGGTGGACCCTACAAGGCCCCCTCGCTAAATCTCTCAACCGAACAGCAGCCACTAGCTGCCTCCACTCCAGAACGACAGAAGAAGACACCACTCTCCTGCAGCATGTCGAGAGGCTATGGACACTAGAGACAATGCCCTTTAAGAACGAAAAGAAAGATATTTGTTCTAAAGAAGACATTTACGCCATCAACCTACTCGAGCAGGGGACAAAGAGAGTCACAGTCGGCGGAGTGATGAGATACGCAACTCCACTCCTGAGGCGAGAGGGAATGCCCACCTTTCACGCAAAGAAAGACGCCACGGAGCGCTATCTATTGAACACGGAGCGGCGCCTAGCCAAAGACCCCGCTCAAGAGTGTGTACCGCGCTGAGATTGAGAAGCTAATCACAGCGGGACACGTAACAAAGATTGACATTAAAGAGGCCGATCAGACGACCGAATCATGGTACGTGCCGCATCACAAGGTCCATCACAACGGCAAGGATCGCATTGTGTTTAACTGCAGCTACCAGATCGGATCCCAAAATCTGAATAAAGAGCTCTTGCCCGGCCCCACACTCGGCCCCTCCCTACTAGGCGTGCTACTGCGCTTCCGCCAGGACAAGGTGGCTATCAGCGGGGATATCAAAGGGATGTTCTTGCAGGTGAGACTAGTAGAGGAGGACAAGCCCCTGCTGCGGTTCCTATGGAGAGAGAGGATCGGAGATGAGAACCCAGCCATCTACCAGTGGGAAGTACTCCCCTTCGGAACCACATGCAGCCCGTGCTGTGCTACATTTGCACTACAGAAACACGTCGCAGAGGACCCAACAGCAGATGAAGAGGTCCAACACAGTGTGAAGAACAGTTTCTACGTGGACAACTGTTTACAAAGCGTTTCGACTCAAGAAGAAGCCGAGGCTCTCCTAATCAAGTTACGCGCCTCCCTGATCAAAGGCGGCTTTGATCTCAGGCAGTGGGCCAGCAGTGACCCGCACGTATTGCGCAGCCTCTCCCCCGCGGACAAGGCTGCCAGCAGCAAAACCTGGATGGCGACCATCCCAGGAGAAGCCCAAGAAATGACACTAGGACTAGTCTGGCGCTTCAAAACAGACTCGCTCCACTATAGACACAAACCCTTGGCTCCAGAGCAGGGACGGTCGACGGCGATACCGACCACCAGACGGAGTGTGTACAGAACACACACGGCCCCTCCCTACTAGGCGTGCTACTGCGCTTCCGCCAGGACAAGGTGGCTATCAGCGGGGATATCAAAGGGATGTTCTTGCAGGTGAGACTAGTAGAGGAGGACAAGCCCCTGCTGCGGTTCCTATGGAGAGAGAGGATCGGAGATGAGAACCCAGCCATCTACCAGTGGGAAGTACTCCCCTTCGGAACCACATGCAGCCCGTGCTGTGCTACATTTGCACTACAGAAACACGTCGCAGAGGACCCAACAGCAGATGAAGAGGTCCAACACAGTGTGAAGAACAGTTTCTACGTGGACAACTGTTTACAAAGCGTTTCGACTCAAGAAGAAGCCGAGGCTCTCCTAATCAAGTTACGCGCCTCCCTGATCAAAGGCGGCTTTGATCTCAGGCAGTGGGCCAGCAGTGACCCGCACGTATTGCGCAGCCTCTCCCCCGCGGACAAGGCTGCCAGCAGCGAAACCTGGATGGCGACCATCCCAGGAGAAGCCCAAGAAATGACACTAGGACTAGTCTGGCGCTTCAAAACAGACTCGCTCCACTATAGACACAAACCCTTGGCTCCAGAGCAGGGACGGTCGACGGCGATACCGACCACCAGACGGAGTGTGTACAGAACACTCGCCAGACAATATGACCCGTTGGGATGTATTCTACCTTACACCACCAGGGCAAAGATGATTGTACGAGCACTATGGGACAAGGACCAGGGCTGGGACGACCCAATACCCGCACAACTTGCCTCAACATGGAGAGAGTGGGAGACGGAACTCCGCTCACTCCCAGGCGTCAATATACGCCGCAGCTACTTCCCATCCACAGTGAGGCCAGAGACATGCGAGATTGATCTACACGTCTTCAGCGACGCCTCCGAAGTAGCCTATGGATCGGTGGCCTACTTGCGTGCCCAAGAGAAGGGAGGAAAGATACACACTGCTTTCATCCTGGCCCGCTCAAGAATAGCCCCACGTAAGCAACAATCTATCCCACGTCTAGAGCTCTGCGCAGCCCTAGCAGGAGCGCATCTAGCCACGTTAATCCAACGTGAACTCACCATTCCGGTGCACAGAACAATCTTGTGGTCAGATTCCACGACAGTACTCACATGGATCAAGTCTGATTCATGCAGATACAAAGTCTTCGTGGGAGTCAGAGTCACCGAGATTCAAGAGCTAACAGAAGCAGCGAGCTGGCGGTATGTGGACACCAAACACAACCCAGCTGACGTCATCACCCGGGGAATGTCTCTGGATGACCTAACCCGTCGCAACATCTACAGTGACGGACCAGAATTCCTCAAGCTCCCGGAAGGAGAGTGGCCTACGCCCACCCCACGGGAAGCAAGTAACGAGGAGGCTGAGAACAAGAAACCTATGTTCTGTGGACTGAGCACAGTCGCCTCCACAGACCCCAACATAGATGACTGCATTACCCTAGCGAGTGCGCAGCAAAGAACATTCCTGCGGCACCACCCAGAGATTCAGTCCACCACTGACATGTCAGCAGCTGACTACGAAGAAGCAGAACTTCTTCTACTACAACGAGCCCAGAGAGACTCGTTCCCCGATGAGCTAGACTGTCTACAGGGAGGAAACCCCGTCCCATCAGACAGCAGACTGCTCCACCTGGCACCAGAGAGTGACGCCCATAATCTCATCAGAGTGGGTGGTCGCCTGCGGAGAGCCCCCGATCTACCGGATGATATTAAGTACCCGATCGTCTTGAACAGCCGACACAAGGTCACAGAGCTGATCATAAAGAAATACGACGAGGATGTACACCACGCAGGAGCAGAGAGAGTCTTCGCGGAGATCAGACGTCGTTATTGGATACTGCAAGGGAGAGAAGCAGTACGGCGCTTCCAGCGAACCTGTCTAGACTGCCGTAAGTGGCGCGCGCAGCCCAGCATACCACGGATGGCTGACTTACCCCCCTGTCGCCTCCGAATCGGCGACAAGCCATTCCACTCCACAGGCATGGACTGCTTTGGCCCGTTGTATATAAAGAGAGGAAGAGGAACCGAGAAGCGGTGGGGTATTGTATTCAAATGCATGACCACCAGAGCGATACATATCAAGCTCCTTCTGACCATGAGCACAGACTCATTCCTTATGGCCTTCCGAAGATTCACATCACGGAAAGGAAAACCGTCTACATTGTTGTCTGATCATGGGACCAACTTCAAAGGCGGAGAAAGAGAGCTGAGAGAGAGCTTCCAAGCTATGGGCCCAGAACTTAAGACCCACCTCGCTCCATCCCAGATTGACTTCCAGTTTAATCCCCCGAACGCACCCCACTTCGGTGGAACCTGGGAACGAGAAGTACGTTCTATAAAGACAGCCCTGTACGCCGTGCTTGGGGCCCAGACTGTGGCGGAGGAAGTCCTAATGACAGTCCTCACGGAGATCGAGGGAGTATTGAACTCAAAGCCCCTCGGTTACGTCTCCAGTGATGTAGCAGATGTCGACCCAGTCACCCCCAACACACTCCTAATGGCGCGGCTGGACCCCGCGCTACCCCAGACAATGTACAGGCCTGAAGAAGCGAACGGCCGAAGAATGTGGAGGTACAGTCAAGTACTAGCTGACAAGTTTTGGAGCAGCTTCCTACTCCACTACCTACCGTCTCTACAGACCCGCCAGAAGTGGGTAAAAGAGAGAGACAATTTGACAGAAGGAACAGTCGTCATGATTATTGACCAGTCACTACCCAGAGCTATGTGGCCGGCTGGCCGCGTAAGCAAAGTGATCACCGGTGCCGATGGCAAGGTCCGAGCAGCTGAAGTACTCGTCCAAGGGCGCACTTACACACGACCCGTGGCGAGGCTCATAGAACTGCCCCGACTCCCAGATACTATCGATGATGACCATGACCCCATGACTTTGTGAGTTGACTGACCCTTACAGCGGACCTTGAGTGGTAGACAGTGCGGTTCATCTGTCTCTGCTTAGCTAATTAGGTGGGACTAATTAGGGGGCGGCTGTTGTGAAGGATCAGATTAAACCGAATATATATATTTATTTATATATATATATTTAAATAGTGTTTGTATATCGTTTGATATCCCCTGTATATTCCTTGTACAATATGCACTGAATATCCCTTTAGTCTACTAAACAGCCCATAATAGTTTCATTCTACCATTGGACGAGAACCTGGCGCCAGGTTGCCATACCCCTAGGTTCAAGTTCAATCGTGCCGCCCAACATGTCGTGGCAAGCCCCGGTTCCGCGCAGGAATACGTCTGGCGAAATACGAATGGTACTATTTGTTCATAGCGCATATATATATGGCGCAAGTAAAGTAGAACTTTCTTTTAGTCCAGTTCTTTACCCTCCAACAGAGTGACAGACGCGAAGCCTCACCCACGACGCACGTGTGGTGCAGTAAGGCCTACTTGGCCTCAGAATAGGCATTGAGATATCGTGTGGATTAATAGTTGAATAGTCATAGTTTGGCACTATACCGTCGAGTGGGACGTATTCTATTAAGCTAATAATAGCCTATTTATGTATGGTGCATCGATCGGTTAGAGTTATAAAGTTATCAGTACCCCCATCGTTCCTGACGTTATCTGGACGCTTAACCAGGCTGGGCAGACCCCTAGTGGTGCTTGCATCCGAGGAGCTCCGGGCCAGGGCGACTGGACCTGTATATTGGATTACTCTACCCGGACGACGGCGAGCCTTCCACGGCTTGGATTATGCTTTGGGTGCTTTGATTATTCCATGGATAACGGCCAACACTGCGGAGTGTTGGAACTACCCCCCGGAGAGGACTCCAGGTGAGACGGCGCTCTACACCAGTGAGGTCGCCTCACGTCTCTCCGTTGTGGACCGGCAGCTACCGTCCACCTGAGGGCCCAGCTGTATTCGTCTGCGGACCGAGGTTCTGTGGGCACCGTGTTCAAGACTTTGAATTCTCCCAAGAAACCGTCGGCCAGATGGGATACCGCCAGCGGCTTCTCTAACCCCCCCCTCCTACTGTCTTACAACCAGCGGGACCCCCCCCCCTTAGTGTATCCAGCTATAATCATTTAAGTACCATCGCTATAGTTTCCTAAATATCCAGGTTGTATACTTACTCCCTGCGTAACCAGAGATTGGACATTCAATGTTGATTTACCTACGAATACTCATTTGCCATACAAGTGCATATTTCAAATCATAAGTGTAAACAAGTGAACGTTGTATATACCTTTTGCTATATTAAATATTCGATTTGTACATTTGTGTGGATTCGTTTCATCAGGTGGGAAAGTGTTCATCATACTTATATCATGTACTGGATGGCCAGAAGTTAAAGTACAAGAGGTAGTGGTATTAAATACCATATCTAACAATACAGTCAGGGAATTGTACCCCTCAGTTACAGTAGGGCTGGGCGATATGGCCTCTAAATGATATCGCAATATTTTTTGGCCATATCGCGATACACGATATATATCGCGATATTTTGACATTTCCTCTAAAGCACTTAAAAATGCTTGATTTAACCCTTTGATGCATACAGTCACGCCAATATGATGATTATAATAAGTCCCTGCAACATATGTTTGCATTATTAAACCATGAAGATGCTTTAAAAAATTATTTAATGAAAATGTACTAAGAGTAGTCTACTGACACACTAATAAAAAAAATTATTTACATCTAAGAACATTTATATAAAAACTCTTGGGTGCCTTTTTTTTGCACAGTACTGCGTTTTCTATCCACTTTAGCCAAACACACAGACACACATATATATATATATATATATATATATATATATATATATATATATATATATATATATATATATATATACACACACTACTGTGAGAAAATAATAATCACACGCAAAGGTATAATGGCTTATAGCAGACTTAATGATTTTAGAATATTTCAGATAATGAAATAAAATGTTTATATCATCAACTATCCAGTTAGTATTTATACTGTCTGTAACGTTTGGCTACTTTAAATCATTGAATGTAGAGAGAGAGCGAGAGAGAGAGAGGGGGCGAGAATGAACAAGAGAGCCAGCACCCCCCCTCGGGTTTTGTTCTAGGTTCGCGTTTTGATCGTCTAAGCTGCCGTAGGTGATGACGTCACACTCGAATGTAAACAGGAAGAGATGGAGATGGAGACACACGGAGATGGAAATTGGATGATATACAGAAACGAATAACCAATAAATATGAAGTTATGTTTAAACTAGGGATGCACGATATTGATTTTTTGACACCGATACCGATAACTTTATGCTCCTCAAGCCGATAACCGATATGTATTGTATTATAATTTTTTTTTATATATGTATATATATATATATATTTTTTTTTTGATAATTTAAATTTTTTTTTTTGTATTTATAAGCTCCGACGTCATCGGTACTGCTATCGGTACTCGAGAAATTATGGAGTTTTTTTTTTTTAGGAATTTGAACGTCGCAAACTAATCTTGTTGGCCATTTTCTATCTCTCCTCCCTCGGTCTCTCTGTGTGTAAGTGTGCTCTTACACACACTCAGGTGCTGCCGAGTAGACAGCTCTGCTCTCGACAGCACCCGTGTGTGTGTGTGTGTGTGTGAGTGAGTGTGTGTAAGAGCACAGCCCCCTCGCGCAGGCAGAGAGAGACCGAGGGAGGAGAGATAGAAAACGGCCAACAAGATTAGTTTGCGACGTTTAAATTCCTCAAAAAAAGTCTGGGTCTATTTTACTAAAGTCGATGCTGACAACGCTTGTTGCCACAAGTGCAACAAGACATTTGCCAGTAATGTATAAGTGCTGGTACTTGTCAATGTGGCTGGCGGGGAGTAGCTAACGTTATAGCTCCGAGTAGAATAATGGCCGACAATCCGGAGGTAAATAAACGAACGAGAGCTTCTGATTGGTGGTAAGAAGAAGAGGTGGGTGCAAACGGTGGGACGTAATTGGCAGATCGACTGTCTGCCTCCGAATGTAACGTGACTACGTCACAGCCAAGAAAGGGAGCGCTGGATTTGTGAAAAACTCCCTGTTCCTAAACCACACGCTGTCAGTCATACCACAGTACTGGCAAAACGGGAGGAGGCTATAATAAAAACAAGCGCCTTTCATCAAAATCCACCCACACCGGATTTCTTTTAACCAAAACATGTATTATATATTATCGGAGCTATTAATAACGTTATCGGGTTTATCGGGATGACGTCATAATTGCTGATATCGGCCCGATAATTATCGGCCCGATAATTATCGTGCATCCTTAGTTTAAACTTCTGTTGTCAAGCGTTGTCAATATAACCCACCCCCTTTCCTCACGAATGGAACTAGTCTTGTGGAGTCCGCTTTGACCGTTTTCCAGGGTTAGCAGCTATCGCTAGTTAGCTTAGCATAATCCTAATGGATACCTTGGTTAGCAGCTACCGTTAGCTCATTGCTCGTGTCAATTAAATTGCATGTTATTAAAGGTCCGCGCTGGTCTGTCTAATGAAGTTACAACCGCAACATTATATCGCACTGTACAGCCCTGACTACACTAACGTTAGCCTATAGCTCCGCCGTCCCTGCTAGTCGGGACCAGTACACTAACGTTAGCCTATAGCTCCGCCGTCCCTGCTACACTCGGGACCAGTACACTAACGTTAGCCTATAGCTCCGCCGTCCCTTCTCGAGGAAAGCACTGCGAGTGTCTCTCGGCCGCGGGCGGCGCCATATAAACTAATACTCGATGTTCGCAATATAGTACAGTACTACATCTCGGGTAGAACAATCCGCGATACATCGAGTATACTCGATATATCGCCCACCCCTACCTCATGGTACCAAAGCACCTCAAAGGCGCTAAAAACTAAATTACAAACATCACAAAACAAACTGGTCAGACTACTGCTTGACCTTACTACTAGAACCAACCTCACCCCTGCCCACTTTGACAACCTAGGATGGCTTAGAGTAGACGACTTAGAGTACAGCAACTTGCAATGGGCCTGGTCTACAAGATACACTACACCACTAAGGTACCCATGTACATGTCAAAATACTTCCCAAAGGTCAGTGAATACCACGAACACAACACCAGAGGGAGCTCCACAAATCATGTTAAACCCAGATTCGGCTCAAACAAGGGACTAAACACTACATCATGTGTCTCACGGAGACATGGCTCACGTCGGCGACTCCGGACAAAAGCGTATCTCCCTCGGATGCCTTCACAGTCTTACGTGCAGATCGTACCGCTGCCTCAGGAAAGACCATCGGCGGCGGGGTCTGCCTCCTCACGAACAATTCCTGGGTTAATCCCGAGGGGGTGCATGTTCTCTCAAACTCGTGTTCCCCGGAGATGGAACATCTTTCTATCCTGTGTCGTCCGTTTCACCTCCCGAGGGAGTTCACCGCGGTCATCATGACCGCCGTATATATTCCCCCACACGCGAATACGGGCAAAGCGCTGGGAGAACTACACGATTACCTCAACAGACACCAGATCAAACATCCAGACGCAGCGATGGTAGTGGCCGGCGATTTCAACCAGGCAAACCTGAAGAGAGTGATGCCGTCCTTTTTTCAGCACATCGCTTGCTCAACCAGAGGGAAAAACACACTCGACCATTGTTATTCCCCGTTCAGAGCCGGCTACAAGGCAGTAGCCGCTCCGCCATTAACGGGGTCCACAAGCTCGAGCGACCACGACTCCATCTTGCTATTTCCGGCATATCAACAGAGATCACGTGACGCCGTCGTGTCACGTGAGACAAAGAAGTGGACCGACGAATCAGAGGCCACGCTCCAGGATGTGTTTACAGATACGGATTGGGATATGTTCAAAGGAAGCGCCAGTGACGTCAGCGAGCTCGTAGACAGTGGTGAGCTACATTACAACAGAAAAACGGTGCGGATTTTCCCAAACCAGAAACCGTGGGTGGATAGCACTATTAGAGCAGCTCTGAACTCTCGTACCACCGCCTACAACCTGGGTAGAGAGTCAGGAAACATGGAGGAGTATAAGACTTCAGTCTATACTCTACGCAAGGCTGTTAAACTTGCTAAGAGGACATATGCTGACAAACTGGAGACACAAATGGCACAAAACGACACAAGAGGATTATGGCAGGGACTGAAGACAATAACTGACTATAAAGTCAGCGCCCCCTCAATGGGGAGCGACGACGCCTCCCTCGCAGACAAGCTCAACATCTTCTACGCTCGGTTTGGTGTAGACAGTGGCGCTGCTGGCTCTCCGGCTAGTGACGTCACTGGCGCGCCGGCTGTTGTGGAGGGGGGGGGGGCAACCGCGGGGGGGCAGGGACGCTCTCTCGTTGTCGGAACACAGTGTGAGAAGAGCATTTATGCAGGTGAACACCAGGAAGGCTGCTGGCCCAGATGGGATAACAGGACGCATACTCAAGTCCTGTGCCAACCAGCTGGCCCCAGTGTTCACCGCCATATTTAATCAATCCCTGGCGGAGTCAGTGGTCCCTGCCTGCTTCAAGATGTCTACCATCATCCCTGTACCGAAGAAACCCTCCCCAACATGTCCAAATGACTACAGACCGGTGGCACTCACCTCTGTGGTCATGAAATGTTTCGAGAGGCTGGTCAAAGACCACATTTGTGCCTCCCTCCCCAGTGATATGGACCCTATGCAATTTGCATACAGGACAAACAGGTCCACCGACGACGCGGTCTCCCAGGTACTGCACAGCAGCCTCTCGCACCTTGACCGTCAGAAGGGGGGCTATGTGAGACTGTTGTTCATTGACTACAGCTCAGCGTTCAACACCATAGTCCCCACCAGACTGGTGGACAAGCTGATCGAGCTAGGTCTGAGCTCCGCCCTGAGCGCCTGGGTACTGGACTTTGAGCGAAAGACCCCAGGCGGTCAGGGTGGGGGGTCAGACCTTCAACACCATCACCCTGAGCATCGGGTCCCCCCAGGGCTGTGTTCTGAGCCCCCTGCTGTACTCACTTTACACACACGATTGTGTGGCCAAGTTCAGCTCCAACTCCATAGTGAAGTTCGCAGACGACACGGTGGTGGTGGGGCTGATCTCGGACAACGACGAGAAGGCCTACCGGGAGGAGGTTGAGGTACTGGAACGCTGGTGCCAGGACAACAGCCTGCTCCTGAACATTGGTAAAACCAAGGAGCTGATCGTGGATTATAGGAGAGGACAGCAGGAGACGCACTCACCACTGATGATTAACGGGGCTACCGTGGACAGGGTGAGCAGCTTTAAGTACCTGGGGGTCCACATCTCAGAGGACCTGACATGGTCAACACACATAGACACAGTAGTAAAGAAGGCGAAACAGCGCCTCTACCACCTGAGACAGTTAAGGAAGTTCAGAGTATCGGGGAAGATACTCCAGTCCTTCTACTCAGGAGCTGTAGAGAGCATCCTGACCAGAAACATCACTGCCTGGTATGGAAACAGCACGGCACAGGACAAGAAGGCCCTACAGAGAGTGGTGCGCTCAGCCGAGCGTACCACGGGTATTGCACTACCCCCCCTGCAGGTTCTATACAACAAGAGGTGCAAATCCAGAGCCTGCAGGATAATGAAAGACCCTCACCACCCCAATAACAGCCTGTTTCAGCTGCTGAGGTCAGGCAGACGCCTGCGAACCCCAGCTACTAGGACAGAGCGGCTTAGGCTCAGCTTCTTTCCCCAGGCCATCAGAGCCATGAACAATGATCATGGAGTGCTCAGAACATTGAACTATCCACACACAAGCACACATGAACACACACACGACACGCACGCTGTGCACGCTCACACACGAGCAGCCACTTAACACTTTAACATGAGCGGGCACACACTCATGTCGCACACACGCACACTTATGGCCAAAGGAAAGGACACTTTAAATTAGAATAACAGGAACAGTGTATTGCACTACCAAAGCTAACTAGCATGTCCCATATGCTCTGTAAATAAGTTAACTATGTACAGATACCGAGATGTCACTCCATGTTACCTGTTACCTGTTTACTGCACAATGTTGTTTTTTCATTTTTTGATTCTATTATATGTTGTACCACTGTATTGCACATTGTTGCGGGCAAGACCACCCACATTTCATTGTATACCTGTATGCCGTGACAATTAAAACTCTTGACTTGACTTGACTTGTTTCGCAATTATGCAACAACAATGTGGAACGCCCTTCTCACAGCTGTAAAGGAATGTGAATCACTACCCACCTTTAAAACCACTCTCAAAGAGCACCTACGGGAGACTGCAATCCGAAACTGGTCCCTGTAAATGTCCAAACTCAACCCCCTCCAATGTACAGTCCCCCCCCCCCCCCCCGCCTATTATAATTTTAATTATAAAATTATTAATTAAATTAATTATAATTTTTAATCTCGAAGCTTCGAATTAAAATCGAATCTCGGCCCCAGAATTCGAAGGTCAGCCCTATTCTACACTGTAGTTTGTAGTTTATTACACGCTAAACATCGCGCATTTCCAAGATAATCCAGTATTTTTTCATAGATTGTGAGATAAAACACGTTATGTGCAATAACCCCGAATCGTTCTGGTTGATTCCCTGAACGCCCAAATAAAAAGGCATACAACATGTATGTACCTTCACAATATCATCAAGGGGGGGGGGGGGGGGTGATCGTGTTTGCCGAGCATTTACGTCCGGTGGAACACAGAACTGTGAAAAACATGTTTCAGATTCGGTAAAATAGACATAGAATATACCTTACCTTAGCCAGAAGGTATTCCAAAAAGAATAATTCCAAGTGATCGCATCGCCATCGCGATTACCAGTGTATATGTCTATACAGGTTTCGATGGTAAAATACGCTTAGGCAACGGAATTTCGAGGAGATCAGTGTGAATCTCTGTTCAAGCAGGAGACAGAGCCCCTACAAAAAAAATAAAAAGGAATACGTGTATCAACACCAAGCCTTTCCAGTTCAGACAGACGATACTGCCACCTGGTGATAGTCGATCGGCATTGCAATTCAAACATATACAAACGACTCAGGGACGGCTAGAATGATCTGGATGATGATTTAGAATGGGGATCAGAGGAAAACCCGAGAAATCTCGGGTCTGGCACTCAACCGCTGGTGAGTAGGGCTCTCTTAAATACGTCGAAGCTTCATTCGATGGGCATGGGATTCGAATATGAAAATAAAATTTGATTATATAAAAAAAAAAAAAAATGTCTTTGTTAACTACAACAAGAAGAAATGCTGTTTGTTATTTAAGATGAGGTCGGACTCGGCACTGACAGATGTGTTCATTGTGCTGCTTTCATAAAGCCTCAAATGACGGCTTACAATATTTCATGAAAGCAAATTGTTTTGTTTGTCTAAGATTTAAAAAGGTTTAAACTTTACAGCACTGACAAAGTTGAACAAAGTGCTGTACAAGTCCCATAACATACAAAAAAAATTATAATTATAAATATATATATATATATATATTTTTTTTTATCTCGAAGCTTCGAATTAAAATCTAATCTCGGCCCCGAAGCTTTCCAAAAAAAATTTGAAGGTCAGCCCTACTGGCGAGTTAACCTGAGAAATCTCAGGTCTGGCCGTGAATGAGTTAATATGACCGGCAGATGACTGCAGTGACAACAAGGCCATTAATGATTTGCGACCACTGGAAACAGTCTGTAACAACTAATTATGCACACAGGGGAGGAAATTAGGCCACTTTACTCGCCAATTGCGAGTATTTTTTACGTTTGGCGAGTAATTCATGAAGAGCACTCGCCAGTCTGGCGAGTACTAGTAATTACAAAACAAAACAAAAAAATCATTCTGCAATCTGCTGATTCGCTCACTGACACAAACCGAACTCTGACTCCCCCCTTGATTCCTCCCATTTGCGCCACATAATAATCAGACCATAACCAATGAACATCATCGTTGTACAGATGCGCTCTAAGCTCCTCCAATGAACACTCGTTTTCTAGAAGATGCCGCCCATCTAGGGGAAGTGGACAGACCACTGCGCGCAGACCTACAAACTCCTGCCACCGGCAGCCGGCTTGACAACGTAGACAAACTTACAAAAACACATGAGTGGATGAAAATAATTGCATGTAGAGTCGTCGCTTTCGGATATCGGTGCGGTCTGACATGGGGGCGAACAACAGCATGCGACGCGTCTCCTTCGAGTCGGATGAGAATGACAAGTCAACCAGCATTAGCCGGCTAGCTACCTAGCATGTAACAAGCTACCATAACGCGCATTCAACATAGTGGACGACTATACTGAGCGGCTTTGCTTAAATGCAGCCGAGTGACATTTTATTATTACCGGGTTTCCCAGCATATCACCACTCGCCCATATGCCCTTCACAACGGTGATGTTGTCATATTTGGCATTCAGAATACACCTGCTGAACCCCTAGCGTTGTCGATTCGGTTCCAATGTATTGTCATCTTACAGCACAAGTACAGTACAACCAGAATACATTTGGCATACAACCAGAGTGCAAATGTAACAAGTCAAGTTCAAGTTGTTTTATTTAGCTATTACATTACAGTGAAATGCTTGGTTCTTTCACTGCCCAACCCAGTATTGATTGATTGATTGAAAACTTTATTAACAGATTGCAGAATGGGTACAATACAGTACAGCTCAATACACACAATTGTTAAGGGGATGCAGACCAGAGAAGGACTTTAGTCTTGTTTACATCAGGGTCCCCCATTTCAGTCCTGTTTGCTTAATGCCTTGTCCACTTCCTCCACACTCCAATATGTTATGATGAATTGAAAATGGGGGACCCTGATGTAAACAAGACGAAAGTCTTTCTCTGGTCTGCATCCCCTTAACAATTGTATGTATTGAACTGTACTGTACCCATTCTGCAATCTGTTAATAAACTTTTCAATCAATCAATCCCTTCAACCCTGCTCCTGTCAAACCTGCTCTTTCCATTCCCTCCATCATGTCCCCCCTTTCTGATGAATATTTCCTGCACTTAAGAGTCAGACACACATTCCTAGTAGTTGAGCTGTGATGAATGAAAACGATAGGTTATGTAGATAACCTAGTTATATTAGTATAGGCTAAGCTCCCGCTCTGAGCCTTACGAGATACTCTATATCGCCTGTGATACCTAATGTATCTCCCACGAACAAAAACACATGCACCCCACCTGTATGGGGCCCCGCCCCTTATGGTGGCACCACCCATATAATCATGACTCTGGTCATGACACACCCTTCCTCGCCAAAAACCCGTCCCAGGAAAAGATCCCTCAAGAGGGAACTCAGGGCGCGCAGAGCGGGAGCTTAGCCTATACTAATATAACTAGGTTATCTACATAACCTATCGTTATATTTCGTATGGCATCGCTCCCGCTCTGAGCCTTACGAGATAATGGGGAAGAGCGGGTGCGAGACCCGACAGATGTACCCCCTGAGGACCCGTAAGCCCACATCAAGGGGTGCGGGGAGCCCTGTCACCCCATCCTTCCTAACGAAGGGGGGGCGCAGTCAACTCCACCTGAATGCGAACAAGAGGGAGCCAGAACCCCTTGAACACACCGTACAGGCGGAACCACGTGTGACTCAACACACTGCGGCCCATACCCATACACTCCCGCTACCCGACCAAAGGACGGGAAGCAGGAAAGGCCACAGACCCCAGAACCGCCTGGGAGACAGAACCCCCGGTCATGTCCATGAGGTAAAACCTTACAAAGGAGCCCGGGGAGGACCATGAAGCTGCAGCACAGATGTCCTCCACCGAGGCCCCACCCAGGAGAGCGGCAGAGGCAGCCACCCCACGAGTGGAGTGCGCCCTGACGCCCCCAGGGGGATCCTGCCCAGCCAGCGTGTAGCAGAGGGTAACACCCTCGCACAACCAATGGGACAGGCGCTGCTCCGACAGTGCCTTACCAGCACGAGCCCCACCGTAACAGACAAAAAGCTGGTCGGTAACCCTGAAATCCTGAGTACGGCTGAGGTAAATCCCCAAGCACGGACTGGACATGACAGGTGAAGGCCCGCATCTAACTCACCAGTGTGAGGAGGAGGACGAAACGCCTGAACCACAATATCCCGGGAGCGGAAGGAACTCCGGATATTCTCAGGCACGAAAGCAGGATTAGGTCGCAGAGTGACACCGCAATCGGTCCGAAAAGACAGGCACTCTGGACGTACCGAGAGAGCACAGAGCTCACCTACGCGTTTAGCGGAAGTGACAGCCAGAAGGAACGCGGTCCTGAAGGACAGCTGTCCCAACGGCGCCCGCTCGAGCGGCTCAAACGGGGCCAAGGACAACCGACCGAGGACCAATTGAAGATCCCAAGTCGGAGCCAAGGAGCGTTGCACCGGCTTAACGCCGTAAGCGCGACAGTGGAGGGAGCATGCGCATTCCAGATGGTAACACCATCAGGATCAAGAACCTGCACCCCTCAACGTACCCGTCCCAACAACTGACCTAACAGATGTATGGGGAAGAATCCCTGGCGGCACGGCATCGGTCCCAGACCTGCCTGGCCATGTCCAGACGCAATCCTCACCCGTCAGGATGAGGGCCGCCCCGCGACAGTACACCTGCACCCACATTCTCCCTGCCGGGGATGTGGGGAGCCCTTAGGCCGCGCAGATGGAGGACGCCCATAGCCAGCCGCCCGCCGCCTGGTGCAGACAGGGGGAGCGTACTCCTCCCTGTCTGTCGATACACGACACTGACGTCGTATCGTCCGTCCTGATCAACACCATTTGTGGACCAGAAGGACCGCTTTCAACACCAACACATTGAACGTAGCGCAGATCGGGCAGCATGGTTTGCCAGCTGCCCCCTACTGCGTTGGCCCGACGCATCACCAGCGAGGGAGGCGTCGGTGAAAACGCGACGTGAGACAGCGCCGTAACCGTCCTAGGACGGAACCTCCCGAGCGTGTTGACAACACGCTCCGAGATGGATGCCCATAGCCCTCCAACCGTTGACTGGGAAGAGGAATACTCTACATCCAGTCTACAGCAACCCCAGGCTGGTAGAGACCTGCCTGGTACGAGACCTGACGATCCACCTTGACCGCGAAGGACCAGAACGTCATCAGGGCAGAACACTCCGTAACCCCGGATGACGCAGAGGCCCCAGTGCGGCCTCCACGCACTTGGTGAAGATGCGGGGAGCCAGAGAAAACCGAACGGCAGCCTCTGGTACTCATACGCTAACCCTGCAAAGGAAGCGTAGGTAAGCCCTAGGATGGAAGATCGGGGATGCGCATACGCATCCTACAGGTCTATGGAGGAGAACCAGACCCCCACCTGACAGTGTTCAACAGGTAGGAGACGATCCAAAAAATGCTGAACCTTCCCACGGGACAGGTCCAGCCTGGGTCTTACACCCCTCCCTCCCGACTTCTCGGGCAGAGAACACCGGGAGGAGAACGCCACGACGATGGCTTGCTTCGTCCACAGAGATTGGATCTCGTCGACCAGAGCTGTCCCTGCTGGAGACCCCGACAACAGGGTCTGTACCAAACCTGAAAACGGGTGGGGTTGTGTAAACACAAGTCCCCGCCTCACCATTCTCTCCATCTACCTCGACATATGGTACTGCCGTAGTCATATGTGACGACACTCCCAACGCACCCGCCGTCACGTGGCGCAGGTCCGCCAGGAACTGTAGATAGTTGGCCCGGTCCCCCCCGCTGTGCGAAGACAACCCTGGAATCGTGCGAGGAGCGCGTTCCGTGTCGGAACACCTGACCCTGACACCACCCACGAGGCAATCGCACCCAAGGGGGAACCCCGACAGAAAAGGGCCTGTCTGATACGGGGGGCTTCCGATCAAAAAAGCCCCCCCACTGAACACCCCTCCAGAACATGCTGAAGGAGTTGTTCCGCAGCCGGACATGCAAGGTGTAAGGCCCCCATGGGTTCCTACACACCGTAGCCCTGCAGTGATATCACTACCACCCCAAACCATGTGAGCTGCGACCACTTACCAATATTCCAGGAGTGGGAGCACCAACATGATACCTGGCCTGGCGAAGGCGAGGCCGGGGAAGCCCGCACTGTGTGCCTCAAAAGGTTTCGAGCCCCCCTGCTGACAACACTTAAGTTGACAGACGTAACACCAGGCTCAACCAACACAGTTCAAGGTGTGGGAGCCGCTTGACAGCACAACATTCTCACGGACAGACCCAGGCTCAGCCATCAACTGGGTGTCAGCCCCTGTCTCCATGAGAAGCGAAGAATGGGGCCGCATACGCTTCAATGAAGGTTCGCGGCCCGCAGCCAAAGGAGAATGCTCAGAGCCCCGCCTCTGGGGATACCAGAGAGAGGATTGAACGGGGAGCGGGCTGCTCGCGGCAAAATGACGACGGAGTGGTTTACCAACACCGAAATCACCCAAAATGGCCGATCCCTCGGCCGCCAAGACTGTCGGCCTCGCGATACCCTGTCGATTCTCCAACCAGGGCACCACTGGCGGGGGAAACATGGCCGCCTGTCGAGGGCCCCGTCATCGCCGCTGACGAGGCCGTGCTCTCTCTTCTTCTGGCTGCGCGGTGTGAGGCGGTGTAGGGCCTAGGACAATACCGCCCGCGCTCCAGCAGAAGACCAAAATCCCCTGCGGAGAGGGGAACCCTGAGCGGTTATAGCTTGCGGCTGGGTCAAAGCTAATAACGTCAACATCCTCGACGGAGTGGTTTACCAACACCGTGCGCGATGTGTCGACGTCGGCCGGCCCTCAAGGCCCCTCCACCAGACACCATCTCGCCAGGCCGACCCATGGTGTCGGCCGGGCGGGGCATTGTTTCAATATATCAAAAACAAAGGACTGACGTTAACATGGAGCACCAGTGGTGATTGCAAACAGCACCCTCCACTGTGGTGTGGACCATGAAAAGGTTAAATGAATAAAAAGAGCTAAACCACAAAAACTGTAGAATGAGCAAACCCATACACACAAAGTTTAAGGGGAGACGGACCAGACCCGTCTTCATTCAAAATATTCACAACAGAACACCAGCCCTAGTTTAGCCCATTTACCAAAAAAGGTAAACAAAGCCCCCCCCCCGCACTACTCCCCCAGTATACCGATTGACCGTCAGTATGAATGGTTTGAGAGGAGAGAAAGCTGTAGCAAGACAGACCTTCTCATAGCAGAGTGACAAAATGAAACAATAGCCCCCTACACAGGGCCGCCCCAGGAGATGGGGGGCCTCGCGTCTAAAAACGCACAGGGCCTCACATTTCTCCCAAGCGGCCCTGCCCTTATACTACTGCAGCCTAACGCCAGGCAATGTGGAACCCAAGACAACAATTGCCTGTGCACAGACACGCAACATGTTTACCATGTCGGCTGGACCCATAGCCCCACTACCCGACGCCAACCCAGATGGGAACACCGTTCAACAAACCCCGCCGGAACACAAGGTAATACCTGGCTAGAACCTAGCCACGACCTACCCCGTTGTCAACCCATTTACCCGAAAAAGGTAAATAGAACTCAAAACCCCACAACAGCTACCGACTGACCTTCATTGATGAACCGGGCAAGAGGCGGGAGAGTGACAACATCTCACGGCGGAGACATTAAAACAGCATAGCAATTAGCAGTAGTGATAGCATGCGGCAGTAGCGATAGCATGTTAGCATAGCTTTAGATGTTTTAGCAGCACGCCCAAGACAGCTTGGAAACCGTTCCCTGCAGAGAACGTTCACCAAACCATCTTGCCCCTGGCGCCAACACACAACAAGGTTGTGTTAACAACACAAACCAGCATTACTAACACTAATACCCATGCCTGAAGACACAGGGCCTACCTGAGTACAAGCTGGCCCGACAGCCAGCCTTGTACAGCTGAACCTCGATGTGCAGTCATCAACCGAGGAACATCACAGGCCCGTCGTGTCGCCGAAAACATGCGTCGAAGATGCCAGGGGCCAGCAACCTCCGGTAAGCTTCCAACATTATTAATCTTCCTTAATCTTTTACATTCCGCTAGCTCGCATGGTGCAAGCATCCAGTGCGCTGGGACGAAAATAGAGGAAGGGTGTGTCATGACCAGAGTCATGATTATATGGGTGGTGCCACCATAAGGGGCGGGGCCCCATACAGGTGGGGTGCATGTGTTTTTGTTCGTGGGAGATACATTAGGTATCACAGGCGATATAGAGTATCTCGTAAGGCTCAGAGCGGGAGCGATGCCATACGAAATATAACTTTATTTAACAGATTGCAGAATGGGTACAGTACAGTACGGCTCAATACATGCAATTGTTAAGGGGATGCAGACCAGAGAAAGACTTTCGTCTTGTTTACATCAGGGTCCCCCATTTTCAATTCATTTTCAATTCATCATTCAGTATAACCTAGACCAGCCCAACCCAGCATCTTTCACTGCCCAGTTCAGCCCAACCCAGTCCAGAATAGTTCCCTCTTTCATGTTAATATGTGATTTAATGATGTAATATTTTGAAGAGTAGAGACAGTGTGATTAATTTACTATGATTGAAAATCAATTTAGACGAAGACGTACAAAGAAGTAATTATCACAATTAGCGATTTTTTTTGTCTGGTAAAAAATCTATTTGGCTGGTAAAAAAAATCAGATACCCGCCAGTTGGCTGGTAAGCCAAAAAGTTAGTTTCCTCCCCTGTATGCACAGCTCGAATGTGTCTTTGATGAAACAGGGAAATTAGACTAGGGATAAATGAATGAATGATCATCACATTTATATAGCACTTTTCTAGAGACTCAAAGCGCTTTACAATGGTGGAAATTGCCTCCTTCACCACCACGGCTATGCAGGCTCAATGGCTGCCATACAATGGCACCAGGCGCACATCACTCTACATAATGGCTGAAAGGCTCAGGAGATAATGATTAATATGAGCCAATTAACCTAAAATGGGGCTAGTTTTGCACAACACGCCTGACGATTGCATACCCAAAGTAATTAGCTATTTATTATACTTTATACTTGCACATGAGTCTGGTCTCTTTTGAAAGGAAACATTCTGAACTTTCTTCCACAACAAAGAATAATCACTCTGAGTGCTAAAGAAATAGAGTTACAGAGGTTTGAACACACTGAAGTAAAAGTGTGTTTACTCACAGTTCTGTTTACTTGTTGCCAGATGCCTGTTTTTGACTTCAAGCAGAGAGGTAGGAGCTAGAAAACATAACGGTTTGATAGCCTATATAGCTCAGCAGCTGTAACAGAATACTTTTTTTTTTAATTATTATTTATGTTTCAACAATGACAAAAAAACACCTCTGTACTATGTGAAATGTGTCCTAGTAATACAATAGTACAGTAATAGCTGCCAGTGTTTTACCCCTTCAGAAGCAGACATTTTAAGATAGTTAATATACCGACCGTGATATATACCGTTACCGTCTACGTAGAGCTGCCGCGGTATTGATATTTTCCTTACCGCACAAATTTGCGTAATATTTCATACCGCCGCAATATAACCGTTGGAGTGTATTTTTAATTTGATTTTGTAGTCTACTCTTTATAGCATATAGCCTGCCTCTAGTCTAAATGTCTATCTTTAGAGGATGACTTTGCAGCATGAATATTGTTTGGGATTCGGCAAACAAGCATTCGTTATTGAAAGTGAAACACGGATTCGAAGTCTCCCCTCTGGTCGTGCGCCGTTCACGGTGTCGCGGGCAGGGGTGGTAGGCTGGTAGCGCCCGGTGGTTACCCCCCACCGACCCTTTCTTCTTCTTATTATTATTATAAAGTTACTACTTGATTAACAAAGGCATTTGTTTTGTGGCATTAACATTATATAGTTACATGTTCAATAACATCAGCGTATTTACCGGACCATAGCAAGGCAAGCATTACTCAATTCATATCTCCGTTCCTTCCTTTGCTCAGAGCGTGCTGAGTTGTGCACATTCTGCGGTCTGTTAATAAAGTTTTCAATCAGACAAGTGTATAGAACGAAGGGCTTTTATTATAACATTCGTTTCAGTAAAATCATTATGCCTCGTTTAGTACTCCTGTGGACTGGAGCTCTGGTAGTCCACTCCGGCGGGGAGCTAATATGTTATTAGCCTTGTTGTGATCAATGGCTAACATCCAGGAAGTAAAAACCGAATAGGCGCTTGCCGATTGGTGGTAACAGCAGAGGCGGGTGCAAGCGGTGTGACGTAATTGGCAGATTCGACTGTCAATCAAAATGTTTCCCTTGCATTGCTTTGGTTGAGAGTATAATTATAAAAAACAGCGTTGATGCGGTATTCAGTTAAACGCTGCGGTGGGCGTGACGTAACAGCGATACCGCGGTATTGCGGTAACTGCGGCAGCTCTACGTCTACGCTTCAAATTATACTGTGATATAAATTTTAGACCATACCGTCCAGCCCTACATAGTGCTCCCTGCTGGACAGCAACGCCACTTTCCGACAATAGCCTTGACCGGGGCTCGAACCGGTGATCTTCCGATCATGAGTCCAGAGCAACCACGCTGCCGGACAATGACATTTCACAGTACAGTATGGTATACCGAAATACCACGCTATATACGGTATTTCACGGTATTCATTTTTCCCTCTTTTAATTAAATGTACTATGCAAGAGTTTCTTATTTAGGTTACGTATATAATCACAACACTGTCAAAAACGAAACATTTATTTCTTTATTTTCCGTTTTATTTTTTTCTGCCGTATTAGCAACTAAAACTAAGTAGTGAAATAAGTTAACGTTAATGTTCCAGCGCCCCTGAACTGCAACATATAGGTTGCATACAACAATCTTGTAATCTAGTGCAGTTTAACCTCTTAAGCCCTAGCCAGATTTTGTGTCTGTTACTAGGCTTGAGAAAATGGTAATGAGGGCATTGCTACCCATTCAGTTTCATTGAATTTCATCATTGTCTGATTTATGGATCTCACAGTGTACCGTTTTGAGGTGCACCACAGTATCAAGCAAGGTGTTCTGAACCATAAGCCTTACCCTGTAATGAGGCATGCTGCTCACGGTATAAATCTATGTTACGCAATGTGCACATGGTGCTGCACACCACTACAATAGTTACCCAACCACAGCTCCCCTACCCACAGCTCCCCTACAATAGAGTTGCCTATCCACAGCTCCCCTACAATAGTTACCTATCCACAGCTCCCCTACAATAGAGTTACCTATCAACAGCTCCACTACAATAGAGTTACCTATCCACAGCTCCCCTACCCACAGCTCCCCTACAATAGTTACCTATCCACAGCTCCCCTACAATAGTTACCTATCCACAGCTCCCCTACAATAGAGTTGCCTATCCACAGCTCCCCTACAATAGAGTTGCCTATCCACAGCTCCCCTACAATAGTTACCTCTCAACAGCTCCACTACAATAGAGTTACCTATCCACAGCTCCCCTACAATAGAGTTGCCTATCCACAGCTCCCCTACAATAGTTACCTCTCAACAGCTCCACTACAATAGTTACCTATCCACAGCGCCCCTACCCACAACTCCCGTACAATAGAGTTACCTATCCACAGCTCCCCTACCCACAGCTCCCCTACAATAGTTACCTATCCACAGCTCCACTACCCACAGCTCCCCTACAACTTTACCTATCCACAGATCAAAATCAATGGCGGACAAAAGCCGAAGTAAAAAATGTATACGCGCTTGCTAGGGATGGGTACCGAATTCGGTACTTTTGAGGTACCGAACCGAAACACGTCGGTACTACCGAGTATCGAATCAAGTGAGAAACCAAAAAAAAAATTAAAAAAAATATTTTTTACTTTTTTCTTTTCATGTCAACGTTCACACGCACAATATATGCTTACCTAGGATTTGACTTGATTCAACAACAAAGCAGTCGGAGCAATGACAAGCCGAAAACTGTCGAAATTGTAGTTATTTGAAGTTTGGATTTTTTTTTTACGACTGGAAATTACATTTCTTGAGACTAAAGTACCGAAAAAAGGTACCGTTGGGTACCGGTATCGATTCACAGGTACCGGTACCGGTATCGGTTCAAATGTGAAAGGTACCCATCCCTAGCGCTTGCCGATTGGTGGTAACAGCAGAGGCGGGTGCAAGCGGTGTGTGACGTAATTGGCAGAATCGACTGTCAATCAAAATTTCATTGGTTGAGACAATAGTAACTAGCTGCAGCCCAGCCGGTAGACCATGCTGGGAGAACTAGTATCTAGCTGCAGCCCTGCAGAACATACTGGGAGAGAGATAGTGCTATTTCTTGATGTTTCCTTTTTTTAAGTAAGTAAAGAGGCCTATGTTCATATCGGTGAGCACAATTTGTAACACAAATATACAGTAGTTTCATAAAAGAAAAAAGAAAAAAATTACAAAAAAATAAAATATTTAAAAAAAATTGTTGCCACAAATATCAGTATCGGTATCGGCCGATTGTGTTAGTTGAACAATCGGTATCGGTGGCAAATTTTCATATCGGTGCATCCCTAATAAAAACTAAAAAAGTAGAAAAAATAAAAAAAAGTGTAGGTTCGAACTCATTAATTAAGATTTGAGTGCCAACGTAGCGAATGAAGGTCCGAACCTTCAAACGCTTGGGCTCAGCCCTACTGTGGATATGTCACTCTCTATTGTAGTGGAGCTGTGGATAGGTAACTCTCCATTGTAGAGGAGCTGTGGATAGGTAACTCTATTGTGGTGGAGCTGTGGATAGGTCACTCTCTATTCTATTGGAGCTGTGGATAACTCTCCATTGTAGAGGAGCTGTGGATAGGTAACTATCTATTGTAGTGGATATGTGGATAGGTAACTCTATTGTGGTGGAGCTGTGGATAGGTCACTCTCTATTCTATTGGAGCTGTGGATAACTCTCCATTGTAGTGGAGCTGTGGATAGGTAACTCTATTATAGTGGAACTGTGGATAGGTAACAATAATATTGTAGGGGAGCTGTGGAATAATCTTATCTTAATTGCTAGCCATATTATTCATCTCCACTGGCTGATGATTGTGTATGTGTTTTACAGGGTCACTGATGCAGACAATGTTGATGGATAACTGCATTTAACTCATATTGGGTTCAAACTATGAGCTAAAGAAAAAAGTGAAAATACTACAGATTTCAAATAGACCTAGGCTGTTAAATGAAACAGATATGTAGCCCACTATCCTGTGAGTACCATTCGGAGGACATCCTCCACATGAGACCAGACTATGGATGAAACTATACTAATGCAGTCATTGAAAATGCCATCAGGCTACAAGTGGGTAGGTTATTGATATTAGAGTATTTCCACAGTAGCCTACAGTACTAAGCCAACTCAACAGTCCTACCAAAAGCTGCATGTACTGTCGGCCTATTTTAAAACGAAAACCAGTGTTTTTTCTGCCTTTTTCCCGCTTATAAAGATGTTTTTGTCTAATGACCTCAAACACTCCTGTTCAGTCAAATGCATGGATCAGTTCGTACTAGGAAGATAGATACTCAATAGTTAAAATTTAAATAAAACCAAACATACATAAACGTTACAGTGAAACCAAAGTCTGTCTCAAGATAGACCATCTCAGCTGTATCTGCTAAAACTACACTGTCTGGAAGTGTAAAACACACATACAGCACACGCACACGCGCGCGCACACACACACTCACACACACAGGGAGAGAAAACTATGTGCAGAGAGAGAGAGAACCACGAGTAAGACATGTAAACACAACGCATTATTATTAACACACAATACACACCTTGCTATGATTGCAGTGCGCTGACAGCGTTGCATGCACAGCACACAGTATTCCCTTCTATAGCTACAGAATCAATGAAAACATACTGAGTGATGTGATTTTCGACAGATTTTCGACATGAGTTCCTGGTCAACTTTGTAAACAGTCAACGAGAGCGCCGGGTCTGCGAGGAGAGACCTCCCCTTCGGGTGGAAGAGGGGCGTGGAGCTTGTTATGGGGACATCTGGAGGGAGGAACTGGAACAGCATGTTAGTGGTGCACAAAGTATATCAGGTTTACCGTATTAAATAGCAGGCGACAGAAGCTGACTGACTATCGTCGCTGGACTTTTCATTATTTCTTTTCTTGGTTCATTTGAAATACGTTTATGTGTATGCTTTGGGATCATAGAAAAGGAGCATGATTGTGTGTGTGTGTGTGTGCGTGTGTGTGCGCGCGCGCGTGTGTGTGTGTGCATGTTACGTTTAGTTCACATCTGTAGAATGAATGAATGAATGAAAACTTTATTTAACAGATTGCAGAATGGGTACAATACAGTAGGGCTCAATACATACAATTGTTAAGGGGATGCAGACCTGAGAAAGACGTTTGTCTTGTTTCCATCAGGGTCCCCCATTTTCAATTCATATAGACATATGACATACATGACATACAGATAGTCAGTACTGCTACATCTATACATTTATGACATACCAGATTTGCAAATACAGTACTGTTTGTGATACAGAAGGAGTCAAGAAAAGGGAGTATATACATTTGACGTAGAAACTGTACATTGGAGGAGGTTGGGTGGGGGGGGTTGGGTACATTGGGATATTGACAACCATACTGGGTAATTTACATTGGAGGTGGTTGGGGGGGGGGGGGGGGGGCGGGGGGCACACTGTATAAACAAGTAACACTGTACATTGAGGGGGGGGGGGGGAGGAGACACTGTACAAACAAACACAATTGTACATTGAACTATTGACAAAACCATACTAGGTAAATGACTGTACATTGGAGGGGGTTGGGTTAGGATATTTACAGGGGCCAGTGTTGAATTGCAGTCTCCCGTAGGTGTCCCTTGAGAGAGGTTTTGAAAGTGGGTAGTGATCCACATTCCTTTACAGCTTTGGGTAGGGCGTTCCACATTGATGTGGCATAATTGCGAAACGTGTTTAGTCCCTTATTTGAGCCGAATCTGGGTTTAACATGATTTGTGGAGCTCCCTCTGGTGTTGTGATCGTGGTATTCACTGACCTTTGGGAAGTATTTTGACATGTACATGGGTACCTTGGTCGTGTAGTGTATCTTGTAGACCAGGCCCATTGCAAGTTGTTGTACTCTGTCGTCTACTCTAAGCCATCCTAGGTTGTCGAAGTGGGCAGGGGTGAGGTGGGTTCTAGGAGTAAGGTCAAGCAGTAGTCTGACCAGTTTGTTTTGAGATGTTTGTAATTTTGTTTTTAGCGCCTTTGAGGTGCTTTGGTACCATGAGGTGCAAGCATAGTCGTAGTACCCCTGAATGAGTGCTCCTGCCAGAGTCTTCAGGGTGTTCTTGTTTACCAGAGAGGAGATCCGGTACAAGAATCGAGTTCGTTGGTTGACTTTTTTTATTACATTGGATGCCATTTTGTCACAGGAGAGATTAGCCTCTAGGATGGAACCCAGGTAGGTAATTTCATCTTTCCTTGTGACAATATTGTCACCCACTGTAACTGAGAAGCCGTCGGTCTTGCTGAGTTTGTTATTTGAACCGAAGAGAATGGACTCTGTTTTGCCCATGTGTAATGATAGTTTGTTATCAGCGAGCCATATGCAGATTCTGCCTAGTTCCGAGCTGAGGGTTTTTTCAACCTGTAACTTGTTCTTGTCAGAGACCAGCAGGGCTGAGTCGTCCGCAAACAGGAACAAGTTGCAGTCACAAGCTGACGACATGTCATTTGCATAAATTAGGAACAGTAGCGGGCCTAGTATGCTTCCTTGTGGAACACCACAGCTCACTGTGAGGGGGGGGGATAGGGTACCGTTTACCTCCACCATCTGTTCCCTCCCCTCAAGGTAGGATTGCATCCAGCTCACTGATAGACTATCAAAACCAATTGCTTTTAGCTTGTCAATCAGAATGGAGTGATTGACCGTGTCAAAGGCCTTTTGTAGGTCCAGCATGACCATGCCGCAGTATTTGCCTGCGTCCACCTCTTGTTTGATGTGGTCATTCAAATAGAGAAGGCATGTGTCAGTGGAGTGGGATGTTCTGAAGCCAGATTGGAATTCGTAGATTAGATTTTTTTCCGCTAGGTACTTTTCGACCTGTTCGTAGACTATTTTTTCCATGACTTTCGAGATGGAGGTGAGAATAGAAACAGGGCGGTAGTTGCCTGGGTCTAATTTGCTGCCCTTTTTGTGCAGAGAGGTCACCCTCGCAATTTTGAAGTCCTTGGGGACGTGTCCCTGTTTTATGGAGAGGTTTATTATGTGTGTGATGATTGGTGTGATGGCGGCTGCTGAGTCTCTGAGGAATTTGGAGGGGATGTTGTCATGGCCAGTGGCCTTGTTAGGTTGGAGGGCGCTCAGTTTATTGAGTACCTCATCTGTTGTTACCATTTCCAGCTTGAAGTCGTCCTTGCGGACCCCTAGGTTTTTGTAGTAAGCTACTATGTGTTCTACCCCATAAAGCCCTGAGTGGGAGGGTAGTTTGTTTACCAGTGTTGTGGCTATGTTGTGAAGAAAATGTTTAAGTAATTGGCTACATCCAGCTTGTCTGTGATGAGCGTGTTGTCAGTTTTTATGTTTATGTTTGAGAATCTGGTTTTAAGTTTTTTACTGCATCCTAGTTGATTATTGAGTAATTTCCAAAGTTCACGTGGTTTGTTTTTGTTTTCCTCAGTTTTGTCATTGATGAAATTCTTTTTTGCAGTTTTGATCATGGAGTTTACGTCGTTTCTTAGTCTGTTTCTTTCTAGTTTGAGTTCAGTCACGTGGGCTTGGAGTTCACTGCTCGTGCTTTTAGTAAGCTTTGACTGACTTTTACGAAACTCAGAGCATTTTTTGTCTCTGGTTTTCATAGCGGCCAGTATTTCGGAGTGCATCCACGGCTCAGCGCGATTTTTTACCCTGGTGGTTCTTAGGGGGGCCATGTCGTTTAGTATTGCTGAGAATTTGGTTTTGAAACCAAGCCATGTTTCGTCAACCAGTGTACCATTGAGTTCATCTGACCAGTCCAGACTCTCCAGTTCAAGGTTGAAGGCCTCGCTAGAGTAGGTTTTGAGGTCTCTAGATGTGACTGTTTTGTGGCAGCCAGCCTTTTGTTTTAGTAGCACTTGAGAGGATGAGGAAAGTAACCTACTTTCCTAAGTAATTTTTTTTTCTTATACTGTAAAACTTAGAACATTACTTTATTGGGTAAATTACACAAAGGAATTTGGATTTGTCCATCCACATAATATGCCTCATAGAAACTGTAGGAAAGCCCCTGTTACACATTGACCGCCACAGCAGGGGGCGCTAATACCCCATTCATTGCCAGGTCTTTTTACAATGGATATAAGTTTTAGACTGTGGCATTTGCGAGTGCTTAAAATATATCTTATATCTATGGGTCTAATAACGCCGTCGGTCTCAGTGAGCTGCTTCTAGTCAACATTGCCGAGACAGATTGTTTTTTCATTCGTACATTTCCGTTTATACCGTTTTGAATAGAGTATGGTTTGGGTGTTTTTTTCAGTCATTCCAGGAAAAGGCGAGAAAAATGCATTTGACTGTAATCCAGTCATCAGGTTGTAATTTTTCGACTGATTATCTAATCATCCTGAAATCAATGCTAGATTATCACTATTATGTCTCCTCGTCCATACATGAAATGACCGTCGTAGCGGGGCGCCCCCCCCCCCCCCCCCCCCCCCCACCGCAGCCAACGGTAATAAGCACATACACCTACACACAGATCGTTTTGATCGCGGTAGAAATAAATGTCAGATCAACGATCAAATTCATATATGTTGTTCTTACCTTGTATCTGATGTAATGCAAAAGAGATAATCCAAATATCTTATCGCAATTCCAAATAATGCTTGTGGAGGTCCGCACCACACTACCGACCGTTTCATAATGACGGGCGGGCAGGCAGAGTTACTGATGCCATCGTTGTATAGAAGTGGCACGCCTGAATATTTAAACCCCGCCCGCCCGGCTCAGATCGCCTCCTAAAAGACACACGCCCATTTTCAATGAGATGCAATAGCTCCGCCTGGCAGTAGAGGGCGGTGTTGACCGTCTGCCAGGTCAGACAGGGTCTGAAGACTATACCAGAGGCTGCGGCTATGAATTATGTAAGGGATAATGTATAGCTACGAGGTCATTGTCGCAAAATAATTGACCGACAGAGTTTAAAATACCGAGCCGCCTCGGCGAGGTGTTTTAAACGTCAGTGAAGGTCAATTATTTTGCGACAATGATCGAGTATAGCTATACATTATCCCGCTTATTACATGGCTAACTTACTAACAATATACCTAATTCATTTTACATCGACTCGCAACAGTAACACTGGTTCTGGCTCCGCTGAGTGCTCGTCGCTCCGCCCCCCAGCAGCTTCCCCGGCAGCCGGCAGTTTGCACTGATGTCAGTGGGCTTGATTGCGAACAGCTGCGCACAGCGGTCATTATTGTGGGCTTGATTGCGAACAGCTGCGCACAGCGGTCATTATTGTCCCACATCGGTCATTATTGTCTGATAACTGACCTCTGACGCGCGCTATTGACCAATCACAAGCAAGCATTTCGGCGAATGTGAAAACGCCATGTAATAAGAATAGATATAGCGAATAAACGATATAACGACCCCAAAAACGAGTAAACTCGTTGTTGGCGCTATTCAATTGGCGGCCAATAACGAGTTAACTCGTTTATGGCGCAGAATGTGTTAATAAGATGACTTTGTTCTGTAATAGCCCTTATGTTGTTGTTGACAGGAAAGGGTAATTGATTTATGCCAGTGTAATTGTTCAGCGTGATGTGCTCCAGCTAGTGTCGCATTCTGGTCTGTTGATAGGTTACTAGCCCTTTAAGAGTTTTTTCTAACCTCGCGCAGGTTTGGTCTCAGTTCAGCTGTCTGACGGTACGCGGCAGTTACTTCTGTCCCTTTGGGGAAAGTGTGCGTCAATGACAGACGTAAGTACAGTTTTATGTTTAGTTCCTGCCTAATTCATTTACTGGAGCTTACTTTACACTTATGTTCACATTGATCCATTTCTGTCGATGTTGTTTCTCTCTGCTATTGATGCTATGCTATGTTGGTTAGCTGGTTAGAGGACAACCACACCTTTACTCTAACCAAGTTACCAGAGGGCAGACAGACAGTGGGAGGGAAATGGGTGTACTCAATCAAGGAGGGTATTGAAGGCCACGACAAGTACAAAGCCAGGTTCGTAGCTAAAGGTTACAGTCAGAGGGAGGGGATAGACTACGGTGAGACCTTCTTCCCCACAGCCAATCTGACCAGTGTAAGGGTAGTGATGCAGAAAGCGGCTGAGGACAATTTGATTTTGCACCAGATGGATGTGAAGACAGCTTACCTGCACGCACCCATAGATAGGGAGATATACATGGAACAACCTGAAGGTTACGAGAAGAAAGGAGAGAAACTAGTGTGTAAACTAGAAAAATCCATTTACGGCCTGAAACAGTCTGGGCGAAATTAGAACGAGATGCTTCATACATGTCTCATTGAAGATCACTTCCTACAGAACCCAGTAGACCCCTGTGTTTACTCAAGGGAGTCAAAAGAGTCAGGAAAAGTGATAATTGTCATTTGGGTGGATGATTTGATCATCAACACTAGAAACCTAGAACAGGTGAAAGGTATATGCTCTCCACCAGATTCAAAATGAAGGACCTTAAAACATTTTCTAGGCATGGACTTTGAACAGTCTGCCAATTGTGTAAAAATATCCCAGAAGAGATATGTGGAAAAGATCCTGAAACGTTTTGACATGCAAGAATGTAGAACAAGGGAAACTAGACTACCAAGAGGATGCTCAGAGATTGACTGATGTAAAGATGTACAGAGAAGCTGTAGATAGCCTCATTTATTTGACAACATGTACTCGCCCTGACCTATGTTTTGTAGTGAGTAAATTGTCACAGCATTTTGCTGACCCCACAGAGGAGCACTGGATTACAGCAAAACAAGTTTTTCGTTATCTCAAAGGTACAGCAGATAAACAGCTTTGTTTCAGAAAGAGCAGCGAAGGCTTAGGGCTTAAAGCCTACAGTGATGCAGACTGGGCAGCAGACACCACAGACAGAAGAAGTACCACAGGGTATTGTGTGAGTTTGAACACAAACAGCTCACTGGTTTCGTGGAAAACAAAGAAGCAGCCCACAGTGGCACTATCAACTTGTGAAGCCGAATATATGGCTCTAGCTATGACAATACAGGAATGTATTTATCTAGAACAACTGCTCGAAGGGATGGATACCTATGTATATAAGAAGACTGTTGTTTATGAAGACAACCAGGGAACCATTGCGATTGCTAGAAACCCTGTGTGCCGACAGAGATGTAAACATATCGATATAAAATATAATTTCATCAGATCTGTCAACAGAGAAGAAAGAATGATACTGATTTATTGTCCAACAGACGACATGGTAGCAGACGCTATGACGAAACCTGCTTCCAAACTGAAATTGAGAAGATTTGCAGAGGTCATGTTTGGTGTGTAAATATTGACTGTTATGTAGTATTGACTGCCATATCCTTTTTGATGCTCTGAACTGTATTATTTTCTTTGTAAATTTTTTTTTTAAGAAGTTGTACAGTGTACTAGACAACCATAAGTGGGAGTGTTAAAGTTAGAGGTTATATATGATTGCAAGTAACTGAGTAAGTAACTGTGTAACTGTGTAACTGTCTAACTGTATATAACTGATTCCACAAGATGGCGCTATAGGCGGAGCTGTTGATGCTGCCGCCAGGTAGAGGGTATATAAGGAGATGTTTGGCTCCCCCTCTGTCTCTTCCACCTTCGCTCTCATAAGAGAAGGATGTATCATGTGATTTGATTTGATTTGATATTTTTTATTTTCGTGTCTTACATACAGATGTATGCCCAGCCCATATGGGCTTACAAGACACATAACAATAAGTATATAATAATATACTTTACCAATTACTTAACAAATGACATAGACCAAGATGGCCATAAAAAAATATACAAGAAAATACAATAAAACGTAATATAACACAAGCGATCACGCCGCAATTTTTCTTCTGCCTAAGTACAAACAGTGTCTCAAGCGAACGCCGGTGGTCTCGCGAGAGGTTAAGCGTTGGACCGTGACGTCAGTAGAGTCACTCCAAGCAGTGCTGGGAAGCACAGAATGGAGTGTACTCCGTGATAACACAGCCAATATTAACGAATACACCGAAACGGTGATTGACTATGTCTGTACTCAGGTAGAAGTAATAATCCCCACCACCAAAATTAATATCTACCCAAACCAAAAGCCCTGGGTAGACAAATCCGTCCGTGAGGCTCTGAAAGTGCGCACATCAGCATACAACACCGGGCTGGTGACAGGCAACATGGAAGAACACAAGATGGCAAGATACAACGTCAGGAGAGCAGTAATAGAGGCAAAACGGCGCTACAGGGATAAAGTTGAACTTCAGTTTGAACAGGCTGACTCTAGAGGCATGTGGCAGGGCCTCAGAACAATGACAGACTACAAAGGAACCCCCCTCAAACTGAACAGTGACATCTCCTTAGCAAACGATCTCAACTCCTTCTATGCGAGGTTTGAGGCTGTGAATAACAACACCAGCCTACAAACCACGGCAATGGGGGGGGGGGGGTCTGCTGATGGAGACTCAGTGTTCAGGGTAACAGAGCATGAGGTGAGACGGATCTTTAAAAAAGTGGATATCAGGAAGGCAGCAGGACCGGACGGCATCCCCGGCCGCGTCCTAAAAGTCTGTGCCGACCAACTGGCCCCGGTATTCACTGACATCTTCAACCTGTCCTTGGAACAGGCCGTCATCCCCACCTGTCTGAAGAAGTCCACCATCATCCCTGTACCCAAAAAATCTACGCCCGCTTGCCTCAACGACTACCGCCCTGTAGCCCTCACCTCCATAGCCATGAAGTGCTTTGAGAAGCTAGTGAAGGGCTACATCTGTTCCTCCCTCCCCATCAACCTGGACCCTCTGCAATTTGCATATCGCCCCAACAGGTCCACGGAGGACGCCATAGCCCATGTGCTGCACACAGCAGCATCACATCTGGACAAGAGGAAGGGGAACTATGTGAGAATGCTGTTCATCGACTACAGCTCAGCATTCAATACCATAGTCCCCTCCAAACTCATAGCCAAGCTCAGGGACCTGGGCTTGAACTATGACCTGTGCCAGTGGGTCCTGGACTTCCTGACGGGCAGACCCCAGGTGGTAAGAGCCGGCAACTGCACCTCCTCATCCATCACGCTCAACATAGGGGCCCCCCAGGGCTGTGTTCTGAGCCCCCTCCTCTACTCCCTGTACACACATGACTGCGTAGCACAGCGGAACAACAACACCATCATCAAATTTGCTGATGACACAGTAGTGGTGGGCCTGATCTCTGCCAACGACGAAAGGGCCTACCTGGAAGAGGTAGAGAACCTGTCACAGTGGTGTCAGGAGAACTGCCTCTCCCTGAACGTCAGCAAAACAAAAGAGATGATTGTGGACTTCAGGAGGTCGGGGGTCAAGGACTACAGCCCCCTCAGCATCGACGGGGCACCAGTTGAGAGAGTGAACAGTTTCAAGTACCTCGGAGCCCACATATCCGAGGACTTGACATGGACCACACACATTGACAGTGTTGTGAAGAAGGCACGACAACGCCTCTACTTCCTCAGGCGCCTAAGGAAGTTCCAAGTCAGTCAGAAGATCCTTAGGAACTTCTACTCATGTACAATAGAGAGCATCCTGACCGGCAACATCACCTCCTGGTTTGGGAATAGCACTGCACAAGACCGTAGCAGACTACAAAGAGTGACACGTTCAGCCGAACGCACAATTAGAGGGGGGCTTCCCACCCTCCAGAACATTTACAACAAGCGGTGCAAGGGGAAGGCTAAGAGAATTATTAAGGACTCGAGCCACCCGAACAACTGCCTCTTTGAACTGCTGCCGTCAGGCAAGCGATACCGGAGTCTTATGGCGAGCACAGAAAGACTCAGAAGGAGCTTCTATCCCCAGGCCATCAGGCTGCTAAACGAACAATAATCGCTAAACGAACAATAATCACTATGCAACAACCATCAAATGCACACAGCACACACACCCACACGCACACACACACTCACTCAAACAAACAACACACTGCAGCACCCACTCTCCACACTTTAGATCACACAAACACACTTACACTTTATATTTATTGATAAAGGATTTGCACTACAACTCGTACACCTACTGTGAATTGTACCTAAACTGCACCTCGTCCATTTATGCCTTGCACTATATAGTATTGTATATTAGTACACTGCACAGTATTGTATATTGTATGGTAACTACGTCTACGAACATTGTACATATGTCTAAACTGAACACTGTGACCTCTTTTTTTCTTCTAATTTTTACTATGTTTTTATTTCATACTATCTTGTCATGCACAGTCTCTGGAGCGCAACAGTAAGAAGCATTTTGTACAAAAGTATTCTGTACTTCTGTATGACAACTATTAAAGAAACTTGAAACTTGCTGTACTCAATGTAAATAAACAGAAAAACAAGGTGAATTCAAATACAATTATATAGGATACAGTGTGTTTTGTCTCAGGTGCCATGCCTTCTCCAAAAATCCTGCAAAACCGAAGATGTCCTCCACAAAAAAACAACTCAACATACAGCTCTCAGACTGCCAAAACAAATCTGGGTTTACAATTTGAATTTTTTCAAATAAAGCCCTCCTCAAAGTGGTGTACAAAGGGCAATAAAAAACAAAATGATATTCATCCTCCACCACTCCCAGATCACACAGAACACACAACCGCTCCTCCTCAGGTTTACCCTGGAATCTACCCACTTCCACAGCCAATGGCAGGGTGCCAGACCTCAACTGGGCACACAGAGACCTCCGTCTTCTCTTTAAGTTTAACATTACATAAGGTTCAGTAAAATACTCATTTTTAATTGCAATATATTTTCTAAGTTTAGGTTTTTTCAAAATCTCCACCTTCCACTTATCCTGATGGATTGTTGATAATTTTGTTTTAATTATGTGAACCTTACACTGCAAATTGTTCATAAAAATCATACTCAAGTCAGTAGAAGAAAAAATCATAGACATCTCTCTTGACCAGGGATGACCGTGTGCTCTGTCCCAATTAAAAATCTTTTTAGTCACCCTGCCATTTGGCAGCTGGACCAGGCGGTTCCATAACCTCACCATTTCACCTTTTTGCTTGACCAAGCAAGAATCCCACCCCATGTCCCCTTCTATAGCTCCTTTTGGTGTGTATTTATGGACTCCTAAAAAGTATCTTATGGCCCGGTTCTGGATCGCATTACATTCAGGTGCATCATCAAAACCCCATACTCCAGCAGCATAAAACAAAACAGAACCCACCATTGAATCAAATAATTGTGTAAATGTTGAAAACCCAAGGTCAGTGCACACTTTCATTTTACTCAACACGCCCCCTAGCGCCCTTCCTGCTGACTCAGACATTATTTTCCTTCCTTCTATGAAGCACATGTACTCATTAAAGGTGAAACCAAGATATTTATAAGAATGTGTGTAAATCAGGGGCGTTGGTCCAAATTGAAACGTATGACTACTCTGCTGTTCGTGTTTTTTCCTAAAGTGCATAATCTGTGTTTTTTCACTGTTAATCGCAAGTCTCCATTTCATGCACCAAGAACTCATAATATTCAACATGTTTTGTAAATTTGCTTCATTTTCTGCAAACAAAACAATATCATCAGCGTACAATAAAATACTTAGGATTATATTATCTATTGGAATACCAAGATTGGCTTGCTTGATTTCTTGCGCCAGGTCGTTAACATAAAGGGCGAATAAAGTAGGAGAAAGCACATCTCCCTGTTTTACACCGAATGGGGTGGGGAACCAGCCGGTCCTAACATCATTCAGCTGCAGACAGGCAGATGGGGCCTTATACAGGCTTTTGATAGCCTTATAAAATAGTCCATCAATACCAGAACAGATTAATTTATAGTCCAAAAGCTCTCTATTAATCCAGTCAAAGGCTTTTTTAAAGTCAACAAAACAAACAAATGTATTCTTGCCCTCGTCCAATCTGGCTCTCACCACCGATGATAAAACAAAAACATGATCAATACAAGCTCTCTTAGCCCTAAACCCATTCTGCTCATCCACCAACATTTCATTATATTCTAAGTATTTATTTAATCTATTATTAAGAACACTTGAGTATAATTTATAAACTGTACTGATCAAACTAATACCTCTGTAATTTAGTGGGACTCTAGGGTCAGCTTTTGCAGATTTGGGGATGGGCTTAATAATGGACTTGTTCCATATCGAGGGGATGGTGCCTGTGTTAAAACAAGTTTGATATAAACAGTGTAATACATTCAGCAGATAGGGAGTTTTAAGGACCTCGTTCGACAACTCCTCAATACCCATAGCTTTCTTCAGTGTACTGCTGTGGAGCAATGTGAAATAAACCACGCCGTTTATGGCTAAAGATAGAAACCATGCCTCATGAACATATTATTGTCGCCCCATAGCAGACTCTGTCAACAGTATGTTAGCTAGGCTATATAAATATAACTCACTCATTACTGTTAGTGAATTGAATGTATCTTTACACTTGGTTTACAGTGTGCCTACTTATTATATTGTTTGCATGTACCGCATGAGTAATTTCCCTGCATAGTCTATGTAGGTTATATAATAACTCTGGTTAAGTGATTGTCTTAGTTACTAGTTGTATTATATATTATTATTATTATTATTAAATTATATTATATTATTAATGGATATTATTGTAGCTATAGACCACATGTTTATGACATTATGTTTATGTAGGTCACTACTGTGTTTACTAATGTATATTGTATTGTATTCCTTTGTAGACACCCACACGCAAATTCCCAAATACAAATCATTAACTGAAGTACGCCTCTGTGATTCTTTAATCGGAGTCACAACCCCATAGTGTCCGCCAGCTCTATCAAACGCACCTGTGGAGGCCCTAGACCTCCGTTTCAGAAACACACACACACATACCCACATAGCCACCTATGCATAATGCATTTCTTCTGTCAGGTTGAAGCACAGCGACAAGTACCTTCCTCAAGGTTACTTCTGCGGAAATTATGGTATGAAATGCTTTCATTGTGATGAATAGAATTATTGTCGCTGAATACGAACCGTGAGGTTGCTTTTCCATCCGACACGGCAGTGCGGCTACATGGGAAGGGCTCACGACCGCGGTGAGGTTGTGGGTCAGTCTGGGACGATGTCGGAAGGCGGTGATCACGTGCAGCGGGGAGGACGAGTCCGCTGGACTTAGCAGTGAGTTGCCGTACCTTGGATAAGGTCATTAAACTCACTGCCGTGCCGTAACTCACCATGGTCATTAAAGACATCAGGGTGTCTATTGTAAGGAGCAGGGGGTTCCCCCACGTACTTGGCCGAGGCTGCCTAATCATCCCTCTCCTTAATTGGCTGAAATCAATCCTTGTCACAGGAGCCTTTCGGCTATTGCACACTGGCACCGGCATATGGCAGACTAGCTGCGGCCCCCGCCTCAACCATAAAGTTTGTGGTGCATGGCTGTATGGTTGCTAGTTTCATTCCTGACCTTTCTTTAATTCTCTCTCTATCTCTCTCTCACACATCAACACCAGCACACACCATTAGAATCTTTATCAACATGCATAATGTGCTAAATATACAAACACCTCCCCTTTCTCACTCACCCCTTCCTTCTCTCTCTAACTCTGTCTTTCTTTCCCTATTATCTTTTACAGTATAGCGGAGTGAAATTCTTGTTTCAACCTATAGTAGCAACATCAACACAAGTAGGAGCTGTCACTACTGAGCGAGTGGAACCCAATATGTAAACACAGAGATGCAGACAGAACTTGGTATAACCTAAAATACTGTATTATACGAATGTTCAGGTCGTTCAAGCAACGGTCGATCATAAGCCACAGGGATATTCGTATCTGTCAAAGGGGTATGAGAATGAGCGGGGTAGTTCACACAAGCTGGGGGGTCGTTTACAGGATCTGATACTCAAGCGGTCCGGGGCGTGAGCAAGGAGCGGGTAGCCAGCCAGGCGAGGGGTCATACATGGGATCTGTTCCTCAGATGGTACAGGGTTAGGTTGTCAGACAGGCGATGGGTCATACACGATAACTCGATCCTCATATGGTCCGGGGTGTAGGCAAGGGATCCAGGATTAGAGACAGCACGGGGAGCCAGACAAGGGACTGCGGGAAAAGGAGAGACAGAACGGGTAAGACAAGAGACAAGGAATACTACTAACTATAACGAGCAAAGAACTGTGACTCGCTGGGAAATACTAAGCTACGATCTTGAGCCAGGTCTAAGTAGGTGCAGCAATCAGCACACAGATGTCTATCAGCTGCTCCCAGAGCTTCCACACACCTGACTCCGCGTCTGCAATTTAGAGAGAGAGAGAGAGAGAGAGAGAGAGAGAGAGAGAGAGAGAGAGAGAGAGAGAGAGAGAGAGAGAGAGAGAGAGAGAGGGGGGGGGGGGGAGAGTAGACAGGCAGGAATAGAGTGAGTAGACAGAAGCAAGCAATATGAACACTGTAAACAATAAAAACTATTTAAAATAGCAGCATATCAATACAAATGTATCAATTGCAGTATGAGTGTACTGTGTGTGCAAATCAGTGGCATCTGAAAATCAGTGGGAGTCAGTACTGTGCAAATCAGTTGCAGGGACAGCTAAAAAGTATCTCTCTCTCTCTCCCCATCCCACCCTCCCTCTAATAGTGCGAGCTGCTGTTCTCAGACAGTGGTTGTAGCAGAGTATAAAGTGAGAAGCCAAATCTCTCTCAAGGTGAATCCACTCCGGAGGCTCGTTAAGTCAAACGTTCCCCCATCAATCAGCACTTGTCACGGCTCCCTCACAGACAGTGCAGAGAGGAGAGCATGTGCACACACACACACACACACACACACACACACACACACACACACACACACACACACACACACACACACACACACACACACACACACACACACACACACACACACACACACACACACACACACACACACACACACACACACACACACACACACACACACACACACACAGTGTATGCATGTATAGGTACATGCACACAGGATGGGCAGTTGGGAACATATTCACACGCACACACACACACACACACACATTTATACACACTTATAAAGGGGCACATACACATACCAAGTGGTATGTAAACACATACACGCACACACATACACAGGCATACACACAGCTCAAATGCATAAGAAGTCATTCATTCTGTGGGCATGCATTATAAATAGCCTACATCTATGAATAAATTCCAAGCTGAGTGCATTCTTCATTGGCTGGGATTTCTTTACGAGGTCACAGCACTGAATGTTTGATCAGCTCTGTGTCTCTCTCTCTCTCTCTCTCTCTCTCTCTCTCTCTCTCTCTCTCTCTCTCTCTCTCTCTCTCTCTCTCTCTCTCTCTCTCTCTGTCTTCCTCTCTCTCTGTATGTCTCTCTCTCTCTGCCTCTCTCTCTCTCTCTCTCTCTCTCTCTCTCTCTCTCTCTCTCTCTCTCACTCTCGCTTCCTAACTCACATTTTTGCAAAGCAGGCATTGTAATCACTTGTGTATGTCTGTCTGTAACCACCATAACTCGTCCATTCTTAATCCGATTTGAGTCAAGCTTGGTGTAGAGATTGAAAGTCAGTCAAGGACCTTCACTATTGGGATGCTATAGGATGCAAGATGCTAGGATGTTAGGTGGGGTTGTGAGTCAGGTTGACATGACTGAGAAACTTATATTTAGTTAGTTAGTTAGAGATTTATATCACCTGACCGCAGATGAATCTCAGATGCTGTTTCCTCAAATACTTTCAACTCCAGTAGGCTGTAGCATCACCAATGGAGTCAGTGCTATGGGGCGCTAGTCACAGCTCAGAGGGTTTAGGGGTCTTGGGAATGATGGGTATGATCATTTAGGGTTCTTGGGAATGATGGGTATGATGGTTTAGGGGGTCTTGGGAATGATGGGTATGATGGTTTAGGGGGTCTTGGCGATTATGGGTATGAAGGTTTAGAGGTCCTGGGGATGATGGTTTATGAATGAATGAATGATTGTTGTCATTGTACAGGTACAACTAAATGTAGGTGCAGACCCCCACACAACATTGTATTTAGATTGTACTTAGGTTGTACTTTAGATTGTATATTGTATTGTATATTCCTCTTTTACTTACTTTTTTACTGTATGAAGCACACTCTCAGAGGCTCATACAGAACCATTTCACCATAAAGTACATGTATTTTATATGTGACAAATAATAAACAAACTTGAAACTTTAAATGTCCTGTTGCACGTCCTGTTGCACGGGAGAGTCTATGTTTTAGCAGCATTGATTGATGATCTTCACTGCCTTCAGTGAGTGAGAGAGTGCATGCATGTGGGAGCTGTACAGTTCTTCCAGGGAGGGGAGAGGGCTTCCAGTTATCTTTTGGGATGATTTATTTAGCACATGATCTCACACACATCCAAAAAACTCTAAATGGTTTTGCACATGTTATTTAGTTTGACAGTTATTGAGAGTAAATTAGTTTGAATATGGCCACCATGAAATGATGTAGATGAAAAAACTAGCACTACCTTAACTTATAGGGACTGCTATCTTATCATTTAATTGAGTTGTATTTAACACAACACAAGGATTCA